>NW_023270320.1:37673417-37733281 GCF_011800145.1 Mirounga leonina | reverse complement strand
AGAAGATAGCAGGAAGGGAAGAATGAAGGGGGGAAATCAGAGGGGGAGACAAACCATGAGAGATGATGGACTCTGAAAAACAAACTGAGGGTTCTAGAGGGGAGGGGGGTGGGAGCATGGGTTAGCCTGGTGATGGGTTTTAAAGAGGGCATGTTCTGCATGGAGCACTGGGTGTTGTTATACACAAACAATGAATCATGGAACACTACATCAAAAACTAATGATGTAATATATGGTGATTAACATAACATAATAATAACAATAAAAAAGATTCTGGTTGTTCATGAAAAACCCACATCTGGAAAATATTAAGAAAGTCATGAAGTATCAATAAGATCAGCCGAGTTACATTAAAATTAATCATTATAAATATTATTGCAAAACATTAAGAGAAGTATAAGTTCTGCCTTGCATAAAAGCAAAACAAACTGACCAGTATTAAGGTGTGTATGCATCAATACTTTAACATCACTTTCTGGGGCACCTGGGTGGCTCAGTCAGTTAAGCATACACTCTTTGTTCTGGCTCAGGTCATGATCTCAGGGTCATGAGATCAGCTGAAGTCTGGCTCCAGGCTACTGGGGCATCTGCTTGGGATTCTCTTTCCCTCTCCCTTAGCCCTCCCCCCCCACTCATGCACTCATGCTCTAAAATAAATAAATCTTTATAATTTTTTTTTAATCACTTTCCTGCCTCACTTCCTACTACCTCTCTCTGCTTCCTGAATCGCTTCCCAATTAAATTGGTTGCACCTCAGTCTGGACCTCAGAGTCTCTGCACTCAAGGGACATGGGCCAGGAAAGTATAGGTGTGATGGCGAATTTTCTGTTCAATGGGACTGGGCCACAGGGAGCCCAGATATTCAGCTGGACTTTACTCTGGGAAGATCTGTAGGAGAGCTTTCAGAAGAGATTAACATTTGAATTTGCAGAGAGAGTAAAGCAGATTGCTCTACCCGGTGTGGGTGGACCTCACCTTACATATATTTTTTTTATTCTTATGTTAATCCCCATACATTACATCATTAGTTTTAGATGAAGTGTTCCATGATTCATTGTTTGTGCATAACACCCAGTGCTCCATGCAGAATGTGCCCTCCTCAATACCCACCACCAGGCTAACCCATCCTCCCACCCCCCTCCCCTCTAGAACCCTCAGTTTGTTTTTCAGAGTCCATCGTCTCTCATGGTTCGTCTACCCCTCCGATTTCCCCCGCTTCATTCTTCCCCTCCCGCAACCTTCTTCTTCTTCTTTTTTTTTTCTTAACATATATTGCATTATTTGTTTCGGAGGTACAGGTCTGAGATTCAACAGTCTTGCACAATTCACAGCGCTTACCAGAGCACATACTCTCCCCAGTGTCCATCACCCAGTCACCCCATCCCTCCCACCCCACCCCCCACTCCAGCAACCCTCAGTTTGTTTCCTACACTTAAGAATTCCTCATATCAGTGAGATCATATGATACATGTCTTTCTCTGTTTGACTTATTTCACTCAACATAACACCCTCCAGTTCCATCCACGTCGTTGCAAATGGCAAGATCTCATTCCTTTTGATGGCTGTATAATATTCCATTGTATATATATACCACCTCTTCTTTATCCATTCATCTGTCGATGGACATCTTGGCTCTTTCCACAGTTTGGCTATTGTGGACATTGCTGCCATAAACATCGGGGTGCACGTACCCTTTTGGATCCCTTCTGTTGTATCTTTGGGGTAAATACCCAGTAGTGCCTCACCTTACATATTAAAGGCCTGAACAGAACAAAAGGCTGAGGAAGAGAGAACAGGCTCTCTGCTTGCCTGTCTTGGAGCCGAGACATCCATGGCCTCAAGCTTCGGGCTTGGATTCCAGCTGGAACTTACACCACACACTCTCCTGGAACTCGCGCTGGACATAGTCTCCACAACAGCATCAGCACATTCCTCACAATAAATCTCTTTATGTTGCTCAAAGTCTCCAACTACATCTCAAAATCATGTACCATATTATACTTACCTCTGTATCCTACTGTATACTACTAAAACGTGCCCCAAAATTATATGAAAGGAAATTGGACTTTCCTAGAGAAACTGCTGTTATCTTGATAAAGTCTGAGTGTGAAGCGGCCATGTATCTATGGTCTTCCCCTTGTGCTAAGACCATGAGTTGCCTCAGTTTGTCTTAGAGCCTTAGGACACAGATTCTGCTGTAGCTCAATACCGGCTTGTGGATTTCGTTTTGTTGTCCTTTGTAACAGGAGAGAAACGCAGCAGGTGTCGCCACACTGTTAGTTCAGTTTCAAAGACATTCTCTCAGCTGAATGGGCTCCAGGAAACGTACAGAGTATCATATATCCCTGCCCTAATGTTTAATTACATCACCGATTCCCAAGGGAAACATGAAATTCTGAGACGTCCACCAGTACAAAATATTCACTCCCAATGCATCTCCAGGAATTTCCTCGGGAAATCAACATGAATGAAGACTCTGCTTTTTGGGGAGATGCCTGTATCTCATTATCAAAGGAATCTCCTATCATTACTAGTAAGCAGGAGAAGGCAATTTCCACTCTTAAATTATCATTAAGAGATAACACGGCGTCATGGCTTCGCAATCTAACCACTGTTGACATTCTGGGCAATGTAATTCTTTGTTCAGAGAGGATGTCCCGTGCATTGTGGCACACTTGGTAAGCATCCTAGTCTCTGCCCACTAAGCGCCAGAAATATCCCCAATTGTGTGGACGAAAAATATCTGCAGAGATTGCCAAATGTTCTTTGGGGGACAAAATTGTCCCTAGTTGAGAACCATTTACTTAGATGAATTTAATTAGTGCTTTTTTTCAGGTCTTTTCAGTAGTACTATATAGAACAGGAGAAATTAAATAGGACGAATTAAAGTCATTGCAATGCTATGTAGTATTCTTTCCGTGAGTCAAAATTAATAATCAATTAGTATGTGGCTTACTTAAATGCATTAAAATGCAGCGGAAATACACATGGCGTTCTCCCTTAACTAATCTGCTTATATAAAATAATTTAAAAGAATTAGAGTAGGTACAATAGTATTTGAAAATGGTCTCATTTTTGATACACAACACACCGATTTTTCTCACAAAGAATAAGCCTAAGTAAATAAATAATTAGGAATAATTTTCTAAACTAAAATACTTTATCTCTAGGAAAACCAACATAATCACTAACGGTATAATAGATTTATGGTCCTTGTTTTAATGTATCTTTAACCTGATGATTAGTATTTTGATGAAAAGTATGTGTGTGACAGATGTAACTTACATTCTTTTATATGACGGATTATATTTTTTCAAATAAATAAGTCTGTAATTTCTGACGTTTTCAGAAGGAGGCTTCACCCATCATATAAGAACTAGTAACGATGCAAAAAATAGTAATTAAACACTAATATTTTATCTCTAATTATTCATAAATAAAATGCTAAATGTGAGTGCTTTATTTGAAAATTACGTGTAGGAGTCTCAAAATTAGATGTCACTAACCAGATTTAGAAAAAAACTTACAGCCACAGACTTTTGGATTCATCTCATTACCATTTACACACATACACACAGGGACACACACACACTCACATGCACACACATGCGACAGTACTCAGAACTAACCCATCTCCTTGCCTCCATCCTTTCTCTGTGATCTGTTCCACTCGAATCAGCCAAATGGATTTTTTTTTTTAATTTAACGTGAATTTTAAAATTTTCTTCTCGGAACCATTACACTTCTATGACCACTCAGAATCACATCAGTGCTCTGAGTCATCTGACCCAGCGCCTCCGGGTTCCTGGTGCCCACCCCATCTGCACTGTGCCCCTCCCTGACCCCTCCCTTTGCCTCACTCTGTTCCAACCAGGCTGCCTCCCGGGGCAGAGCCCAGGGTTTGTGCTGCAGAGCTTTGGCTCTTCTCGCCCTGCCTGAGACAGGGCTCCCCTTCCCGGGCCCACCGTCTCCGACCACTGAAGGTAAACCGGCACCCACTTTGGTCACTCCCTGTCCCCTCATCCTGCTCTGGTCTACTTCTTAGCACTTTGCTAAGCGCAAAGCATTGGCCCGTAGGCTTTATTAGCTTGTCTTTGGACTAGTGTCCCTGTTCCTAGAAGGCAGCCTGAAACTCCGTGAACTCCATTCCCTCTCACTGAATGATGATCCCAGAACTATAGAAGTTAGGATGTGCCGGCATCCAGTTATATTTAGTGTGATGGGGCTGCAACAAAATGTATTTCTGGGGCTATGTGTGGCATCCAAGTGTCACCCTTTCTAAAACTAGCAATAGAAAGTATGCTTAGTTATAGGAATAGGTGGCTTTTTGAAGTATAAGGTTTAAATAACCGTCCCAAAAAACTGAAAAAGCAAGCCTCTGAGCAGAGAGATTTCAGACAAAAATTAATTGCCAAGAAAGTTTTATCACTGTAGCAATCCATGAGAGGTGTGGTTGGTACGTTTATTTTGCTTTGTTTGTTTTCAGCAAGTAGCTAAGCCGCAACACCGGGAATGTAGGTTTTGTGCTCAGCAGAGCAGTGGGGGAAATTTCAAGAAGAGATAAAGTCAGGGCAGGCAGAGAAAGCAAATAAATCAAAGCAAAACATTAAGGAGACTGGGAGCAAGGTTCCTGGCACCTGGAAAAATTATTTCAAGTCCCATAGTTAGCCACCTGATGTAAACTTAGAAATCACCCACACAGGGGCGCCTGGGTGGCTCAGTTGGTTAAGCGACTGCCTTCGGCTCAGGTCATGATCCTGGAGTCCCGGGATCGAGTCCCGCATCGGGCTACCTGCTCGGCAGGGAGTTTGCTTCTCCCTCTGACCCTCCTCCCTCTCATGCTCTCTGTCTCTCATTCTCTCTGTCTCAAATAAATAAATAAAATCTTAAAAAAAAAAAAAAAAGAAATCACCCACACAAAGGAAAATGTACTAAAACAGGTAAGTAACCGTTACGATAAACTAAATTATTCTGGCCAATATTTAAATAATATACTAAGATTAATATAATGTAAGCTCCATGGATATTAATAGGAATAAAATACATCAAAATATTACTTTAATATTAATTTTGCTATACCAGAGGGATTTATTTGGAAGCTGAAAACGGGGGGATCTGCTTTAGTAAATGCTATTTATATTCCCATTGTCTCCTGTCTCTCTTTTTTTCTTTTCTTTCTTTCTTTTTAGTCCATTATTCAGAAAGAAAATGAAGTCAGGTTCTAAAGTGCCAGGTGCATACCTGACCATAAAAATGAACATACCACAAATATTTTTTTCAACGAAATAATGAGTATCAATGCTGAGTCACTTCATTAGTTTACAAATTGTGCTCTGAGGACGTCCATGTAAAGGTTGCAAGTAGCAAAGCAGAGTCCAGAAAATGGTCTTTGGCTCCCAGGACAAATTTCAATCAGAGCAATTATTTCTTTAAATCAAGTTCCTATATTGAGAGTTCACAAAATCTTGCATTTGAAAAGAGGCTTCTACAGCTCAAAGGAGTTTGAATGCCATCAACTTAATCCAAGAAGGAGATAAGGTTTTTAATAAACGATATGTTTGAATCTACTGATTTCTGGAAGTGTGGAAAATAATTCTGACTGTAAGCAGAAATCAGAGGGCACTCTTTCCTCTGAGGAATTTCCAAACTTCCACAAAGTTTCATTCTAAACTCTAAAATTATTATATGCCTTGCTGGGTATAAATGTTGCTAGGAATATATCTTAAGGGCATAATTCAAAATACGGAATAAAACATTATTTAGAGACATACTTTGCCATATTTATCATAAAGAGAAATGGAACCCACCTAAACGATTAACAACGGATAAATCATTAGAGTAGGATGTATCCAAACCACAGGACCACGGATGTGTTTACCAAGCATTTGTAAGACTGCTTCAGTAAATTCCTGAGTTACAATATTAAATTTATAAAATTCAGGGTATACTACAAGCTGGGTAGTCTCTTCTCAATTTTAAGATTGAATGGACAATTATCCAGGAAAGAAAAAAAAGGAATACACACACAAATGCATGCATAATGTTCAATTTCTAATACTAGGAGATATTCTCTAACGTACTCTGCCTCAGACTGTGTAGACACCAGTGCCGATTAGAACCCTGAAGTCAGGGGCGCCTGGGTGGCTCAGTTGGTTAAGTGGCTGCCTTCGGCTCAGGTCATGATCCCAGGGTCCTGGGATCGAGTCCCGCATCGGGCTTCCTGCTCCTTGGGAGCCTGCTTCTCCCTCTGTTTCTGTCTCTCATAAATAAATAAATAAAAAATCTTAAAAAAAAAAAAAGAACCCTGAAGTCAGGAGGTCTGGGTCTGAACTGAGTTCTCCCACTGGCTTTTGTGTGAAAGTTCTTCTCTGTGCCTCAGTTTACGTACCTGTAGTGGAGAGGATAATGGTATCTCTCCATTGATACTCATTGATTCACAGTGCTGATGTGAGGGTTAAATGCATTATTAGCTGTAAACTGCTAGCACAATGCTATAAAAATAAAAATAGCTATTACTCTATCCTCCCACTTGGCATACAGCAATCAGTCAGTGATGGTTCATTAAATTATTTTTGAGCAGTTTCTTGTAAGTTTTAAAAGTTATGCTGCTTTGGGTAAGACTGTACTTCCCAAGTCCACTTGCTGACTATCCCAGGAGGAAGGAGTGGTCCAGAGGGAGAGAGAGTCACAAAGAGCTGAAGGTCCAAAAGCAACTACCCCTTCCCTGCCTTCTGCTGTTCTAGGGCCTGGAATGGAGGACAGCCCCAAATCTACTTGTAATGTTTTTATAGACAGCACCACTTATGTATATCTGAGACCATCAGGAGATTATCCTTGTAAATCCTTTATCTTTGTATATGTCTATGCTCACCAGAAGAAGCAATGGTCTCCTCATCACCCCACAACTCCACAACCCCTCAAAGATCTATGCATCTGTCTGTCCTCCTAACACTCCCAAGTTCCTGACCCTTCCACTAGGTCCTGTGAAATTCAAGGTCAACTATCAGTAAAAGTTCCTACATCTCAACCATTCTGAGGCAACCCCTCTTTACGTAATGGAAACCCGGATGTCTTCTGAGATGGTGCATCATGAAGGCCTCCCACATGGTCAGCGTTTGCTTCCACAGCCCAAGTACTGCTGGCCCTGGAGCTGGACAACATCACCACCTATGTACATCTCATTACTCTTTCCAGATCCTTTGTTTTTTCTCCCTAAATTGCTCCAGCTTTGAGTCTCTAGTCCCCAGAATCCAACACCTTCTTCCTCTAGTCATCTACAAAATCCTCAGGGCATCTCCATTATTCTTTGAAGATTTTTATCCCTGCAACACTGTCATTTTCTCCAACTCCATGCTTGGTCTAATTCTTGATTTCCATATCAATGCTAGACAGTCCTCTGAAGACTGGCTTCTCAGTTCACTCACCCCCTCTCCCAACGCCAGCTCCAAACCAGTACTTTGTCCCCAACCTAGTCTTTCATCTTTTCACCATGATACCTGATGATTTTCCAGAGCTGCATTTGAAGTGTCCTGTGATCAGACCCCCATTTTCCCGAACACCTTGACTTGCAACGATTCTTTGGCTCCATAGGACCTTAGAGTTCCCTGATCTTGCCACTTCCCACTCTTATTCCTTCATGTCCTTGTGTCTCACCTTGCCATCCTTAGATTTCACAGCCATTATTTAAATCACTCCCTTGCCCTTGCAGTAAGTCCATTGTCAATACCTTAGATTTAAATTTGGGCCAAATCCACATTTATTCACATAGAGTTAAATCTGGCTGGAGAAAAAGCAAAACCAGAAATACTCAGATGGGTCTAACTTTACATTGATGGTCAAATCCACACTGGCCTTTAAAGATGGCATTCTTACTTCATTTCCATCAGGTTTTAGTCTTCCTTTTGAGGGATGGCCATTTCATAGTCCCTTCATCCTTAACCTGCCAACATGCCCCGCCATATTCTTACACTTATGTAGTGATTTTGTTTTCTGTATACTAAAAATAAAAAAAAAACTAAAGAAATTTTATAATCTATGAATACCCTATTTGATCCCTTCTTTGTACTTCTGCTCATAAAATATCCATCCTGTATACACCAGAAAGATTCCTACCTAGAGTTAACACCTGTTTGTGTTCTTGCTTTCATCCCTGATCAAGTTCCTAAGCCCAAGCTTCACCACTCTCTCTCTCAAAATGATCATTTTCCTTTTTTTTTTTTTAATATTTTATTTATTTATTTGACAGAGAGAGACACAGCGAGAGAGGGAACACAAGCAGGGGGAATGGGAGAGGGAGAAGCAGGCTCCCTGCAGAGCAGGGAGCCCGATGCGGGACTCGATCCCAGGACCCTGGGATCATGACCTGAGCTGAAGGCAGTCGCTTAACCAACTGAGCCACCCAGGCACCCTCCTTTTTTTTTTTTAATTGGAGAATTGTCCTCAGCATGCAAACATGTTATAATTTACCCCAATTTTTTTAAAGTAACTGCACCTCGAGTCCACATCTACCTCCAGATTGCACATGCACCTCTAGTCCTAATTTGAAAAACAACAACAACAAAAAATCCCTTTCCCAGGAACACATTAAAAAAAAAAAAAGTCTATTATTGCAATCTTTAATTTGTTCCCATCCTCTCTTGAACCCACTTGAGTCATGATTTTGTCTTTCCTGGCCCACTGCAGCGGTTCTTCTCAAGGAGCAAAATCAATAAATCCTACAGTCAGTTCTCATGTCACATAAGCCCTCAACAACACTGGACAGTTATCCATTTCCTCTTCCTTGAAATATGTGTGGGTTTTTTTTTCACTAGGTTTTTAAAACTATTTTTTTAAACTTTGAAATAATTGCAAATTCACAGAAGTTTGCAAAAACAGTAGAGTGATCCCTTCTCCCATTTTGTACCGTTGATTACATCTTACATATCTGCTACAATAAAAATGGCACTGGTGCAATGTGTACACACATTTATTCACTAGGAGTTTTAGGAACTACTCTTCTCAGGCTTGCTCTGACCTTATCGGCCATTTATACTCAGCCCTACCTTATTTCCTGTCACCCTCCAATCCTTAGCACGATGCCCAGGGTTCCATCGTTAGACCTTGTTCCTCCCTGCCTATATTCATTCCTTTATTGGTCTCATCTAGGCTCAGCTGCATGTATTTATTGATTTTTTTTTTTAAAGATTTTTATTTACTTATTTGACAGAGAGAGAGACAGCGAGAGAGGGAACAAAGCGGGGGCAGTGGGAGAGGGAGAAGCAGGCCCCCCGCAGAGCAGGGAGCCCGATGCGGGGCTCGATCCCAGGACCCTGGGATCATGACCCGAGCTGAAGGCAGACGCTTAACGACTGAGCCACCCAGGCGCCCCAGCTGCATGGATTTAAATTCCATCTGTATGCTGATAGTTCTCAAATTTGTGGTTCAATTCCAGATCTCTCTCCTGAATTCAGTGTTAGGTATCCAACTGCCTACATGATGCATCCATATGGATGTCTAAACAGCATTCCAGACTTACCCCCAAGTCATACTCCTGATCCTTCCCTTTCCAAATCTGAACTTTCAGTGTCTTCTCCATTTCAATAGATAGCAACTCCACTCTCCCACTGGCTCAGTAAAAATGCCTTGGCATCATCCATGAGTCTTTTATTTCTTTCACATCCCATGAGTACAGTGTCATAGAACCCTACTGGCCCTTTCTTCAAACTGTTCTCAATCCAACTGCATCTCGCAGCATGCCCTGCCACTATTACCTCTCAAAATAACATCTTCTCTCACTTTGAATAATGTGATGGCTTCCTAACAAGTTCTCTGATTTTGTCCTTCCCACCATAGATTCTCTTCTCAAAAGAGCAGCCAAGTAATCCTGCCAAATTCTAAATGAGATGATGTAACTTCTCCAAAATTTCTAATGCCTTTTCATATTGTTCACAATAGAAGCTAGTGTCCATGTTATGGACCATAGGCCCCTCTAGGACGTTTCTCCTCCTGCCTTTTCTTTGACCTCCTTTCCTACCAGGCACACCATTGTCCAGTGTGCCCCAGCCATACTGGATGCTATGATATCCCTCTTTCTCTCGCTGCATGTGCTAGTGTCAGGACCAAAGCCCTAGCCATTTCTTTGATCTGGACCACTCTTGATATTCCCTTAGGGTTTACTCTCTCACCTTCATGAGGGGTCCAAGTGATTTTGGTTTTGCCAAAGACAGAGGTTTCCCAGGATATAGGACTCTAGGTGTTAAAACTGGGACAACCCTGGGCAAACCAAGCAGCTGATTACTACAGTTCTTGGTCAAATGTCACTTAGTGAGAACATCTTTGAACAGTTATTACTATTAGATATGTGATGTATTTGTCTTTACTCATCTCTTTATGTATCTATGTTATCTATCCCCAAGGAAAAATATTATTTACATGACAGCTGGGGTTTTCTTGTTTTGTTCATTTTGTAGCCACAGCTTTATGTAGTACATAAACTACAGCTTGTGGGCCACATTTGTATCCATGTTTTTATAAATCAAGCTTTATTGGAACACAGCCATGCCTATATGTTTAGGTAATATCTATGGAAACGTTTCTATATAATGATTGACTACAGTAGCTGATATAGAGACGATAAGGCTTGAAAGACATAAAATATTTACTATCTGGCCCTTGATAGGAAAAGTTTACTGACCTGATAAGTGTATCTGAAAATTTGTAGGTCCTTTATAACCAAATGTTTCATTAAAGAATGAATGAACACAAATAATAAATAGGCATGTTCTATTGGAAATCAAAAGACAATTAAGGCATCTTCGGGGCATCATTTTGATGCTACTAAATTCTCAGCAAATTAAAAGTAAATACTAACATCGAAACTGAGAGTAATCGTGGGGAAACTCCTTGTAGCGTGGAAATTTGTTCAGCAAGTGTGCAATGCATAAACATCATTCCTAGAATTCTATCCTTAGGAAAGCATTAAACAGAACAAAAGAAATGCTATATGTACAGAGGCACTAATTATAGCATTATGTGCTACAGTAAACATTGGAAACACGCATTATGTTCAATTACAGGGAGAGAAATAACTATTAATTTGTATAATTTTGAGGATATTGAGAATAAAATGCTATCAATTAAAACTGAAAAGTTTATGATATAACCCTAATGTTAAAAAATAAAAACAAAAAATGTAATATGCTCTGTGACTTTAAACTCTGAGAGATTTTCAGAGCTTGAGTTAGTCTCCTTTGGTCCCTGTTCTCCCTCCATCTTAGCTCTTCAATGATAATCTTTGCAATAATAATAGCAATTATTGGTATTGAGCACTTTGAGCATCTTATGTAATCCTTACCAGTCCTGTGAGATTAAAAGTATTAGTCTTATTTAACAGATTCAGAACCAGGAGTTTTACAAGCAAAGAGCTTGTCCAAGATGTCCCAGCTAATACATGACAAAGCGGGATCTTGAGTGATCAAGTCTGTCCTATTAAGCAAGTCCATTACTACCTATCACAATGAATGCGAATATATTTATATTGGCACTAGTCATATTTAGTTCTACAACTGAACGTGTTACCTGGAATAAAATCACAGAAAAATACCACAAATTAATCCACAAAATTGAAAAATAATTGGTTTACAGGCACTTGTGATTATGCTTTAAAGTTGTTACAAGATTGTATTTAATGCGATAATGTAAAAAAAAAAAAAAAAGGCACTTAGCAGAAAGCCCATTGAAGACTGAAATGCAAAACACGTAAACCAAATTTACAATAATATAATGTTGACATATATTTTCAATACCTCTTTTCCCCCCTATTTGGTAAGACTTACATTAGGGTTGTTTATTGAACAGTGTGCAAGAAAAGTACTTAAAACAAAATTGTCTAAAGCCATTCAAACTTAATCTAGAGCCAGGTTTCTTATATGAAGATTGTGCCACTCAATCTTACTTCGTAATGCGTGGTCCTGACATGACAGATCATTTAGGATTCATTTTATGTTATTTCTGTAACATAACTGATAAAAACACAGCTGTGTTTTAAATATCACAGAATTTATAGGCTCCCATAAAAAGCGTGACTTATCTCTCTCCTCCTCCCCTCCAGCTACATCTTCCCAGCCTCTCTCTCCCCCCATCATCACTAGCAGTGGAATATCTGCAATTAAAAAATCTCGAGTGACATTTCATAAAGCACTGGCAAGTGACGTATTTGCAGATTGAGACAGCTCCACGTGAACCACAAGCATGCATTATTGAGCCTGTTTTATTAAAGGTATTCCTTAAACCACTCTTGGTTCTTTAAAAATCATGGTATCTTGGCTTGCTAATGATCATTCATTCTTCTAAGGAAAATGCAACTGCCCCAAAATGCATAAAATCAGTCAACTCTTTAAAAAAAAAGCATAACAACTGTCACATCCTGTATTCTTTAAAGTCATCACATAATACTGACGATGTGTTTTGACACAGTTAGGTGAATATTTATCTTAAATGCATGTGTTTAGACAGAAACGAGGTTAGAGATTTATGGAAGCTTAGCTTCCAATAATGACCCATTTGCTATTATTTTTGATGGTTTACAGATCACGCTTCTCAACAAAACAAAAGCTAACAACCTCCCCTCGAGTTCCCCCAAGAAGGAGGCAGCAGTCTGCAGTAAACGTAAAAAGCACAAAGTGAGAACTGGCTATAGCACCAACTGTCTTTGTATCCTTGGGTAAGATTACTTGCATGTCAGGGAATTCAATTCCTCATCACAAACTATAAATATTAACCTCAAAATTTTGAATGATATAAAATAGTGTGTGTAAAGTTTATAATACGACACCTGCCATGGAGATTTGATCTAAATAAAATATTTAGCCATGCTCTCTCTACTTCTCCATGACTTTCCTTCTTGAGTATCTCAGAGTTACCTTAAAGTATTCCATTGGTTGGAAACAGAAAATAAAGAAGGAATAATTATTGTCCAACTACCTCTCAAATATTTTTGTGTATTGCCTCAACTGCCTCCCAAGATGACTCTGCTTGGAACCAGACCACCTCTTCCTTGCCACCATACCGAACCCACTACCTGGCACCATCTGCCAAGTCTTGCCTTTCTGCTCAAGGGTGGGGGATCCCTGGGAGGACAGTTGAGGGATGGGGTTTAGTGAAGAATCTAAAGCTGCAAGGAAGAAAGAAGAAAAGAGGTTTGCACCAACTTAATCCAAAGAAAGCCCTTCTCCAGAGCAGGAAGGCCATTTGACTGAGAAAACAGAGCATTATCTGCTTTGTTCTCTCCAAGGTTGATTTACTCTACAAAGACATAGCTCTCGCAAATCATATTTAGCCTTTAAAATAAAATATGAGAAAGGCCTTATGGCCAAACTGCTCTCTACGGGCTTAAGGTTCTCTTTAGCTAAGCTTGCACAAAGTTTTTCATTTGTAACCCATGGTTAGTCACTTCCAGGAGGCAGTCTGGTGACTGGCTTAAACCATTGGCACCTCCACAGAGGATACTGAGCCCAGCATCGCTTTCCCCTCCTGGCATCTGACTGCCTTTGTTTTTCTCCTTTCTGGGCACACAACCTCTGAATGGCCGGTGGGGCTGGGAGACATCTTCCTGTGCTGCGTGTAGGAGCAGGTGGAGAAAGAGGATGACACTGAACACCCCCCTCCCCACTTTCATCTCTCTAGGGGAAACCGAGTCATCAGCTGATCCTAATAGCACATCTCCACACAAGCCATGTTCCCCCTGCCCCTTCCCAGGTTTTTTAGGCCGGGCTCAAGCACAGAGTTCTCAAGAAAAGTGAATGTCTAATTCAAACTCAAATGTTTATTTCCAATCTAAAACTTAGATTATTTTAAAGACATTTATTTCTCTTGTAAATTAGAAGGGAATGTGCAGGGCACTGCAGGGACAAATGACATGAAATGCCCAGGTTCGGATTCTGCCTCTTCCACCTGCGACTAGGTGACCTCAGAAAGGTTACTTCACGCCTTGGTGCCCGAGACTCTGTTAGAAACAGGGCCAATGGAAACACAGAACTTGAATGGTTATTTTGAAAATTAAATATAAGAATATATGTAAGGCACGTAAACAGGGCTTGTTCTCCGGTCATTGCTAGACGTTTCACTATTAGTATTACAAATTTTTCTTAAAACTTGACAATTTAAGGGGCGCCTGGGTGGCTCAGTCATTAAGAGTCTGCTTTCGTTCAGGTCATGATCCCAGGGTCCTGGGATTGAGCCCCGCATCGGGCTCCCTGCTCGGCAGGAAACATGCTTCTCCCTCTCCCACTCCCCCTGCTTGTGTTCCCTCTCTCACTGTCTCTCTCTGTCAAAAAATAAAATCTTAAAAAAAAAACAAACTTAGAAATTTCAGTTTGGTCACTTAAATTGTCATCATTTGATAACAAATGTTACTGCACTTGCTACCTATTCAGATACTTTGAGTTTGATCGATGATTCCCTTAAGAAAAAAGGACTCTAGAAAGAATCTACATCTGGAATATTGCTATGTCTCTATTTTCTACACTGTCATGCTATGTATATGCATTTGTGTATCCAAGTGCATGTTGTCTATTTAATTTCTGTCTTACCAATGCATTTCAACAGTGACCCGTAAAATAGAATGACCTGTTCCTGCATGGACTAACCCTTTAGGAGGCACTCCATCTCCCCTCCATCTGAGTCTCCCCCTTCATTCAATTTCTCTCCTTAAATCAGCCTGCTAGTTTTTATTTTTTCCATCCCAAAGAGTATCAATGATGCATAAAAACCTTCTAAGAGCTACAAGCCTTGAGATCCTGTAGGTTACATGAATTTATTTTCAGATTATTTGCCACTGGGCTTCATTCACGTAGTTCCAAAATCTGACGCTGCTTTTAAGACTGGAAGGCAGATGGGATAGGAGCAGTAATTATAATAGTTAAAATTTATAGAATTTCACTATGTCAGTTTCTTGGCTAAGCGCTTTACCTGGATCGTCTCACTTAATCTTTATGACAGATGTATGAAATAGGTACTATTATACAGAGAAGGAAATTTGGACCAGAGAGAGAAAGTAAGTTTGACCAAAGATACAGCACACGATTGGCAAGCAAGAACTGTTCCCAGGTGGCACTGCAGTGCCTATGTGATGCTCCATCGGCTCTGTTTGTTCGCCTTCTTTATGTGCTGGACTTTGCAAGGTGCTTAGCATATGCTATTTCCCGTAATCCTCATACTAATACTGAGAATAACATCTTTTCAAAATATATGCTTTTTGTCTTCATAATACTGTGTAGAGATTGGGTATGTGGCCTCTGGTGCTAAACTGCTGGGTCCCGACGTCACCTGTGTGGCTTTCTGGCTGGTGAACATCTTACCTTAGTGTAGGTAACTGTGTACAGCTGGGGAAGCGAGGCTCCTGAATTAAATTGAATGAGACTTATTTTTATTCGTTCATACTTTTTTTAAAGATTTTATTTGAGAGAGAGAGAGTGAATGGGGGGAGGAGCAGAGGGAGATGGAGAAGGAGACTCCCCACTGAGCATGGAACTGGACATGGGGCTCAATCCTGGGACCCTGGGATCATGACCTGAGCCGAAGGCAGACGCTTAGCGACTGAGCCACCCAGGCGTCCCCTCGTTCATACTTTTTGAGTCCTATATGCACAAAGCTGTTTCCAATTCTTTGCTTACTCCACCAGCTAATCTGCACCTTCTTCAAAGTTATCCATAATCTTCATTCATTAGACCCCAATGTCATTTGTTCCAAAAGTAAGACAGCATCTGAAATGAGGTTCCTTTTGAGAAACGTTTTTGGATTAATCAAGAGCTAGCTCACTCTTATCTCTTGCCTAAACTAATTTTAAAAATAGACTCTACTTTCCGATACTATTCAGCTCAAATCTGCTTCAGCAATTGCTGAGAAGTTAAAGGGAAGAATTCCAATCAGACTATGACACAGATTTGTATACTTCAGACCCATTTTCTTATCAGTCCTTATCATGAACCTACATCTATATATTGAATCTACATAAGTGAAAATGAAACCCACTCAGCACCAGAACTCCACATGCATTAACAATTGGTGGGGAAGGAACAAAGAATACTAAAATTCCTCTGCCTCTGAAAGAAATCAGAGCCATTTAAAATTACAGCTGCCAGCATATGTGGCAAATGAGAATTTGAAACATGGCTTTCAAATTGAGGTAAGTTGTAACTCTAAAATACACGCCAGATTTTCAAGAAGAATGTGGAAAAAACACAAACTCCTTCATTAATAGTTTATACTGATTATGTGTTGAAATGGTCATCTTTGGACTATGTTCAATTAAGAAAAAGTATTAAAATTAATTTCACCTGTTTCTTTTGACTTCATCAATGTAATTATTAGGAAAATTTAATTACATGGTCACCTCGTACTTGCATCATATTTCAAGTGGAAAACACTGTTCTAAACACTGAGGAATTAGCTTTTATTAGGCATATGGCAGCTGAACATCCCCTTAATCCCTGACCAGCTGATGACAGTCACAGCCACCACCAGCTACATCACACACAGAGGATGCTCTGGGCTACAACCTAGCTCATCTTGAACAAGTGCATCTGTGGCTTTTTCCTCACACCATGTGTCTTATCCTTCTACCCAAGATTACAAATATAGTATCTTCCCTCAAAAAAATCTCTCACTTGTGTTTGCTTTCTTAAAAGCCTCTCCATTTTCTCTTGACATACGCCTGGAAAACATTACATTTTTAGCTTGAGCCAATCTCTTCAGTTACAAACTTCAAAATCCACTTGCCTACGTGTGTGGTGTGTGTGACTGTGTGTGTCGGGGGGCAGGGGGAGACTATACTTCAGCAGAAGCCAATAATATGCTTAAAATAATGAAACAATGCTTTAACAATTCTGGGAAGAAATGTTTTCCATGTATAATTTTATACTCAGCTATAGTATCCATCAATGTGGATGCAGACAATGACATTTGCAGGCATGCTAAGGCTTAAAGGATTTTCCTCTGAAGCAACAGTTCTTAAGGAACTGTTTGAGGTGAAACAAAGAGAAAGGAAGACATTGGATTTAAGGAAGAGTGGGCAGATTGAATGGGGTGGTGAAGGAACAACCTGGGAAGCTGGTGCAGAACCCTCTGAGGGACAGTCCAGGGAGCTGGGGGTAGTGGGTTTGGGTTTGGGTAGGACAATGGAAGTATAATATCCTGGGAGAAGTGGCAACTAGAGACCTCAGGAAGGACAGAAAGCAATTGTCTGTGAAACATGAAGCAATCTAGTTTAACAGAAAGTCTATGGCCTTCAGGAAGAATAGAGTTTGCTTCTAGTAAAAATTCAAACGTGTGTAAAGTAGAAGACATCTGGATTATTGTGAAAACACATTAAGTTTTACTAATGTGCAAGTGAAAAATAAAGATAATTCAAAATTTTAGGGCCAATGGAAGGCAGTCATGTCATGAACAGGCCAGCTATTTACCAAATCGGTTTCTTCTTCTTCTGACTAAGGAAGATCCAACTCCTCACCTCCCTTCCAGTTAAGTGTGAACACAAAGACTGAGTCTAACCAACACGATGTACATGCAGGGACCCATTCTACCCACTCCAGGTTTGTCCTCACTCTGTCAACTGCATGGAGACAAGGCTGGCAATTCATTGAAATCCAGATACAGAAGTTTCGAAATTATCAATCATATCAGAACCAATTGCCAATCAGAAATATTCATGTGGAGTTTACTATTTTTTTTTACTATTTTACAACATTTGTGTTTGAGCTTCTTAATATTCCATTAGCTAAATAAGTTATACAAGATAGCCTTGGTCCAAATGTGAAACAAGAGTAATTATGGCTTTATTATGAATAATTGATGCTAAGAAAGAATTCATCTGAGTTCTGAGTGCAACAGAGGTTGTGATTTTGGATTATAGAGGAGGCAGTCTAATTACAGGCATAATACTTAGCTCTGCAGTGAAAAATATTTACATAGTTATAATAATATGAATGTTATTTATTGCTTTTCAGCCTTTAGACACATTATGAAGGACTTAATTGTGATTAAAACATAAAATATAAATGTTAACAACTTTGAAATTGCAAAAGTTCTATTACAGCTGAGAGAATAAGGCAGGAGGGAAGAGTTAGAAGACACACCAGAAAGAGAGAGGCCACCTAACTATTCTCTGTTAATTCTGTGTCTCCTGTCAGCTTGAACTGTAACCCTGATAAAGCCTCACCTGGGGCTTTGATTTTGGGGTCTGGCCTTGTTTCTAACATTTCTTTGGCCCTCAGACATCAATTCCGGGAACAGATTTGGTGACTATGAAGGGACCGTAAGACCAGACAGGACTCGGTGGGACTGAAGATGCAGGGCCTGAACTTGATGGCTTGCTAATGGGGGTGGACGGCCCTCCCAAAGCCAGAACTAGGATGCTCCAGGATGCAGGCTGAAGTATCGGCCAGAGGACCACAGCTTCACAAAGCACCAATGAGCAGCCTGTGTTGCCTGCCACTATCAACCAATCAGGATGAAGCCTTTCCAGCCAATCAGGATGAAGCATTTTCCCTGCTTCCCCCTCCTTAGCATATTAGACTGTGAACCCCAGTGGGGATTTTCTCAGTATAAGCAGGGTCTCTGCTCTGTTTGGAGAGACAGCATCACTACTCGCTGGCCATGCTAGATCTCCCTTCAGCTTGAGCTCTAGTCCCACTAAAGCCTTTCCTGTGCCTTTGGAGGGAGGAAAAAAAAAAAAAAAAAAAAAATATATATATATATATATATATATATATATATATATATATATATGCGCACTGACTATATATTTAAATTTTTAAGATACTATACAGAAATCTAAATTAGGAGAAACCAAAAAAAATTTTAAAAGTTAAAAAATTAGGAAAAACAAGACATGGTAGATAGGAGTAACAGATGTTAACACTCATAGCAAGAAATCGATTAAAAACTTAAACTGATAAAAAAGAACAGTATAAGCAGTTACAATAATAAAAAATAGTTAAATGTTATCAAACTATCTATGGCATAGACTATGGTAGTTTCAATGGGATGTTTCTTTTCACAGTAATCTCTTTGCTATTACTATTTTTTAATTATGTTCATATGCCACTTATATTAAACAAATTTTAATAAAAGTAGGATTCAATCAACTATCTTGTTATATTGTCCAAGTCATACATTTATAACCTATGTCAGCACAATTTGAAACCTCCTTACTTTTATTAGAAGAATAACTTTAACTCCCCTGCCTACATCTCAAGGTGATTAGAGATACAAACAGGTTCATGAATTTATGGACTTCAGCATATTTGCAAAGTGAAATTATATAAACACAATTGTTAGATGACTTTCTATGGGAGTTCATAGAAGCTGTGCATATCACGTTAATATAGACTAATCTGTGAAGTGCAGAATATACAGAAATAAGTTATTTAGGACAGCTTATAATTGATAATGTCCAGATCTATGAGTTCAGGTATCTCAGCTCTGCAATAGCTGTTAAGAATTATTTTATAAAGCACTTTGCAAATACAAAGTGTTCCATCATTGAAAGCATCAAGGCACGTCAAAGGTGATGTTTAGGGAAGAAAGAGCATGTATCTCTGGCTGGAGTAGACTACTGTTTGCTTGGAGCTGGCTTATTTCAAATAGCATATGACTAATGCAACTGTCCTATCATTTATGCAAAGCAAAAACTATTAAGCTATCCTAATCTCTTCCACACCCAGCCATAGCTCAGGTCCCCAAATGCTCCTCATATCTACATATTCTCCGTGTTGCTATATTCATGGAATAAGGCAGCTGGTGTAAGATCACACTGATACTTAAAAAATGAGGTCCGGAATTGGAGAGTTGCCGGGTCTAAGGAGAGGCAGTAAAGGAGGTACTGACCTACATCATGCCGGGATAACTTGAGGTGAGGACCACTTCTCCCTGGGGTTGCTTTGGATCAGATAATTGTTTCTTATGAAGGAGCATTTTCCAAATGCAGCTCTTTACTTACTTCCTTTCTACCTTCTTGATCATGCCATAAATCTGGAGACAACAGCCTGCTGTTCAGTTTCCATTCAAGAAGAATCCATGCTCTTTCAGATTTTATACTCTATGGCTCTCCAGTGTCCTGGCGACCAAAGTAATGTGTGATATATCCTGGTGCCTCGTGTTATAGTCTTTTTGATTTAATAATACAGTAGGGGAAGCATAAAGCAAATGAAGATGGCACGTAAATTCTGAGCTGAGAGCACCTATTATTGGTTCTATCTACTTCCCTCTTTCCCCCTTTCCCTCCTCCTCTAAGTACCCATCATACCTGCACACACAGAAACAGCAAATCTTTGCAAAGACTGGAAGAGACAACAGGAGCCATAGGCAAAAATGGAATGAAATTAAGGAAGATCTAGATGTTAAGTTGAAAACTCCAGGATAAATGAGGAAGATGGAAATAGGATACTTCCAGAAGAAGAAAATCTGAAATCTCAATCTGGAAAGAAGTCAGTTTGATGCAGGTCATTATAGTAATTAGAGGAATCCATTTTAAGCAGAAGAGGCTGGTGTCCCATTTTATTATGCACTAATTTTATTGAATATATGGTTCTCCCATCTTTCTTTAAAGAGTGTCACATGATTTTAGAAATGATACACACCTTTAAGTGTCCTTGTTCAGGTTAAATACTGCCACTTGGAGTTAATAGGTACATTTTTCAACACTAGCCAGGAGTCATTGTAATGGGATGTAGTGGTATTATTGTTAGTAGTGCTATCCAGAAGAATCCTCCAGTGATTCCTGGAACTAAATAACTAGAATGTAGGGGAAGCAGAAAGTATACTCATTTCATTTTTATGAATAATCTAAGCCCACTTTACTGAAATTCATTTATGTCTCCCCTAGATATGCCACATCTACACATTTATAAAAATTAGGCCATTGATTTTTTTCTTGATAATTCAGTTACCCAATTCAATGACAAACTATTGCAGCTTTCAAATTTGTTTCATAAAATAATTATATCTAATTTAATGCCCTTTGAATTTGCTACTAGCCCAAGCCCTGGGAAAAGCAAAATGTAAGCATTAAATGTAATAATCTGTAATAAAGGAGAAAAAGAATTATTCATCCTGACCAAAGTATATTAATATAGCTGTAATTTAATAAATTGGTGATGGAATAAGAATGATTATGGGCCTATTGTTATATTAACTTTGACTTTATAAGGTTTATAATTGTGGAATTAGTAAAGACCCTTCGATTAAGAAGAAAACTCCTTGGGGAAGAAAGAAGTGGTTATGGTTACTGCTAATATTTACATTTTGCATTTTCAAGTTTATAATGACTTCTTATGCGATACTCAACATATTTCTATACCTCTATTAAGTTCCTCAGGGAATCAGGGATAGCAGTAAGGGGAAAGAGCTATAGACTAGGCTAGATTTTAATGTAAAGAGGAATTGAGGGTATAGTTACAAAATTTTTATGACTATATACTATCTCCTGGGAGGTCAGAAACTAATTCAAGAAACAACGTTAAGACATTATGTTCAGATATAAAATGGCGACAAAATAAGTGCTATAGGACAGAAGGACTTTTTTTTGAAGCAATCTCAAAGGAGGTTGCAATGTAAGAAATGACAGAAATTTGGACTTACGTGTAAACTTGATAAATTAGTAAGATTTATGGCCCTAAGGAAGTTAAAAAGGTAAACTGTGTAACAGGATAAAAACAGCAGAAGTTTGGGATTAAGCATGGAGTGGTACGTTGGGAAGGAATTCTGGTATGTAGGGTTTGCCAATTTCAGTGGTGTAAACACTCTCACCACAGTGACATCCAGTTCATCATGGGGTATGAGGAATGCAGAGCAGAAGGGATGCTATAGTCAGTGGCTTTGAGGAAAGCCAGCACCCGTGAGCCCTGACAGAACATTGTATGTGGGGAGAAACACTTCAAATCTGTGTCTGGGAACACTGACAGATGACATGCACAATTCAGTCAAGCCACGGTTATCCTGGGGCACATCGATAGCCATGACGAAGACTTGGCACTTCACTCCTGCTGAGTCACTGAAGGGGTCTGGCTGAGGGGGAAAGGTGGCGACAAAGCTCTGTGTGTTGGGAAGGACCATCAGGGAGTAGAATGTAGGATAGACGCTGAGATTCTACACATGGAGCTCTAACCAACTTGAAGTGGGTCTGAGGGAAAAGAAAAAAAAATGAGAACTGGAAATGTGGAGTGGGTGGTGGGAATAGAGATAAGCAAAACTAGCATACAGGGAATAAGAAAACGAAGCTGCAGGAGCTCCAATGTTTATCCAGAGTGGAAGGGAACAATGGTGGGGACAAGGAAGAGAGCATATATTTAGGATATCTCAGTGGCAGTGCCCTTAAATGGGATCAGTTACTTGAGGAGAATCAAAACAAAACAAAAACAAAACAAAACAACAACAAAACAAAACAACAAAAAACAAGGCAAAAGGAACAGAGGTCTGGATTTTGAGTAACTGTTCTTTTGACAAAATGGAAAATAATTAATAGCAGTAAGGAAAAAGAGAGATGGGGGGAGAGAGATAATAGACCTCAGAAACATGCAGAGGAAATAAGCATTTCCAGAGGAAACATAGACACTTGGAATCGAAAATATTCCCAGTAGGATTTTCTCCAGGATGGAGGAATGATTTGAACTATGGGTTCATTTGGGAATAATTTGAACTCTGCCTGACCTCCATCAGCTACGAGCTAGAACACCTTGGACAAGTCACATTCCTTAACCTCGGATTCCTCAGCTGCAAAAGGAGTCTGCAATCAAATACCTACTTGTGAAGATGAAACCTGAAACAGTTGAAGCGATCAGTATGTCCTGGCTACCAGCAGGGATTACATTAACAGGAGCCTAGCACTGGTGGTAATAGACTATTGCCAATGTAGTTAACACCTGGGAGATCTTAGGAGCCTACAGCACTTAACCGAAAACAATCTTAAAGAAGCAAATTATCCATTAAGTAGCATAGACTGAATCAGAATTACATGGGTGACAAAGCCTGGCTCTGTGAGGTCTCGCGGCCGAGGCTGGGAAGTCGCGGGACTATGAGCACGGATTAGAATTCAGACACGCATGTGAGTCTCAACAGATCGTATACTGCCTATCTCTGGGACCTGTTGAAAATACAAATTGTGTTTATTTATCTGTTAAACGAGTGTCCATGGTTGTTATGAGTATTGATATGATCCGAGTAAAGCATTCAGCAAGTTTTCGGGCCTCACAGTAAGGCCTTAATAAAGGCTGGCTACACTTTTATTTTTGAAAACCTGAGGTGAGTTTTCCCTCAGGAAAGTCAGAACTTAAGTTATAGTCGGCTCTTTCCTAAAGTTATTGGAGCAGTAAAATAATGTTATGGAAAAGGCCTAAAATCACAGGGTGTGTCAGGAAAGTAATTCTAACCTAACCCCAAATCATGCCACTGAGCACTTGGATATGGTGTATTCTTTCACGATCACCTTATTTCAAAGGACTAAGTGCTGAAAGAGTCCTTAAAAGGTATCCTTTAATTATCAAGTCATGTTTGTCATCTATTTATTTATTTGACAGAGAGAGACACAGCAAGAGAGGGAACACAAGCAGGGCGAGTGGGAGAGGGAGAAGCAGGCTTCCCGCAGAGCAGGGAGCCCAATGTGGGGCTCGATCCCAGGACCCTGGGATCATGACCTGAGCTGAAGGCAGACGCTTAACGACTGAGCCACCCAGGCACCCCTGTGTTTGTTATTTTTAATGAGAAAAAAGATAAAAAAAAAAAAAGCCATCAAATCAAGGACATACATGTGCATAGTAAATCCTAGAACGCTAAGAGAGCAAATGATAACATTATGCAGAAGGCCATAGAATTTGAGAAACCGAAGGAAGAAAAATGTGGGTATTTAAGGAGCACATCTAAGTTTGTTATTGGATTTACAGGGTCCAGTCATGGCTCCTTGGACCACATGGAACATGACTTCTAGGAACAGAATAAGCTGACACGGCAAGACCCAGCAGGATGTGAATTCTTTTCATGTAGTGGGAACTTTTATACCATCAGTAACCAAAGCCATGTATTTACTCTGAGTTCATAACACCATCTGGTCCTCTGGTACTCACCCCTGCAAAACGGAGCCGGGAAGTCCCACGAAGCACCATTCCCAGGGCTGACGATGCAGGTCAGAATTGCATGGCCTTCCAAGATATAGCCAGAGAGACAGCTATACCTGATCTTGTCCCCGATATTGAACCTTGTTCCGTGGAGAACTCCTTTCAGTATTTCCCCGGGATTACCACATGTGTGGCTAGGTAAAACTATTGAAAGAAAGAAAGAAAAAAAAGACAAGTTAAAGATAGTTCTATTGAGATAAACTTCTATCACAAAACACACACTGCATTTGAACTATTCAGATTAGCAAACCTAGCACAAACACATTTTCATTTTGCCTGAAAAAATAGAGAAAATGTATTCGTGTTTTAGAATATCTACCATTTAACCATGTTTAAAGATCCTTTTAAAAGTATAAATAAATGCAGCTTGAGAAGAGGAAAAAATACAGTTTTGCTTAGACTCTGTGTTCTAGGTGATATCTAGATTATTTTTCTAATTATGAGATTCTACAGTCTCCCAGAGTTAGCAGCCAGGTAACACAGTAGGACTATGGGCATCTGAAAAAGTAGGATCAGAAATATAGCAGGAATGAATATTCATGTCATGCTGACCCTTATTCCTTTAGGACCAACACTGCCAAACACACATCGCTAATCAATATTTAATCAATGTTTGTTGGATAAACAACTGAATTAAGGAATAAATTGAAGATCTCATTCATTAATCTATCAGACTTAAAAAAAACGCACCACTGTTATATTCCAAATTTGTTGTTTGTCTTCACGCATCTATAGTTTCTGGTTCACAAGGAAGTTTTACCTATTAATTTTGACAAAGCAAGTCGGTAAGAAAGCCTTGATTCTGTTCTGGACCTGCTCACTTTTTAAAGATTGATTGATTGATTTGACAGAGAGAGAGACAGCAAGAGAGGGAACAAGCAGGGGTAGCGGGAGAGGGAGAAACAGGCTTCCCACTGAGCAGGGAGCCTGATATGGGGCTCAATCCCAGGACCCCGGGATCATGACCAGAGCCAAAAGGCAGACACTTAATGACTGGGCCACTCAGGCACCCCTGGACCTGCTCACTTTTTATGTTGAGAGCATTCTCTGCCTAATTCAACTGCCTTAAAACCTAATCAACAGGATGACATTTCATACTCAGAACATAATTTTGAAATTCACTGATTCACCATTAGGTTAAATGGATCAAGTTGAAGATTGTTTGTTACTATCTACATTTTTCTGGTTTAAATTTAGCATATGATCAGTAAGTCAGAGTTATCATGAAGTAGTGAAATAAACCAAGGAGACTGCCACTTAAAAAATACATGATTTCAGGAGTGCCGGGGTGGCTCAGTCAGTTAAGCGTCTGCTTTGGGCTCAGGTCATGATCTCAGGGTGCTGGGATCAAGCCCCAGGTCTGGCTCCCTGCTCAGTGGGGAGTCTGCTTCTCTCTCTCCCTCTATCTCTCCCTCTGCTTGTACACTCTCTCACTCACTCTCTCTCTCAAATATTTTAAAAAATGATTTTCAAAAAAGCATTTCCAATAAACAAAGTATTTTATACCTGTATCTTCTTTTTTCTTTTTAACATGGACCTGGGAGTGAGTTTTGATATATATGTATAAAGGAATGTGAAATATTGTTTTATTTGTTTGTAAACTAAGAAATAAAACTTTCCCAATGAATGGGAAGGGAATTTCAGTGATTTCTAAAATGATTTTTATTACAAAATTACTTCAATAGGGATAAACTAAGCTATGTAGAAACACTTAGAAAACAAATATTACAACTTAGATATGTTATGTTGACATGTTTATGAAATCACTGCTTACATAGTCAAAGTGTGCTCAGTTCTAGATTAAAAAAAAAAAAAGTTTGTGAAATCAGTCTGCAAAAAGCTGTTAGTTTAGACAACACAATAGAAAATAATTCACTATAATCACAATCTTCTTTGTCTTTTATAAAAAAAAGTCTGTATTTAATTCCACATTCACTATCTCTAAAGCAATAAATCTGTTTTTTAAAAATGTTGTTTAAAAACACTGTTTGTCATTTAACTGTCTCTGGCTCTTCTAAGGTAGAATGTTTCAGTTTGATCTTGGAGGAGCACTTCGGTGGATGACCCAGGAGCCCTGCCAGCCAGCAAGAAGTGGGGATCTGATAGCCAGACACAGGGAAGGCAGGGGCTGAATTTCTACCAACAATGGGAATAGAAAGATGAGGGTGGGTGAAATATGTATATTTGAATGCTTTTGGTGTTTTCCTTCCTGGTCCAAGAATATTTAGAATTCACAAATCCTTCCTTGACTTTTTTAAGGACCTTTATAATTTGCATTAAGTGGTACAAAGACATCTTGTTAGAAGGTACATAAATTCACTTCAGAATGTATCCAGATAAATTGTTTCCCCAAAGACAAGTTATCCACGTAAATCTATCAAAAACTTTAAAACCTGTGACCGAGAGCCACAACATGTGACAGCTTTCAGAACTGGAAAAAACCCATAAGCCATTCTCAAAGCTGAATGTGGCTGATACAACTTTTCTATCCACTTATCTATTGAAAATAGCAAGAAATTATTTTTAATGATTAGCTTTAGCACAGATAACATAATTGTCTTTTGTACAGAAAGACCAGAGTAACAAAAATACAATACGAAAGATTTCAGGCAATGTTGCCACTGCATGGGCAAACATCATTCTGTCTATTTAATATCTATTTACTACACTGAAAGAAAAGTGAAGGAGATGTCATAGGTCAAACTTGGCTGTGCAATCATATTGCTAGGAAGTGTGGAATTGCATGGACTTCGAAATGTTTAAGGGGGAAAAA
The DNA here is from genome assembly GCF_011800145.1 of Mirounga leonina. NCBI lineage: Eukaryota > Metazoa > Chordata > Mammalia > Carnivora > Phocidae > Mirounga > Mirounga leonina. Next base: position 37,706,365 of record NW_023270320.1, on the reverse strand, counting down.
AAGAAAAAGAAAAATCATTCCTGAAAACAAGGATCTCCCAAAGTGGGCCTCTGAAAAGAAAACATCCATGTCTTAAAACTTTTAAGAGAGTTGACGCAGTATTTGGAAACAGACAACTTTGACATTCAGAAAGAAAAACAAATTTGGCCATTCTGGATCATCAAGCTAGGAGAGCAATCTGCAATATAGACGTTCGAAGTGCTTGACCACCACAGGAAAAAAAAAAAGTGAAAATGGAAGGTGTACCTGTGCCTACAATAAACATCACAGCTCAAATGGTGTAGATGAGGTAAAGGATCTTTTTGAGGTGCAGCTCCAGATTTCCAGGGAGATGGTGGCTGTTGGTGCCAATCATGCCTAGTAAAGCTGTGTGATAAGCATCTCTGTGTCTGGGCTGCACCAGGCTCCCCTACTTCTGTAAACTGTTCCCTGGCACCTTAGACTAGGATAAACATCTCCTTTTTTGTTCTTTTCCACAGTTTGTCTTTAACATCTTGACAATTGCACTCAGATTTGGAAAATGTTCACTCAACAGTTATTATTTGCACGGCTTTGTTTTCAACCAACAATAAAACGGAATGGAAAGAGAAGCAGATTTAAGACTCTTCTTTTGCTCTTATTAGCTCAGTTAATCTACTAAAAATGTGTCTTCATAAGTATTTATTCCATAGGGTACAGTGTGAGGATTGAAATGAGACAATGCAAGTCTCAAACTACCTGCTCTGTTTGACTCTGTCATTGGACTAGTGTTGCAACCACTAGCCCCCAATGTGGATCTTGAATTGGTCTTCCATCTGTGTCCACATATCCTCTAGAATAATGTCTAGCTCTCAGCAGGAACTCGCTAAATATATATTTGCTCAACCAACTGGTAAACATGAGTATTGATATAAAGTATCTCATGTATCCTTCTAGATCATGTACAAGATTCGCATAGTCTATAGCTTGATGGGAACAGAAAAAAAGCTAATGAGTGTTCAAGAACTGAATAAAGTGACATTTCAGAAACAATGATTCAGCAACAAATTGTCACTTTAAGCCACTTTTTACCACATTTATATTAACATGTAAATAGGACTCAGAGGGTTAAAATGAATTACCATTTTTTTTAAGGCAAAATAACTTAGCAAATGGGAAAAAGTGATTAAACACTAACTTTTAAAGTTTAAAGTCACTGGTTGGTAGGACAAGTTATAAATTTATGATTTGGGAATGGGTATTTTTGTTGTCAATCGACTTGATTTTAGAAAAAACAACAAAATTTTAATGTGAACAATGCCAGTGAGGAAATAGAAATAACTGAGGATGAATGAAAAGATTCACTTTCAGTTGCAAACAACAAAATGGCAAAAATGCGCACATTATAAAAGCATTATCAAATTCATTTAATCATTATCAAAATACCCTAAATTGTGAAAAATAGATGAAAATAATAATAGGTCTATGCAAAGATTTAAGACAAAGACATGTAAAACTTGCCAACACACAAAAATCCAGGGGCTGGGAAAGACTAATTTAACACAAACTCAATCCAAACGGCATCTCTGCCAATTTCATTTTAACTAATTTTTTACCCAGTTTCCCTGAAGATAGTGAATGTCCCTTTGTGTCTCCCATGGTAATGAGCACACATTAAGTATTTAGTAAATACTTATTGAATTGACTTGAACTCTAATTTTAATTCCCTTAAATCCTTCCTTGAAGTAATTTGCACTCTTTCCCATGGATGCTTTAAGAAAGAAATTCTTATTTGGGTAATGGGAATTCGGCACCCAGTGCATACATTTGGTAACGAGAAAGCATTTCTTGAAAGGAGCTCTGGGCACAGTTCCTCCTCCTCAGGGCAGGTCTCATTCCACCAGACCGCATGAAGCCAAGTTCGTACACCCAGGGCTTGAAACACAGGCTGCCATTCTAATTACACTCACAGAAATTCCCTCCATAACGCATTTGATTTGGCAAGTGCATGTGGTCACAACCCAGGGACTTCATTAGGCTTTCACAGCAACCTTTACCCCAACTGTTTAAGTGATGAAATGGATGTCACATCAACTCCTTTTCCAGGAGAAAAGCAAAAACACGATGCTGAAATAAAATACAGCATTCATATTCATTATGAATGAACGGGACAAAAGGCTAGTGAACAGAATTTTGAAATTCATCAGCGGAGAGGGAGCATTTTTCACAGCTTGTGCACAATCAGTGAAATGTCCCGGGCGCAATCATTGGGAAACCGGGTCCCAGAGGGTGTATGTCAGATGATTTGTTTACACTTTGCCTTTCCAGGGGTCTCCCCACAGCTTAAGGAAATAAAACTTCAAATACCCACATGACATACAACACTTGAAATGTAAACTAAGGAGATGAGATGTGGGTGTCCATGGACTGTTTGCTCTGCAGCCCCTCCCAGAGCCTTGGGGAAGGATTAGAAAAATAGGGACATCTGATTTTCAGTAACACTTCAAAAATCAGATTTTCAAGGGGCGCCTGGGTGGCTCAGTTGTTAAGCGTCTGCCTTCGGCTCAGGTCATGATGCCAGGGTCCTGGGATCGAGCCCCGCGTCGGGCTCCCTGCTCGGCGGGGAGCCTGCTTCTCCCTCTCCCACTCCCCCTGCTTGTGTTCCCTCTCTCGCTGTGTCTCTCTCTGTCAAATAAATAAATAAAATCTTTAAAAAAAATCAGATTTTCAAATCTTGACACCTGACATCTATTCTCAGTACGGATCCTCTAAATCGTGGACAGTTGCTAAAGCAAGAGGAGGGAGAGAGGGTAGTGGCATGAGAAAGACCACAAGAATTGCTCAGGAGACAGCAAGAACCTAATATCTCCTTTTCCAGAGTCACTTTCTTCATGGTGGAGGAAGAGTGAGGGAGAAATGCTGCATGAATACTATTACTTTGAAAAATGACAGGACCTATAGGAGTGAATTAAAAGACAATGTGAGTTTTATGTATATTTCAAGGTGGGAAGTGGTAAGGTTTGGCCAGATTACAAAGGAAAGATCTCTAAAGGAAACAGTTGTAGCAAGTGAACACAGAGCAAGGGAAGTATATTGCGTGGTGTGTTATGGGAAGGAGATGGGCTATCAGACAGACTTGTGTTTCCACTTTGGAAATGGACTGTAATATTGGGCAAAAGACTTAAATCTCAGTTTCTGTGTCTTGAAAGGGGGGATGGCAAGTAAAACTTATGGATGGATGTGTATGAAACATAAATGAAATTACACAGATTGAACAGTTAACAGGATGTCTGAAACAGAAGGAGGGACCAAGATACATTCACAATTCTTATTTACCCCAGTTCTAAAGCACCATGGAAGTTTTAGGGAAATAATAGAAATTTACAAGTATACAGTGCTTCTAATATATACCAGCTTCAGAAACAATAAAGCTAGAGAAAGTCTGTGGGAGCCAATATTATCATTAAAATGGGAAACCAAGGAGAAAGATATCCCAGTTCTATTTTTAGTTATATTAATTCTACTTTACTATTCCTGCTTTATTATAATAGCAGTAATGCTTATACAGCACATACTATGAGCTAGACACTTCTTTTAAGTGGTTTATATATATTAACAGTATATATGAAATAAGTACTATTATCCTATTTTTATAGGATAATAATAAAGGAAGGAAAGGAAGGAAGATACTGTGGCACAGAGAAGTTAAGTAATTTCTCCATGGCCGCACAGCTGGAAGTACTGGTGGTAGGATTTGCACATGGTGGATCCAAAATTTCTACTCTTCAGCACTACAATAAACCTTCTTATGAACATGTCAACATCAAAAGAAATAATAAAGTGTCTTCAAATCTATAGTGTTCTCAATGGAGCTTTGCTTGATATAATAATGTGGGTTATTATATCACTTAACTTTGTGCATTGGATCCTTTCATGGTCTTCCTTTTTTTTTTTTTTTTTTTTTTTAAGTAGGCTCAACATCCACCATGGATCCACCCAACACGAGGCTTGAACTCATGGCGCCAGGATCAAGACCTGAACTGAAATCAAGAGTTGGATGCTCAACCAACTGAGTCATCCAGGCACTCGTCATGGTCTTCTATTTTTAAGTCAAAGGCAGATGTTGTCTAAATTTTTCTAATCTGGAGCTGTAGCAGCTGGTCCTTTGCCATCCCAAACAACACAGGCATTAATCCAGGTATAAATTACTGCAAAATTAGTACAAAAAGAGTTATATGAATAATGAAGAGTTGCCTATTGAGAAGGAAGCAGCAAGCTTAGGAAGAATTTATAGATGGTGGCCCAGCAAAAGAGAATGCGTAAATATGACCATGATGGCCAACGATGCAATATAATTTTTGTTCTGAACATACCATGCTCTTTATTTTAAAACCTGTGGATTGTGTCCATGGGCATACCCTAGAGTCAACAAGAAAAGAAGGACCATAAAAGTCGCTAAGTTTCTTCTGACTGGGGAAGTAACTGTGGAGGGAGCTGAAGGAAAAGAGGGTGAGAGCCCACCACTAAATCCTCTGGAATACCCGAAATTAAGGAGTCAGGCAATCATTCAACTCAATAGAAAAATGCCCAAGAGTTAAGGGTAAGACCAGAGAGCCCAGGAGTCAAACTGGGAAACAATTATGGACACACGGATGTCTGGTAATATCAAAGGTAGAAAATTCATCGTAAGTGATTGACATACAAAAAGAGCATAGCAATAAGGAACAACACAAGATGTACTTTTCAATTGTCATGGAATCGTCAAAAAGGAAATGACATGTACATTAATTTTATCAGGTCCATTTACATATACTCCCGCCACACGGTAGATTATAGACATGGTCATTAACTTGTAAATCATTTTTATGACAATTTTTCTTTCTTCTTCTCTAAAGTGAAGTTTATATTCAACAAATGGATGTTCAGTTGATTACAAATGTCTCAACATTTATGTAAAGATAAGGTAAAAGAATTCTAATATCTGCAAAGGAAATTTAAACAAATATGACCACAAGTCCTTGTACACATTCCCTTAATGAGAGCAAGGTAACTAGCAAAAATCAAAACCTGCTCAGAATGACCTTTGCCTCATGCCAAATACCACTCTGCTGGCTAGCACATGATATTCATGCAATGAGGTTAACACATCCATTCCAGAGGTTAATATCACACTAAATACCATGAGGGGTAGTTAACAAATTCAATTAAATCGATTCTAGGAAACAGCTCCAAACTCTTTCTCAGTCATGGCTCATTTGGTAATTCAAATAAAGAAGGATTAAAAACAGACTAGAACACTTCCTCTTTTGGCTAAGTTAGAGTATCAAGGGTTGGATTTACCTTCCTGCCTTAGTCAAGTTAAAGAAAAGAAAAGTCTAAATTTATGGAAAAAAAAAAAAAACAGCCCTCAAAGCACTGGACATTACACAGTGCTGCAACATGATCCCTGAGAGATGGGAAATAAATGAGGGTCCCTACAATTTCTCCAGCTTTGTTGCCTGGAGAGACTTGCATGCTCAGGCACAGGGCATGGAAACCCAGGCTGACTCAGCAGTCTCCCTGAATGAGGACACAGAGATGAGAATGTGGGCAGGTCAAGGAAGCTAAAAATCACAGGCAGAGGGATGCCCCCAGAGACTGGCTGAGGGCCCTGTTGCATTCCAGGTGAGTACTGATCCATGTATGCCCACGGAGCTGAGAAGACTGTCTGTCCCCAGCAGTCAGAGCAGAAATCTTCATCACTCACTGGGCAGAGAATAGAGTACTGAGAAACCTCGGGTAGGGGAAGAAAATCACTCTAGAGTAAGTGCTGCCTACGTCACTTCTTAGAAATCTTGCAAGCACCAGATCAGAGTAGGGTGAGGCTAGTGAAGTGCCTAGCACTCCCTCTCTGGGTCACACAACCAGACCCACCACCTGCTTAGACTGTAGGTGAGTGACCATCTACTTAAAATGGTCACCCCAGACTCTCGACTTCCCTCACCCTTCATCCAGTCTTCAAAAGCAATCCCTGTAAGGACAGACAATACAAGAAATTTAACCACATCCAAAAAAGAAAACTTTGGGGAATACAAATATATCCCATACCCACCAAAGTAAGATTCCCCAGGTCTGGCATCCAGTCAAGAATTACTAAGCTTGCAAAGAGGCAAGAAAATACAATCCATAATGAGGGGAAAACAAACAAACAAACAAACAAAAAAACTTAGACAGAAGTGACACAGGTGGTTCAATTAGTAGGTGACATTAAAACAGGTATAATAATTGTACACCATGGGCTCAAGCAAGTAAATATTGGACATGTTAACTAAACATAGGAAAGAAAAACAGGTAGAGATGATGAGACTGAAGAATAAAATCAATGTCCAATGTCAAGCTGACTTTAAGAAACACACTTGAAATATAAAGACACAAATAGAGGCAAAATGATGGTAAGCATAACCAAAAGAACAGTAACATTCCGCAAAAGCACACTGAAGTTGCTATGTTAATAGCACGCATAACAGTCTTAATGCAAAGAATCTTACCAGGAATGAAGAAGCTTATTTTATGATGATAAAAGAGTGAACATAGCAGTCCTAAACATGTATGCGCTTAATAACAAAGTTCCAAAGCACATGATGTAAATACTGATAGAACTGCAGGAAAAACAATGGGTAAAACAAAATTACAGCTGGAGATTTCCACACAAGCCTCGTAATTGAATGAGCGAGCGTACAGAAAATCAGTCAGGATATGACAGGCTTGCACAGCCCTTGCAATCACCTTCTAATTAATTAATGCTTCAACAAGAAGTCACAAGGGATATTTGAAAATATTTGAGCAGGTAGAAATGGTAAAATGGCACATTGCAGTTGTGGGATGCATCAAAAACTATGCTTAGATGGAAATTTATAGCATGCAGCATTTATAACCTAAAAGAAGAAAGATCTCAAACAAATCTCTTAGGCCTCCATCAAGAGTAACTGGAGAAGAGAAAGCCAATTAACCCAAACAAATAAACATCGAAGACAAAAATAGCATAACACTATTAAAAGATAATGTCAATATATTTCACACCGCCACCCCCAAGAAGTCCTCACTGCATTCCAAGTCATGATTAGTGATGAGGCTGCAAGTGTGAAGATGCCACCAATCCCGCTCCAGAGGTGGCTTGCAGTCTGGGAGGTAGTGCATGAGTACCCAAGTGCACACAGCACAGTGTCCAAGAACCCACGCAGAATCTTCTACAAAGTCCCATGAGAAGAAGAAGTTGTGAAGCTCTGAACAAAGGAAATGTCTCTATGTCTACCTCAAGCAGACCTCTGGAAAAGCCAAACATGAACCTGGAGACAGGAAATGCTTTATATGCTATCGCTAATCCTCACAACTTTCCAAAACAGGCATTATTCCAACTGTATCTGCAAAGAAGGTGAGACCAGAGAGGTTGAGGAACTTGGCTGAGGGAAGACAGGTGAGCCCACACCTCTGTGAACCCTAGGATATTATCATGTCACAGTAGTGTCGAAGTAATTGAAAAGCTTTTAAATAATAATAAAAAAATAATGTTAGAAATCATGTGGGGATAGTTTAATACAAAAAAAAAAAAACCCCAAAAAACAAAAAAAAACAAAACAAAAGCTGAAGAACCAAGAACTGGGTTCTTGTTCTCTCTAACCTACTGTCTGTCTCCCTCTGTGGTATCCTATTTTCTTTTCCATCTTAATAATAACAAACACAGCAAAAAGTAGGATGACTCATCCAGTATAAAATTTTAAGATGTTGCACAAAACGAGTATTTCAAATGTAAGTTCTTTTGTCTTTCTCAATGCTTCTTCCTGCAAATTGAAAACTGTAAATACCAGGGGAAATCTGACTGAGCATCTTAGAAAACTAATGCAAAGTTTAAAGATTAAGCTGAACGTGGTGCTCATTTACCATTTCCTTAGTAGGACACTCTTTAAGACAAGCTACATAAACACCCACTCAGTTGATCTGTTCTACTAATCTTTTGGTTTCTATTTCATTGATTTCTGCTCTGATCTTTATTATTTCTCTTTGCCTGCTGGGTTTAGCAGCAATGTCCACAATAGCCAACTATGGAAAGAGCCAAGATGTCCATCGACAGATGAATGGTTAAAGAAGACGTGGTATATATATACACAGTAGAATGTTATGCAGCCATCAAAAAAAAAAAAAAAAAACCACAAAATCTTGCCATTTGCAACGACGTGGATGGAACTAGAGGATATTATGCTGAGCAAAATAAGTCAATCAGAGAAAGACATGTATCATATGATCTCACTGATTGAGGAATTCTTAATCTTAGGAAACAAACTGAAGGTTGCTGGAGTGGGGGGGTGGGAGGGATGGGGTGGCTGGGTGATAGACATTGGGGAGGGTATGTGCTATGGTGAGTGCTGTGAATTGTGCAAGACTGTTGAATCACAGACCTGTTCCTCTGAAACAAATAATGCATTATATGTTAAAAAAAAAAAAAAAAAGAAGAAGAAGAAGGTAGCAGGAGGGGAAGAATGAAGTGGGGGAAATCGGAGGGGTAGACGAACCATGAGAGACGATGGACTCTGAAAAACAAACTGAGGGTTCTGGGGGGGAGGGGGTCAGAGGATGGGTTAGCCTGGTGGTGGGTATTGAGGAGGGCACATTCTGCATGGAGCACTGGGTGTTATGCACAAACAATGAATCATGGAACACGACATCTAAAGCTAATGATGTAATGTATGGGGATTAACATAACAATAAAAATTAAAAAAAACTAATGATGTAATGTATGGTGATTAACATAATAAAATTTATTTATTTATGTATTTATTTATGTATTTATTTATTTATGTATTTATTTATTTATTTATTTATTTAAAGATTTTATTTATTTGACAGAGAGAGACACAGCGAGAGAGGGGAACACAAGCAGGGGGAGTGGGAGAGGGAGAAGCAGGCTTCCCGCCTAGCAGGGAGCTCGATGTGGGACTCGATCCCAGGACCCTGGAATCATGACCTGAGCCAAAGGCAGACGCTTAACGACTGAGCCACCCAGGCGCCCCTAACATAATAAAACTTTAAAAAAAGGAACACTCACTCAACTTTCTTATATTCCAAACTCTATGGTTCTTGACCATAAGAGAGGCTCAGCTTGATGTAATTACAGAGCCACATTCTGAGCCCAGTGAGTCTTCCAGAGGGGGGAGGAGAGTTGCCAGGGATCAGGCAGCTTCCTTTTCACTGTGATTCTACCACTGATGAGCTGAGTCACTGGAAGCATAACTTAATCTGGGCCTCATCTGTTTCTCCAGTGAAGTGAGCAAAGCTACAGCCTCATTCCCTGGGAGTGACGGCTGACACACAGCTTTGGGAGCAGGTTCACCTGGAAGGGCTTGCAGGATATACCTTCTGGGGAGGGAAGGAAGCAGGACTGAGCAGAAAAGGGAAATGAACTGCAGTGAAGTCATGACAAAGGTCTCAGCCCATCCCATGGGGGGCCCTGGGGTTGAGCTGGCTGCTCAGTGTTGCCTCAAATTAGAGAGACCAGAGCCTCCCCAGCAGCACAGCCCAGTGTTAGATGTGGGCTGCTCCCTGGCAGGCATCACCTGAGACAAGGCTGCTCTCTCAAGCTGAGATCAGTTCCTGGGGCTGGTCTCAGCCAAGGTCCGTTAGACCCCGACGAAGGTCTAACTATTCTGTCTTTTCTTTCTTCTCTTTCTTTTTCCATCATGGAATCTGGGACTAGCCATGTTTAACATTGAGTGTTAAGGTGTTTTTTACTTCTGGTGTTATACCTGAACTACCTTTAGGTTTACAAGAAGAGCTCCTGCAGAAATCTTTCAGGTATTGTATGCAGGTAACAAAGAAGGTGGTGGGAAAGGAGGGGAATGTGCTCTTTGTCCAGGTGGTGCCCTCATTACTGCCAACCCGGCCTGGAGAGGTGGGGCGGGGCAAGAGAGCTGGGGGCCCAGCTCAGAGGAGTGGAGACCGTGGCCACACAGCTGTAGCATGAACTAGCTTCGGAACAAACAGGGAAACAGTCTCCTATTTTTTCCAACTTTACTAAAGGAAGATGATCCTTGCAGGACTAGGCAGATGGAAAGATTATCAGCTGTACAGGATATGAGCAGATAAAATGTTTCAAGGACACGATAATTTAAGACAGGGCTGCATTAGTGCTAATCAATGGAAAGTGATAACAGCAGGTGGAAGGTAACTGGCTTGGAGCAATCTGACAAGCGCCTGATGCTGGAGTCAAAACGCTGAGCTGAACAGGAGGTGAGGAGCCAGCCGAGCCTGAAGGAGAGCAAGCCGTTCCACAGGAAGCAGGTGCAGTCAGGGCTCAAACATAGAGTGTGCAACTTTTTCAGAAGGAACCTCAATAATGTGCATGCTATTAGCAGGGACTTAGAAAAATAGCAAATTACCTGTAGGAAGAAGATTATAGCAGGAATAATGTTAAAGAGATAAACCGGCACTCAAAGCAATAACCATAAGATCCAAAGACTAAATTAAAACATGACAACACAAGTGACCTATAAAATACAAAGACTGGATCACATACATGGAGGTACTTTACAGACATTCTAAGAGACATCTTCCTTCATCAGCCGCTTCCCCTTTCAGGCTCTGGGCATTACTTTATTGCCTTTTTATTTTCTTAAATTAGGACCTTTATGCCTATACTCATGTCCACACATACACATTACTTATAAATTACCTAGAAAAATATACATTTGAGTTATTCAAATCAAATATATTAAATTCCCATTTAAGAAAATGAATGCAATTTAAAATGATGGTTCTATAATTTTATTTAGATAGAAAATTTGGGTTTTATGAAGATTCAACTTTAAAATCACTTCTAATTTTAAGTTATTTGTATAGAAAAATAATAAAAAGTATTTAACAATTTATAAAGCCATGTGGTATTATATGTTATTTCTAATTAATGAATTCTTGGCTGTCACTCAGTCTAAGCTGATTTAATTTTTCTTTTATGTGCTGGCAGTTACCTTCTAAAAATAGTTTTAAATTAAAGTTATGGACATAAGCAGTTTCAGCTTACCAGGTGTTAGTATATTACTAATTTATGATTTTCATATTCATTTGAAACTAAAAGCTGTTTTCATGATTGAATTCATATTAATAGCTCAAGTTTTTATTAAAAAGAACATCTTTTGGGAAATGTAAAGCATGTTTCTCTGTCAAGTACTATATATAGGATAGCATTTACTTAAAAATATATATATATCAATCTTCAAGTTTTTCTAATTTCTGAACACCTTTGCTCTAAATAATTCCATCATAACAAGGAACCAGTGTGTGGATAAAATTAATATATAATATTAAGGTTAATTCTATTTTGTTTTAAAATCATTTTGTGTATATACATATATCAACATAACTATTTAAATGTAATTCTCAGGCTGAGGAGGAGGGGAACCAGCAGTAATTAAATGGTGTGTACAGGGACACAAGGTGCTAGGTCCCTGAATCCCCACAGGATTCTGCGGGGCAGGTAAGAGAGATGAGCAGGTGGGGGGCGGGGGGTGGATCCAGGATGGAGGCTGCTCTCTGACTCAGACCCCACACTTCCTTCTCATCCTAGAAACCTCACCGACCAGTAGGACTCAGCTCTACGGAGTTGTCCCCTAACAATGACCTTTAATCTGGAAACAATTGCACTTTAGGAAATGGGTTCTACGTCTCTGCTGACATCAGAGCGGCCCGCCTGCCTCATCATCACTGCTCAGTTGCTATCTGGCGTGCACGCTTTCTCCTGACCATGTACTTTGCATCCCATCCTCCACCCTTGATCTGTAAACTCCCACCGCAGCAGGGAGGACCTCGCCCCACACCCACCATCCACATACTCAATTGTCATTTCCATGTATGTGCACATTGGCTTAAGAACGGTTAACCCAGACCCCAGTGAGCAAAAACAACAAGCAACTTCCCACCCACAGTACAGTGCCTTCGTAGGCTTCCCTTTGACTTTGAACTTGTAGACGCTGCTCATTGTCAAAGTCACTTAGCTGAGCACCTTGCACCACCCTTTATCTCCACCTCTGTGACTCTAACCTTAAATTCATAGCACCTCATTTTTCTAGTCCACTGTGACAACCTCTTTGATATTAAATGTCCCTATTCCTGTGAACTTTACCATCCATTTTCAGCATGGAAGAAGGGGACTTTTGATGACACAAGTCAGATGTGTGGTACTCCCCTACTGAATCCATTCCAGCGTCTCCTAGAGCAGTGGAAGAAACCCCAAACTCTATACCAGGGACCACAATGCCCAGCATTGTCTAGCCCCTCTCTATTTCTCTGACTGTGGTCCCTAAAAGATTCATTGTGCATCAGCCATACAGGCCTTTCTTTAAGGTCCTAGATGATGCAAAGCCCCTTCCCTCCTCGGGACTTTTGCAAACGCTATTACTCTGCTGGGATCTAGACCTTTACAGGAGGTTTCCTACTGTTCATGTCTCTGGTCAGCTGAAAGCATTCTTCAGAGGCCTCTTCCATTCATTTTACCTAAAATAACTCGACTCTTGCCTCCTACTATTTTATATCACTTATTGGGTTCATTTCTTTCTGGAACCACTGCTATTTTAAATTAGCAGAATGAGAGCAGAAGGCTTAGCTCTCCGATTTGCCTTTGTACCCACAGCATTGTATAGTGGAGATCCCATAAACTACGTATTGAATAAACGACTTCATTAAGGAAAGAGAAAATGCACAAACTGGCCTTGGGGGGAAAATTCTGATTTCCTAAGAAATGGAACTCAAGAGTCTATCAGAAATGCCTATTCATAACTTTTTAGGAAAAGTCCCACACCTCAAATAGAACTTGTACCCCAAGAATAAATACAAAGCTGCCTTTACATACATCTTGATCCACATTCACATCAGTGATTAGGAATCACCTGTTTGGAAAAAGAGAGGCAGCCCTTGGATCGGATCAGTGGGAGGAATATGGCCTTAAGCTAAAAGTACATGGGACCTACAAACTCACCCTCATAAGGTGTTAGGAGTTCTCACTCTCCCTCTGTCTTGAGGTGCACGACCCTGAGTTATAGCAGCGGTAGTGAAAGGAAAGACCAGGGGGAAAAACAGGGAAGAGACCAGGAGAGAAGAAAGCACTAGAATCTTGCTGCAAATCTGCACTGTGAGCAGTAGCCTCCCATGCACAAAGGCTGGTGGGAACAATGGCAAACTTCCTGGATTTCTTCAATGGTTTTATAAAACCCACACAAAAACTCATCTAATGTTTGAAGGGTCAGGGAAGATATGATGAAGTGAAGACAGAAGAGGAAATTCTTTACATTTTGCCATGATCCTGAAGGGCTGATTAAATCCCATAGCATAATTTAGTTAAATGAAGCTGCAAGGTTGAAAATGCTGTAGCAGATTTAAAAGTACTCTAAAAATATAAAGAGGATGCCCTATCGTCTGCGACCCAGCTCATAATGCAATTTTGAAGGAACAGGGGAAGAGATTCAAACAATGGTCTGGTCTTGCAAGCAACTGTTCTAGATTTTCTCAGAATTATCAAGTGCTAAGTGATTCTTGTGTGGATGCAGGCAGATCTAGAAGAGTCTGTTAAAATGGGGAACAGGACTCTTCCACAGTGGCAAAGGCCAATTTATGAAAATAATCTACAGAGAAGGCAAACAATGATCAAATAAAGTCAGAGAGACGCACGTCCTGGTACAATGCGGTCGGTCGAAGGTCACAGGTGTGGAGGACACATGAGTATGACACACCAGGGAGGGGGCAGTGCCAGACCCAGCACAGCCTGTCCTCTGAACAAGACTGGACAGGGGCACTGACATTTACAGAGCACCTACAACATGCACAGGGCCCTTGCCAATTATGTTCACACACATGTAATTTTTATATGATGTAATTGTCAAAGATCTATTTGCTACAAGCTCTGTATCCAGGATCCCCAGTGTGTGATAATGAAGAGTGGTTCTGCTCACTGCAAGACTGGTCATCTTACACCAGGGTTGGGGACATAGAGGGGAATGAACTGCTGTTTAGCCAACTTTTCCAAACCTGAGGGAGTGGGCTAGACAACACCAAATCCAGTCTTTCTCTATCCATCTATTAGGTCTTTCAACCAGGCAGAGATATCGAGAGGGTCTCCACAGGAAGACCATTCTGAAAGTCTCACAGCCCCTAATCAGTAAGGTGGATCTTTGCCATCAACATGATAAATATTTTGCTCATCACCACATCACACAAGTGTAAGCTGATTCAAATAACTTGTCATCTACAGTGTAAGGGAAACACAAGGGATTCTAGAGTCTCATCTGGACAAGATGGTATTTGGGGGCTTAGATGGTGAAATGGTGCACTTTAAGGCCCTAATTTTTTATGAAAATAATCCATTACTTTAATGATCTGGATGAATTATTGACCTGGCTTGAAATTAGTTATTAGAATTATGACAACATAATTTAAAGATACAAAATTCAACATACACAGATTCATTTTCTAATTATCTTACATTCAAAAATATGTATAAATCTTCAGATCGATGCTCATATGAAAGAGACCCCAGAGGGCCCCCTTGCCCCTCGTCCCACATAAGAACACAGAGACAGCCACCCATAAGGTGGAGGAGTGTCCCTCACCTCCTCTTTTCCCTGCTCGAGGGAGAGCTGGTGGGTGAGCTATATGTCACCATGCAGATAAGGACCGAGATTCAGGGAATGACACCTGAGTAAACAAATCATGGACCAGGCCATCTGCCCAAATTGGACTCCCTTCTGCCCCACCTAAACTGTGGCACAACAGATAACCAAACTTCTTCTCAGCTTGTGCCATGTACTTTGGAGCCTTTTTGTTAGATAACTGTGTTAGGGCATAGACTAAACTAATAGAACATTTCTGAGAATCAGAACTCTTAATGGAACTCATCACTCCCCACAGTGTGCTGGAATTTTGGATGTACATCACTGGTTTTTTAACCAGACTATAAAACACAGATCAGGATACTTATCTGATTAACTATGTAATGAGTGGATCTGAGAATAGTGACACCACTAAGCTCAGTAAATGTTAATTCACGTGTATGCAAAGTAAATGTTTGGGCATCTTGTGATGCATCCTTTCCTGAAGATCTAAGGTGACATTTACCTTCAACTGGACTTATAATAATGAAAACAGAAGCTTCATCACCATTATTTATCTACAGTGGCCACTGTTTGGAAAGCATGTGTTTAAATGCATTGTAACATACAGAATGCATGTCTATTCGTACCCTGAGCTCTGGGATTTGTCCCTAAATCCATAAAAGTACAAAGAGAGATCAAAAGTTTTCACTCAGAACTGCTTTTAACAGCATACAAAGGACATCGTATCAATATGCATGTACACGTGTGTCTATTTTATACACTTAGACGAATTGACGGTATCCAAATAATAATTGCATTAATATTCTCATCTTACGTACTTTGATATAGTTTTGTGCATTAGATGGTATACATGGCTTACCTACTTAAAATAGTTTAAAAATTAATTTCTCATATGCAACTAGCTAAAAGTCAGCAGTTCTCTGACTCAGTATCTGAATAAAACAAGTTTGGAACATAAAATTATTTAACTCAAATAAATACATGTTAAACACTTTTCATAATACTATTGTTGGCTCTAGAGAGACCCCAACATTTTCTCTCCAATAGCCTTCCTTAAATTAAAAAAAAACCTCTTTAAAAATATAAATATTTTAAAAATTCCCTTTATAATTACAAATTTTACAACCATGCCAATTAATTGATCTAATACATATTTTGAATTCTCTAAACATTCCAAAATCAGATCAGCTTTGTGCAGAGAAAAATGTTTATAAATTATATCAAGTATTTGTGTACACTATTTCATATAATAAAAGTCAAAATCTGGTATATAATAACCTAAAGAATATAAAATACTGAAACAGAACAAATTTAATTTTAGATACCACCAAAGTAATGATACTGAAATGTTAAAAATCACCATGTATTCATTGGAAGTGAAAATATGCTCTCATATACAACTGGTGGACTTGGATACTTAACGTTTAAATAAACAAGCCTCTTTAGGAGGGAAATGGTCAATGAAAGTTATTTATATTTCAAATGACTGAGAAAAATCAGAATTGATTGGAAAGGTGTAATTTTTTTTTTTTTTTACTATACCCGGTTATATACTTTTTTTTCTTTTTTCTTTTTAAGCAGGCTCCACACCCTACATGAACTCACAATCCTGAGATTAAGAGCCATGTGCTACACCCACTGAGCCAGACAGGTGCCCCCATAGTGGTTATATAAACATAGCAATGTAGTAAATATTAAATTTAGTAAAAGAGCAAAATACAGAAATTGTTGATAGATGAGTATTTGAGCTTTTAAATAAACATATGCAAATATGTGTCCTTATTCTGCCTGGAAGATCCCCCCCCTCAAAAGGTTCACGTTCTAGACTATGCAGATTTTCTTTGGTGAAAATCTTCCTCAACTTCCACTTCCTCTGTTTTGATTGGAGAATTGTTCATTACTTCTGTAATTATTTCACTATTTTAAAAAGCAGCAGCTGAGGATTTAGACGACACCTAGCAAAGGGGAGGATGTCCGAGAAGATATGTGGGCTTTTTCCTGCATAAATGAGGGAGAAGAAAGATCAGAGGTCCAGCAATGGGGCTTCAGAGCTGGCCTACCTGCAGCAGGTGGGGAGGCTGACAAAGGAAACACAGACACTTGGCAGGAGCACCAAGACTGTAACATCTGGTGTTACAGGTGAGAGAATTTGGGAAACACCTACTCCGTAAGGAAATTCAGATACAATTTACCCCTAGCATCATGGCCACTTACACTATCCCATTTACTAGGGACCCCACAGGCCAGGAGATAAAGAAGGTGGGCGGGGGCAATGACAAACCTCAGAAAGGCATAGACTGTTAGTCACTCAGGTGACTAGACAGAAAGAAAAGACAGAAACAACTCTCAGGTTCCATACAAATTTTAGGATTATTTGTTCCATTTCTTTGACAAAAGTTGATGGTATTTTGATAGGGATTGCATTAAATGTGTAGATTGTTCTAGGTAGCATTGACATCGTCACAAATTTGTTTGAAACAAATAATACATTATAGGTTAAAAAAAAGAAGATAGTAGGAAGGGAGAAATGAAGGGGGGGAAATCGGAGGGGGAGACGAACCATGAGAGACTATGGACTTTGAGAAACAAACTGAGGGTTCTAGAGGGGAGGGGGGTGGGAGGATGGATTAGCCTGGTGGTGGGTATTGAGGAGGGCACATTCTGCATGGAGCACTGGGTGTTATGCACAAACAATGAATCATGGAACACTACATCAAAAACTAATGATGTAATGTATGGTGAATTAACATAATAAAATAAAAAAAAATTTTAAAAAGAAACAACTCTCAGTCTTGTTCACATTCACAGTAACAAAACAATATATAGACTTCCTGTTGAAGTGTGGAGGGAAGAGATAAGACAAGTTTCTATTGAGTAAGGAAAGTAAAAATGAAAACGAATACCACAATACCCATCGTGATCATTTATGTTGTGCGAAATGCCATCTACGTATGATCTGCGTGTTGTGTCATCTTAGTTGCTTCATTGTGAAAATACACACACGGGGGGGCTTCAGCAGGTTCAGCCCAGTGTGTCCCCAGACGACAGAAAAGCCCTCAAGCACTGTTCCCCTGCAGGAGTGAGCACAGTCAGGGACATGCACTGCTGACTGGCATGGAGTCATTCTGTTACACACATGCATGCAGGGCTAGCTGTCCAGGAAGCCATGCCTTTATCACAGGAAGGACTCAACTTGGAAATGTTGACAGTTAAAAGGGACAAAAAGTAAAAAGTAAAAATGACACTATTAGTAATACAATACAGAAATGATTCAATCAATGGTATAGCCTCCCTTCACTCTGCAGGGCTTACACATAGCTCCTTGAAAATATGTCTAAGAAACCAAAGAGTTTACAAAGGGATTAGAATCAAATTGGAAAAAAAAAAACAAATGATAAGTAGGGAATGGAGGTCAATCAGAAATACGGTGGAGTAAGCACCTTTGCACACTTGACTATAGTAAACGAGTTCTCTACTTCTGGAGACTAGCACCTGTTAACCAAACAGATTCTTAGGTGGGAAACCAATAGGATGGGCTTTTCGTAAGTGTGAGCATCCTTTTAGATATACAATGATCTTAGCATTTGTTCCTTACCAAGCAAATTATTCTCATGACCCACTTACCTCTCTAGGTGCTCAGTATCTGAAAAATAATAATCTGTTTTGCTGCTGGTTATCTGCTAATCAAATTTATTCTAAACAGCACTTCAGTTTAGAAGAAATGCAGACTGTATATTAAAAAGTCCGTTTTCTCGTGACTTGAAAACTTCTGGGTGTACTGGTAAAGTTACTAAATAAATTAATTACCCACTGATAGCTAATAGGGATTCTTAATCATCATTAATCATCTGGGTTGGAGGATGTAGCAACCCATGCTGTATTGTCTGGCAGCTCCCAGTCTGGCGGGAGGGAAGCAGGTGGATAAGGAGAACACAGAGCACACCTGTGCTGACAAATACCTGTGCCCGGAGAATACAGCAGAAGCAGCTCTGGGACAGCCTAGGGGTCGGGGAAGACGCCTGGTGAGCTCAGAAGCCAGAGGAGGCAAGGCTGCCTTGTGGGTGGGCTGAGGAAAGGCATCCCAGCCTACAGGACTGGTTCATGCAATTCTCATTCCTCAGACTGGCTGTGATAAACACAGCCACAGGACTACTATTGGCCAGATTAAGGCATCGCAAATGGGTACCTCTAAATAGCACACCCCGGGGGGGAGAGCAGCGAACATTTTTCATGAGATAATATTTTTTTCTTAAGCAGTAAGTGGGCAGTAAGTCCAACCAGTTGTAAGTAAATATTCTACAAGTTTCCTAAGAATGAAAACGAATACACTACAAATAAGTGAACGGTAACAAAAGCACTCTAAATGGGGGGGCAGTCATTTAAATTCACCTCTTGCATGGCTATAAACACTCAAACACTGAAGATAGACATTTCCTGAAACATATTTCCTTTAGGTTTCATGTTCTGCAGCCCAGACCCAAGCTTAAATCTCCAGAAGGAGCACTTTTAAGATTCAGATGTAGTATTCATACACAGAGGTGTACTTTCTTGTGTGAGATCCATGATGCCACAATCACATAAGATTGCATTATGTCTGATCAACGTGGTCACATCCACAGACATGGCTATCCTTGGATGTCACATCTGAATTTTCACTGCCGATATCTGTAGACATCACAGATATGTATGTGTTCCATGCATTGAAATTCTATCAGCCATGTGAAATGAAAATGTATATAAGTACATGTACATTTATACATACAGAATACTGAAGAGTAAAAGGTTGTAATATTATGAAAACTGATCATTTTAAGTAAAAGCTATTAACAATAGTCAACTAGACCAAGAAATAAGGTAAAGGCATTCCATACAGATTAACGGATAATTTTAAAAATGACCTATAGCACTAATGCATGTTGATTAAAATTTTCAAATAGTATCAAACTAAAGAATCCTATAGATTATGGTATATCAAATCCTTAAAACAAGGATTGGTACATGTCATTTGATACACACACATCCATCAAATATAAAAACCAAACTGTTGTGTCACTTTCTTAATAGAAAACAAAAGTCTACTATAGACCCATTCATTTAACAAATCTGTAAAAACACAACGTGTGGTGCACTTTTCTAGATCCTTGTGACATTCCAGTGAACGTAACAGACTGCCCTCCCAAGCTTACATCCTTCCAGGGAGAGCCAGACAGAATAAAGCTTCATCAACACATAAACTGTTCACTATGCTAAGTGCCCTTTTTTCTAAGGTGACACATAATATTTAATTCCAATAGACATGCAACTCTCTAGAAATGACTCATCTGAGAGTATTTCCTAACTTGTAAGAATGAACCAGAAAGAGAACTTGGCCACACCAATAACACGGTAGGGAAAACACCACACCGTGTACCATGACGTAGATGAGAAGTCACCTCTGTGAACGCGAAGCATGAATCTCAGAGGCTCTCCAGCAGCTAACGATGCTGGAAATTTATTGTTTCTGCATTGTGTATGAAGTTCAATGATTTGAAGGTAAGTAGTGACATGTAAGCAAGTAGTAAAAAGTTTTTATCATGCCTGGATTTCTTCTGTATTCCTGAGATTCATTCCATGGTGGCCATGCCTGTCCCCATCCTTCCCGTCAGATCGCGAGGCACCGTTCCTTGTCCCCAGGCCTGCGCTCCCACAAGACATGGTTGCCTTTCACCGCAGGGTTAAGGAGGCAGAAAATAAAGGTCTTTGTGCTGTTCCACTACCTCACAAAGTAGCCCGCATGCTCAGGGGATGGGGTGGGGTAGGACAGTGCATACTGAGCTCACTTGTAAAAGGAAATTAAGATGAAACCTGAACGTCCGGCGTTCTACCCAGATTTTTAAATTTGGTAGATTAAAAGCACAGTTGGCCGGTGGTTAATGTGTCTGGAAATCCACACCAGCCATAACATCAAAGCCAAGCTGCCCAAGGGAGGTGGGCCATGGCCTAACTGACCTCCTGAAGGCTCCTTGTGGACCTCCCTTCAGAAGGACTGCCTGGGGCAGAGGCTGCTTCACCAGCCCTAAACACTGAAATCCTTAAGGCCTTAAATGAGTGCTGATTTATACCCAACTTGTCTGTAAATACTTAAGATATTTGGATAAAGGGAACTTAGCTGTAATAACATTAAAAGACAGTGAAGGATAGCAGGAATTTTCCCTGTGGGGCAGTGTTATATTTTTTTAATTTAAATTAATAACTCAAATGATGAATTAAAATGTCACAAGGCCTTTCCTGAGGGGGGAAAAATAAGATATGAAAATATATATTAGAAATAATAAGTGAATCTTAGAGTTCTCTTATATAGTCAATCAAATCCTATGTTATCTGACTGCACGTGAGCAATTGTGGATCATTTTAAGTGGCTGTACCTGGGGAAGGGGAATAAATCTATTTGCTTCTGTAACCTGTATACAACCTGACTTCTAGAGGGTAGTTTTTAATTGGAATGTTTGTTTCTCCAAAACTCTGTTTCTTTTTCACCACAATGGGACAAACTCTGTACTTGCAGAATAAAATATAAACCTATTTTCTTGGCAGACAGGGAAGTAAGAAAATACAAATGTATGGAGGTCAAAAATCTTCCCGACTGGATTCTGGTCTGTCTGTCCAAACGATCTCATATTCGTCCTTCCTTTTCTTCCTTCCTATAGGGCTGAGGGCAAAATTTCTTTAGTCAATGATGAAGGACAGGTCATGATGGTTTGGAAAACCCTGGGGTTCTTCTGATCAGACACTGTCCTCTGAAGGAAGGTTAGCGCCCACCCCCCCAACCCTGGTCTCTGACAGTAAATTGCTCAGCAAGCCCTTTTGTTCATTTAAGTGCCAGTTATAATTTACCTCCGCTCACCAATCATCACAAAAGACGAGTAATGGAGCGGCATTGCCCACGTCTGGTACAACCCCCAGAGCAGAATTACTGACAAGGGACGCCATGATTACGTTCAGTAAAATAAATGCGATGTTGAGGATCCTCATTTTCCTCTTTCGGATGCTATGGAAATAAGAATATAATCTTAGAAAAGACAGAAGGAAGCCACTTGTGCCCAGGTAGGTGAGATGTCCGTATCTTTATGTACAGATTCTCACTCCTAAAAATGTCTTCCTTTCCATTTGCTATTAGGACTGGAAACATGCAAAGTGTAGGTCAGATGAGGCTACATAGGTTCAGCCTTATGCCTGGGTCACTGATTCTCCAATCAAAACAGCAGGTGCATTATATTTTTACAAACATGCCATGCCCGTTTCCCCACGCTGAGATGCATAGCATAGGATAACCAAGTACCTTGAAAGTTTTGTGAAAAAGTCATTACTAAAGTGCTCAAGTGACCACATCCATGCCAATATGCCATCCACACATCTATTGTACAAATGCTGTTTCTGCAGAGAACAAACTTTACGAGCCCCAGGACTTTGCATGTGCAGCTTCCTATGGCCCTATGTGCTCTGACTTGACCAGCTCATTGTTCACTGAATAAGTACCCAGCCCACCTTCAAGACTCCGATCAAGAGCCCACCCACTGGGAAAAGCCTTCTTAGGATATCGCTATCTGTACCCTCAGTTTCCTGAAAGTTCACATCCATATGGATACTATAAATGTGGGCTATGGGGCGCCTGGGTGGCTCAATCGGTTAAGCGTCTGCCTTCGGCTCGGGTCATGATCCCAGGGTCCTGGGATGGAGCCCCACATCGGGCTTCCTGCTCCGCGGGAAGACTGCTTCTCCCTCTCCCACTTTCCCTGCTTGTGTTCCCTCTCTCGCTGTGTCTCTCGCTCTGTCAAATAAATAAATAAAAATATTAAAAAAAAAAAGGCTTAGTTTTAAAAAAAAATAAATAAAAAAATAAATAAATGTGGGCTAGCCTAACCCAGGCATTCTTTTTCTTTCTGTGGTTTCCATAGTTAAGCAGCATATCCACATGCCTTTGCTCATTTTGCATCAAATCCACATAAATGGCTCAGTTAAAAAACAAAACAAAACAAAACAAAACCACCACCACCACTCTGGAATGGTTATTAAAATATACTGGAAAAGAATTCTGTTTATTTCAATAAATGTAAGTAGTCACAATTTTTTAAAATGCTATTCTCTAGTTTATGTTCACAGATTATTTCCCTTGAAATTACATTTTCCTGACACTATTTACAAAAAACACTTAAATGATACAAACCCTTCAACACAACTTATGAAAGGCAATAGCCCAAAACACATAAACAATGAGAGTGCAGTTAACATTTCAAGAACTATTGACTCTTTTTGGAAATATTTCTCCAAGGTCCTTAAAAGCTGATTGAACTTTTACATTTCACCAGAATATGGCTAGTGTTCATCAAAGTCATGGGTAGTTAGTGAGAGTTTATGGTCCTCAACTGTTAATTTTTGTTTGTTTGTTTGTTTGGCAAAACTGTTAGAGAGTAAATGAATCAATATAATAGAGGATTTTACTTTTATTTAGTGCATTATTTATACAAAAGTCTTAACATTGCTTCAAAGTGCAGTTATATAACTTTATGTAACTCAAGAGTAGCTCCTCTTTTTTTTTCCACTGCCAAAAGATATACTCCTTCTTAAATGTCATGTGAGGGAGAACTCTTGAATGAAGCCTGTGAAATATGCAATTCCTTTTGGCCAAGACTCCATAAATGGCACCATTTCCACAAGAAGGTTGTGGGGTCACCTCTTCCATGTGTGATTGAATATATAAACTCAAACAGAAGTGGACAATCGTCTAGCTCAGTGTAATTACAGAAGAAATCAAATTTGAGTACATTGTTTTTGGGCTCTGAGTTTCCAAAAAGGTACCCCTGTTATTCTGTATTTATGTAGAGATACGACCGCACAACTAGAGATGTTTGATGAGCTAGAGAAGGAATGGAAAGGTCACAGGAATGAGTCCTGCAATAAGCCGACTTAGAGACTGAGGAAACAGCCCTCTGCTTACTACAAAGTCATCAATCATATCCCTGGTTGAGGGCAGGACAGATAGGCTCCTCCATCAGCAAACACACCAATGCTAAAGATTTGAGGAAAGAAAGCAAATAGAAATCCTAGAAAATAACTGACTGCCTGAGGATTTGTCTTCTCAGGAATGTGTTTTAAATATAGAAATGTCTCCCTTTACTGGGGAGCTGGATAAAAAGGAAGGGTGCCCTCCTTTTCCATGATGCTTGTGGTTCACATGGTGGGTATATTCTTTCTCTGCATGAGGATTTCTCCCTGGTATCTTTGGGTCGAGTCAGAAAGAACTGGAACAAGGCAATGGGAAAAGCACCACTGAAAGAGTTTCTGTGCTTTGCATCCTACAAAACTTTCCATGAGCAATTTTCTCAATTTGCAAAGCTAACCCTAGTATTTCTGCATGTTCACATCTTACCTCTCCTTAGAAAGTAGTTCAATAGCTAATGTTGAACAAAGCCTCCTTCCTCCTTCATCTACCATTCTCACCGCACTCAAGTTATCCCTTCTGTCTAAACAATCTTAGTTTATCTGTGGATCCTTCATGCCTGCCTGCCTTCCACCTCATGTTACAATTGCATGTGGGTGTTTCTAAACTTCACAAAGGAGGGGTTGACCTGTCTGTATAACTTCAAAAATCATGATAGAATACCTTGTATGCAAGAGTCACCCAATAATAATTTTGAAATAAATTATTTCAACATTAATTAATCTATTGACTTGACAGTCAGTATATTGGATACATTCCTAATTTTATTGGTTTGAAATTTTACCATTAAAGATTCATTACATGAGGTGGTAATTGTCTTTTTAATGTAATTATGCCCAGAAGGGAAATGTACCATATTAGTAACCATTAACAACTCTTGGTGAATTAGTTTGTATTTCATCAGATCAAGGGCATTTTTTATTCTTTCTAATCTGAAAATAGATGATAGTATATATATATATTTTAAATTTTATTATGTTAATCACCATATATTATATCATTAGTTTTTGATGTAGTGTTCCATGATTCATTGTTTGTGTATAACACCCAGTGCTCCATTCAATATATGCCCTCTTTAATACCCACCACCAGGCTAACCCATCCCCCAGCCCCTCCCCTCTAGAACCCTCAGTTTGTTTCTCAGAGTCCATAGTCTCTCATGGTTCTCCTCCCCCTCCAATTTCCCCTTCATTTTTCCCTTCCTGCTATCTTTTTTTTTTTTTTAACATATATTGTATTATTTGTTTCAGAGGTACAGGTCTGTGATTCAACAGTCTTGCACACTTCACAGCGCTCACCATAGCACATACCATCCCTAGTGTCTATCACCCAGTCACCCCATCCCTCCCACCCCCACCACTCCAGCACCCCTCAGTTTGTTTCCTGAGATTAAGAATTCCTCATATCAGTGAGGTCATATGATACATCTTTCTCTGATTGACTTATTTTGCTGAGCAAGATAATAGTATATTTTGACTAGAAGAAGAGAGAGGATGAAGATTTGGTTTGAAACTCAAGCAAGTGCAGAAAGGGGCAAAGAGGCCAATTCAAGTTCTGTGCTCTAAAAGACAAAACCACCCCAGACCCAGACAGACAGACAGACACACACACACTGCACAGGATAGCCCTTGATTATCATCAGTTTAACATAAGTTCTCCTAGAATAAAAAGGACTATAATTGCAGGATATTTTGAGCCAAATGACAAATGTCACTTATATTTCATGGATACCATCAAGTATGAAATGTCATCATTCTATCATAAAGTTACTCCACATTTGAGAAAGTAAGACGGCATGAGTTTTGCCTTCAATAAAGTTCAAGTGCTTTGGGGTTAGTTCTGTTAAGTCCAGACATAACATAATGGATGGATTACCAAGGGCCCTTCTTTCCTTGAACATGTTTTTATGGATTCACTTCATGAGCAGCTGAAGAGAAATCAAGAATCCAGGATTCTGGGGGATGTGCTCTCCTTAGATTTTGCAGTTATTCTACAATTGTTTCCTGCCATGAAGTACAATGTTCAGGAGAGGTAATTATGAAATATAGGATCCCAGCCAAGACAGACTCTTTTCAACTCACTACATACTAAATGTTAGTTAAGTATTATTTTCAAGTTAGGTGTAATTCAGGGAATTTGCAACTGATTATTGAATTAAAGTAGAGTTTTAGAGAAAAATAGTACTTCTTAAATGAATGGAGTATTTCCTAGAGAATTTAATATTGTTATATAATTTTACATTAGTCTTTCTTCACATAGTTTCCTCCAATTAAATTATTGAATGTACTTGAGGATCTTATTTGTCAGTCAAGGGAGGTTGCATTTTATTCTGAATTGAGTATTTAAGTCAGAAAAGGAATGGAAAGTAGTGTTATGGAAAATCACATTTATATTTTAGGAGGAAGTCTTTAAGTGGTATATCATAAGACAAAGCACGATCACTGAAAGTTTTTTTTAAATCAAAATATAGAAACTTAAAATGTATTCTCTGGGAGCTACTGGACTTCTCAAATGAGGCACTTGCAATGATTTTAATAAACATCTCTAGTTACAGAAGCTTACACATTCAGAGTAATTGTGAGTTTGTAATGATAAAAAAAGAAAACACAAGAAGATAAAACTATCCTCATTTCAAAACATTATGTAAACTATCAAGTAAAAAAAAAAAAAACAATTAACTATCCCTGCACTATATAATTACTTACCATAAAATAATGGTTTCCTGTAGATTACAAAGTACTACATAATAACAAAGAGTGATGCAAATTCATTGTATCACAGATGCACATGCTATACTAAAAGCTATCCACTGAATTATATATGTAACAGTGTACAAAAAACAAACAAACAAAAATGTTATAGTTTTGCTGAGAACTGGTTTTGCAAGACTTACAATGTAAAATTTTTCCCCTTCATTCAAACATTGAAGGGCTTGGAAAGATAACACTTGATTGCCACTTAATCTACTTCTTTTCCTCTTATGGATATTTTACTTTGTCTTAAAAACAACCTTATTAGAATTTGCAATGGACTCCATTTTGATTTGCTCAAGGAAAATGCTGCCATATTGCCCAGGATACAGTGTGCAAAGACATACTGTGGCATAAACCCTTCTAATCTGAGATGTGAATGTAAAATTCTCTCACAGAAGGGAAAAACCTAAAATGTTGAAGTTACTTGGATTCTTATCAAAATAAGTGAAGGCAAGTTTTACATAAGCACACCCAAATGTCCAGTAGAAGGTCATGATTTTCTGATCACTCAAATACTGGAAGGAAGTAAACAAAAATTCAATACTTCTCTCTAGGTGGTTGGACCATGGGTGATTTTCACTTTATACCTGTATCTGTTTTCTCGGATTTTTATATAGATAAAGTTTTGATGTTCACAGAAAGTTTCTAAATAAGTGAATATACAGACAGGCAGACTCTAAAATATTCTAAGTAAGTGAATAGACAGGCAGCCTGGTACTTGCTAACAACTGACCACTTGTTTTTAATTGTTCATCTCACCCCAACTACCATTCAAAGGCATACCTTGGACAAGTGACACAGACCAATAGTTTCTGACCATTGGTCCTCTCTCTGCTTCCATAGCTTCCTGCACTATCACTACTTTTAGACTTACTGTATTACATTGTCATATTGTGCTTATTCTTGTCTGTCCCCATGGATCCCTTCACTCCTTGAGGTTAGGGACACTGTTTCCTTCATTTTTATATCCATAGTTCTTACTACAGACTAACACATGAGTAAGTACTAGAGTAGCTGCCAAATGAACATAGGAATGAAGACATCTGTAAAAACTGATCTTAACCACAGTAGTGATGTTTTTCTACCACTTGGTACAAAATGATTTATTTGCTTTCTTTTTGTATCAATTTTTATTTCTGTTCTTCCTTTCCTGCTTTTAGAATGTTTGTATAGTTTGGAATTTCATTTTAATTTATTGGTCTTTTAACTATCTATCTGCATTATTTCTTCACTGTTTGCTCTAGACAGTACAATAAACTTCCTTGATTTTCAGTCTTCTTGTAGTTAATACTGTACCACTTTATTTCAAATGCATAAAAAGTACAATTGTTTTTGCTATGATTATCATATTTTTACAATTCATGCATTGCCAGTCCCACAAAAATCTAATGCAATAATTTTTGCTTTAAAAAGTCTTATGTACATTAAAAAATTTAAGAGAAAAAGTTCTTTTTACCAAAAAAATTGAGAAAAAATGTTTTCTTTTTACCAATATGTTTACCATTTATATTGTTTTTCATTTTTTATTGAAGATTCAAGTATCCACTGTATATGGTGTCCCTTAAGCTTAAACATACTTCAGCATTCAGTATATGCCAGGTCTGCAGGTGACAAATCCTCTTAGTTTTCTCATATTTTTCTCTATATTTTGCCTTCATTCTTTAATTTTTTTATTGTTATGTTAATCCCCATACATTACATCATTAGTTTTAGATGTAGTGTTCCATGATTCATTGTTTGTGCATGACACCCAGTGCTCCATGCAGAACGTGCCCTCTTTAATAACCATCACCAGGCTAACCCATCCTCTCCCCCACTAGAACCCTAAGTTTGTTTTTCAGAGTCCATCGTCTCTCATGGTTCGTCTACCCCTCCGACTTCCCCCCCTTCATTCTTCCCCTCCTGCTATCTTCTTCTTTTTTTCTTAACATATATTGCATTATTTGTATCATAGGTACAGATCTGTGATTCAACAGTCTTGCACAATTCACAGCGCTTACCAGAGCACATACCCTCCCCAGTGTCTATCACCCAGTCACCCCATCCCTCCCACCCCCCACCACTCCAGCAACCCTCAGTTTGTTTTCTGAGATTAAGAATTCCTCATATCAGTGAGGTCATATGATACATGTCTTTCTCTGTTTGACTTATTTTGCTCAGCATAATACCCTCCAGTTCCACCCATGTTGTTCCACCCATTTCATTCCTTTTGATGGCTGCACAAAATGAATAGCAATAGTATGAATTCTTCTTTAAATGTTTGTTAGAATTCCCCTGGGAAGCCCTCTGGCCCTGGGCTTTTGTTTTTTGGGAGATTTTGATGACTTCTTCAATTTCCTTAGTGGTTATAGGTCTGTTCAGGTTTTCTATTTCTTCCTGTTTCAGTTTTGGTAGTTGATACATCTCTAGGAATGCCTCCATTTCTTCCAGGTTATTGAATATGCTGGCATAGAGTTGCTCATAATATGTACTTATAATTGTTTGTATTTCCTTGGTGTTGGTTGTGATCTCTCCTCTTTCATTCATGATTTTGTTGATTTCGGTCATTTCTATTTTCTTTTTGATAAGTCTGGCCAGGGGCTTATCAATCCTGTTAATTCTTTCAAAGAACCAGCTCCTAGTTTCGTTGATCTGTTCTACTGTTCTTTTAGTTTCTGTTTCATTGATTTCTGCTCTGATCTTTATTATTTCTCTTCTCCTGCTGGGTTAGGCTTTATTTGCTGTTCTTTCTCCAGCTCCTTTAGGTGTAGGGTTAGATTGTGTACTTGAGACCTTTCTTGTTTCTTGAGAAAGGCTTGTATTGCTATATGCTTTCCTCTTAGGACTGCCTTTGCTGCATCCCAATGATTTTGAATAGTTGTGTTTTCATTTTCATTGGTTTCCATGAATTTTTTAATTCTTCTTTAATTTCCTGGTTGACCCATTCATTCTTCAGTAGGATGCTCTTTAGCCTCCATGTATTTGAGTTCTTTCCGACTTTCCTCTTGTGATTGAGTTCTAGTTCCAAAGCATTGTGGTCTGAAAATAGGCAGGGAATGATCCCAATCTTTTGGTACCGGTTGAGACCGAATTTATGACCTAGGATGTGATTGATTCTGGAGAATGTTCCATGGGCACTAGAGAAGAATGTGTATTCCGTTGCTTTGGGATGGAATGTTCTGAATATGTCTGTGAAGTCCATTTGGTCCAGTGTGTCATTTAAAGTCTTTATATCCTTGTTGATCTTTTGCTTAGACGATCTGTCCATTTCAGTGAGGAGGGTGTTAAAGTCCCCCACTATTATTGTATTGTTGTCGATGTGTTTCTTTGCTTTTGTTATTAATTGCCTTATATAATTGGCTGCTCCCATGTTAGGGGCATAGATATTTACAATTGTTAGATCTTCTTGTTGGATAGACCCTTTAAGTAGGATATAATGTCCTTCCTCATCTCTTATTACAGTCTTTGGTTTAAAATCTCATTTCTCTGATATCAGGATTGCCACGCCAGCTTTCTTTTGGTGTCCATTAGCACGGTAAATGGTTTTCCACCCCCTCACTTTCAATCTGGGGGTGTCTTTGGTTCTAAAATGAGTCTCTTGCAGACAGCGTATCAATGGGTCTTGTTTTTTAATCCAATCTGATAGCCTGTGTCTTTTGATTGGGGCATTGAGCCCATTTACATTCAGGGTAACTATTGAAAGATAGGAATTTAGTGCCATTGTATTGCTTGTAAGGTGACTGTTACCGTATATTGTCTGTGTTCCTTTCTGGTCTATGTTGCTTTTAGGCTCTCTCTTTGCTTAGAGGACCCCTTTCAAGATTTCTTGTAGGGCTGGTTTCGTGTTTGCAAATTCCTTTAGTTTTTGTTTGTCCTGGAAGCTTATCATCTCTCCTTCAATTTTCAATGACAGCCTAGCTGGATATAGTATTCTTGGCTGCATATTTTTCTCATTTAGTGCTCTGAATATATCATGCCAGTCCTTTCTGGCCTGCCAGGTCTCTGTGGATAGGTCTGTTGCCAATCTAATGTTTCTACCCTTGTAGGTTACATATCTCTTCTCCCGAGCTGCTTTCAGGATTTTCTCTTTATCTCTGAGACTCATAAGTTTTGCTATTAGATGTCGGGGTGTTGACCTATTTTTATTGATTTTGAGAGGGTTTCTCTGTGCTTCCTGGATTTTGATGCCTGTTTCCTTCCCCAAATTAGGGAAGTTCTCTGCTATAATTTGCTCCATTATACATTCTGCCCCTCTCTCTCTTTCTTCTTCTGGGATCCCAATTATTCTAATGTTGTTTCATCTTATAGTATCGCTTATCTCTCGAATTCTGCCCTCATGATCCAGTAGTTGTTTCTCTCTCTTTTTCTCAGCTTCTTTATTTTCCATCATTTGGTCTTCACTATCACTAATTCTCTCTTCTGCCTCATTTATCCTAGCAGTTAGTGCCCCCATATTTGATTGCACCTCATTAATAGCCTTTTTGATTTCAACTTGTTTAGATTTTAGTTCTTTTACTTCTCCAGAAAGGGTTTCTCTAATAACTCCCATGCTTTGTTCAAGCCCAGCTAGTGTCTTTAAAGTGATGATTCTGAACTCTACATCTGACACCGTACCAATGTCCGTATTGAGTAGGTCCCTGGCAGTCGGTACTACCTCTTGTTCTTTTTGTTGAGGTGATTTTTTCTATCTCGTCATTTTGTGCAGAGGAGAATAGATTAATGAGAGAACAAAATGCTAGCAGAGTAACAACGACCCCAGAAAATATATTCTAAACAAATCAGAAAAGACCTGAAGCAGTGGGAAAAGGGAAAGAGAGAAAAAAGAAAAAAAAAAAAAAAGATAAAGATAAAAACAAACAAAAACAGAACAAAACAAAACAAAAACAGAATGTGATCAAATAAGATCAGGCTGGTATATAGATCAGTGCCACACACTAGATTTGGGGTGTATTTTGGTCTTTTAGAAGAAAGTGCCTTCCAAAATTTTAAAGAAAGAAAAACATATGTACAAAAATAAGGGTTGATATGATGAAGGGATGGAATATGACTGTAAAGATAGAAATTATTAAAAAAGTTTATAAAAGGAATTGATAAGAAGTTTGAAAAAAAAAGAGGATTTAAAAAAAAAATTAAAGGGAGAGAATGTGATCAGGCAGGGGAGTAGAAAAAAAACATACACTAGAGATTTAGGGTATATTTTGATCTGTTAGAAGAAACTATCTCAAAATTTTAAAGAGAGAACAACTTATATATATACGCCAAAAATATGGGTAACTACTATGAAGGGATAGAATATGACTCTAAAAATGAAAAATAAAAAATTTTTTTAAAGGGATTGATAAGATGTTGGTTGAAAAAGGGAAAAAGAAAAATTAAAAAAAAAAAAGTTAAAAAAAAGAATTAACTTTGAAAGACTACAGAATCATGGTAAAAAAGCCATGAATTCTATGTGCAGTATTCCCCCTAGCGCTGGAGTTCTGCCGTTCTCATTGATCCGTAAACTTGGTTTTGGCCGGCTGTTCTCGCTGATCTTCTGGGGGAGGGGCCTGTTGCCGTGGTTCCCAAATGTCTTTGCCAGAGGTGGAATTGCCCCGCCCTTGCCCGGTCCGGGCTAAGTAATCTGCTTCGGTTGCTCTCCGGAGCTTTTGTTCCCTGCAAGCTTTCCGTACAGCTTTGGAGGCGGAGAGTGAAAATAGCGGCCTCCCAATCTCCACCTTGGAGGAGCTGAGAACTCGGGGCCCTGCTCCTCAGTGCACCCCCAGAGAAAAGCAGTCAGTCTCTCCCGTCTCCCTGGTCTCCGGCCACACTCCATGCTCACCCAGCCTGTGACCGCATCTCTAGCTCTGGCTCACGACCCCATGTGGAGTCTCCAAACCCAGGAGATCCCTGTGGTGCGCTCCCATGCCACTCCTCCCAGGGGAGGAAGGGGAGTCTCCCGAGATCTGCCGCTTGTTGGGTCCCTGCTGGAGGAGCAGTGGCCTGACTGTGCCGTGGATCATGGTTTATGGCAACCCCGAGCTGAGAGCCTGCGCCTGGGCTCCGTCTCTGCAGCCAGCTTCCCCGCTCTGATACCTGGGAGCTCTGCTGCACTCAGTCACCCCCCGTCTTCCTGTGACCCCGAGAGTCCTGAGACAACACTGTCCCATGAGGGTTCCACCTCCCTCCCGCTCAGCCACTGGAGCCACGTCCTTCAGCTGAGCCGACTTCTAAAAGTTCCGATTTTGTGCTCTGTGCCTCTCTCACTTGCCAGAAGCGGCCATCAGAGGCCCCTCCCCCGCCGTCTATCCTCCCAAATATCACCTCAGATTCACTTCTCTGCACGTCCTACCTTCCAGAAAGTGGTCGCTTTTCTGTTCAGAGAGTTGTTGCTATTCTTTTCTTTGATCTCCTGTTGAGTTTGTAGGTGTTCAGAATTGTTTGATCCCTATCCAGCTGAATTCCTGAAACCAGACGAAATCCAGGTCTCCTACTCCTCCGCCATCTTGCTCCACCCCCCCTATATTTTGCCTTCATTCTTAAAAGATATTTCCAAAGGATATATATATCTGGGTTGGCAGTTATATATATAAATATATACATAAATAAATAAATAAATAAATAAATAAATATATAAATAAATATATAAATAAATATATATATAAATATATATAT
>NW_023270320.1:37529524-37673317 GCF_011800145.1 Mirounga leonina | reverse complement strand
TCCAAAGGATATAAATATCTGGGTTGGCAGTTATATATATAAATATATAAATATATATATAAATATATATTTTTTTGCCTTCTTTTGTTTTGCTTTGCTTTCAGTACTTTAAAGATGCTGTCCCACAGAGATGGTCTCCATGGTTTTGGATGTAAAATCAGCAATAATTCAAATTGTTGTGCTCCTGCATGTGAGGCGTCATTTTTCCCCTGGCTGTGTTCAAGGCTTTTTTTCTCCCCTTTTCAGTATTTTGACCATGATGTGGCTAGGGATGGTTTCTCTGTAGTTATCCTTCCTCAGCTCAGAGCATCTTGATTTTTTTTTTTTTTTTGCCAAGTTTGGAAATTCTCAGAATATTTCAAAAGTAGCTCCCTACTTTTGGAATCACAAACTTATTAGACATTTATTCCTATGTTCTCTTAAGGGAGCCTGATGCCCCCTTTATTTTGGGGGGAGCAAAATGGTTTTCTTCATAGTAGGCAATTCCCACTGCCTAACTTCAAGTTAACTGACTCTGAAATTGCAATCCTGTTAACCTTCCAGAATTTTTTTTTTTTTAATTTCAGGGATTATATTTTTCAGTTCCTGAATTTTCATTTGGTCTTTATTTTATAGTCTCTTTCTCTGCTGAGATTTCTAGTTTTTCCACCAAGAGCACCTCCTTCCTTTACTTCTGTAGGCTTAGTTATAATAGCTGCTTTAAAGTCCTTTGCTAATTCTATCATCTGGGTCATATTAATCTTTGCCTATGGAGGGTTTTTTTTTTTTTTTTTTTTCCAGAAAAATGGACTTAAGCAGGGTTTTCTTCTAAAATCTTGCTTTGAGGGGCATCTGCCTTTGGCTCAGGTCATGATCCCAGGGTCCTGGGATTGAGTCCCTCATCAGGCTCCCTGCCCAGTGGGAGGCCTGCTTCTCCCTCTCCCACTCCCCCTGCTTGTATTCCCCCTCTCGCTGTCAAATAAATAAACTCTTTAAAAAAATAATAAAATGAAATCGTGTTATTTTTTGGAAACTGGATTCAGTTATATTCTTCCAAAAAGTTTTCATGCCTTTTTTGTTTATGAGTAGGCACTTTGTTTTCTTTTCAGCAGATCATTAACTTGGCTGGACTCAAACTGAAAACTGCCTCCTGGAGGCTAAGTCATATCTTGCTACAATCCTTATGTGTGTAATTGTCCTATTTTGAATCTGCTGCTCATATACATGGTTCAGGAGTCAGTCAAGGTGTTGAGGCCAAATCAGAACTGTAATTTGGGGCTCCCCCTTGTGGACCTCTCCTGTCTGGGATCTCTCCCTCTCTGGTGACTGCAGCTGCCCCAAACCTTGTCTCTGTCCTTGAACAGCACAGATTTGAGGGTGCCCTTGGAATATAAGCCCTTAACAGTGGATACTCAACAAGGCTGTTCTTACCACATTTTCCAGTTCAACTCCAGAATCTTCTTCTACTCTTCCAGTGTTTTCAGTTTTTTCTCCTTTGTTTTTATATTCCATCCATAATTTCAATTGCATAAAGGTCAGGTGCAATAGAAATTTGAAATATCCTGAATTACATTTTTAGGAAAAAATATTTACTTTGTCCTCGAGATGTATTTGCTTGTACCTGAGACAAATATTAGTTTTCAAAAGTGGCACACAGAATACAAAAAATAAAGTGACTAATCATGTTATATAATTATCTTAATTCTTATTATCCTGGGGAATAAGTTTTGTTTCTTTCAAATTTGTAGTGAAGAGAATTGAACCATAATCCATACAGTTTCTGAGAATTACAAATAGGACTTCAGTTGTTTGACTTCAAGTCTCAAGCTCATTTTCTCATACATGAGACAGGTGAGAATGTGTAGGTTTGTGTGTTGATGTTTTGTTTTGGTAAGTAAACATCCACACAATTAAGGAGAGCTTCTTTCATTCCTGTGGGTTTCTTAGAATGATTCCAGTGTCTTTACTGGAAATACAGGGATAGACTAGTGTTTGGGATGCTTACCTTGCGTTCTGCAATGCCTTGTGAATTTTCTCTGGACATAGAGCTTTGTAGTGATGTTAGTTCTCAGGGTTTGAAATTCATAGGGTTACAGACAGCCTGGCAAACCTTTTTTTTTTTTTTTTCTTAACAACAAATTGTAAGCTTGAAAGTAAACCAAATGGAAGTCAGTCAAATCAACACAATCTTGGCTAATGGGACACTTGGTATATTCCTTCAAGAGTCCTGTTGGTTTGTAACATTAGGTGAGCCCTTGAATTACACAATATATTCTATGTAAATACTAGATTATCACCTTTACAAGTAGTACAGAAATAGAGCAAACATTTGTTCCCGCTTCCTCATTATTTCCCATGATCATTCTGGGAATCAGTACAACATGAAAATTTTAGTGCTTTCAATTCAATAAATTTGAGATTAAAAACCTCACATAATGCTCATAACAATTAATTTTTAGTAAAATAGATACATTAATGATGAGAACAACAACAACAAAAAAGCCAAAATTAGACTTGAAAGAGGCAGGAAACTTGGCTAAAGTAATACAAAATGGATGGTTGTGAAAATTGACAGTTCTTAGTCACATAAGAGCAAGGTCATACTTAATGAAGCTAAAAAAAGTAAATTTAGAAGAAGCAGAGGGAAATTTTGAGAACTATTTGTTATTCTGTATGACTGTCTTACTTAGGTTCTATTTTCTCCTCATTTTTTGGCTGTCCTCATCCACTATTCTTTCAGAGGCACTGCTGTGGCTCTTAGAGCCAGATGGCACAAAAATTAGTACACTATTAATCCTACAGTATGAGGATACAGATATACACTCTTCTCTATTCAAATAAATAAAGTTAAATGAATTGAATTTTAATGAATTTATTCTGGGAAATAATTCCCTGAAGTATGGTTATACTTAGATTATTTCTAAGTAACTTGCTAACATGCAAATAATGATCTGTATATACAACTCCCCTATTTTCCATTTCATCAATTTATGAACTTGGAAATGAACCCAAATAAAAAGATTTTGCCGAATTATTTATCTCAGTATTAATTGGTTCAAAATTGCTTTGTTAGTACTTGGTATTTTAAAACCATTTAAACTCAGTAAGATAGTCAACATGAACTCTAGACCAATACAAATATTGAAAGTAGTCTTAATCTGTAAGAAATATTTTGATGATTTCCTTCTTGATAACTCACTACAGTCAAATGTTTGTTATTAGCTTTGGAAAGCTTCAAGGACCTCAAAGAAAGATATTTATAGTTACTACTCTTGCATATTTAATTGTTATAATATTGGTAGGTACTAAAACAATCCTATAATTAAGCCAGCTTAAATGAATTTTAACTTAGTGATTGCCATATGCATATATAATATATACCTAATATGGTTCAATTAGGTTATATCATTATGCTAAATTAAAGAAAATTTCACTTTTGCCCATTCGGTGTAAAAGTAAATTATTTTTATAAAGAAAGCAATGATGTGGAGTCCTCCAAACTATCAAAGAAAAACCAAGGATGCACATTAAGAAAATTGAACATCTGAATGTAAAAATGCAGTGTTTAGCCAATAAACCACAGCAAAAAATTCCAAAGCTATCCCATCAAGATTGAACTTATTTTACACCTTCTTGAAAGGCATTTGCCCAGAAACCTGTTTATATCTCATTATACAAACGTAAAATTTAGTACTTCATAAGATGTGATATCTGAGGACACCATACATCAAGTATTCCCTTCAGAAGCTAAGATATCGGATATAAACTCCCTAACTATAAATCATTTCAAACTACTGTAGAACATATGAAAAGAACTCAATTTTAATATAATAAATGATGAAGAGAAAGGAGACATTGAGAGCCTAGATCATTCGATTCCCCTGATGTTTTTTTTAAAAAAGTATGTTGCTTGCAAAGTACTTCTCTTTAGTGCTCATTGTGGAATATTATTGTCTATTTGACCTTTATTCTGGTAAATTTTCCTGAGCCTTCATTTGTTTGGGTGTTTTTCAGTGTTCTTGGAGAAGCAGGAGTTGCTCTTGATAGGACTGATCCCAGGGTTTTATTATGTATATTTTTGTGTGTGACAATTAGTCTTTCTTCCCCACTAGACTGTAACATCTACAAGAGGGTACAATGCTTGTTTTTACTCATTACAGTAATCCCAATACAAACTTCGAATGATAAGGTCATTACAGTGAGTTGAAGGTGTTTTCAGAATTATTAGACTCATAGCTCACTTGAAAACTCAAACTATAGAAGAGGGAAGAGAAAACAAAGCAGGACTCACATTTTGCTAAGCTGAAAATCCTTCACTGTAGCACATTAAATAAATGTAAATGGAATTTAGTGCTAGTATTTATAGTTTAAGGGCTTAGGATATCTAAAAAAATAAAGTGTTACAGTAACACCACAAAATACTAATAGATACGAACACATATGTAGGAGATATAGATATAAAGGTCTTTAATAGAAGTTTTGTGGGGTTTTTTGCTAAAGAACAGATGAACAATAAAATATTATGTCTAATACCGAAGTAAGGGTCATCGCTACTAACCATTCACTGATATAAGGGATTTGTGCAAAACCTTGTTGTAGGTAAAATAAAGTGACTCTGGAATTTGATAAGAATCGGTAACTAAGGGGCGCCTGGGTGGCTCAGATGGTTAAGCGTCTGCCTTCGGCTCGGGTCATGATCCCAGGGTCCTGGGATCGAGCCCCGCATCGGGCTCCTGGCTCAGTGGGGAACCTGCCTCTCCCTCTCCCTCTGCCTCTCTCCCTGCTCATGCTCTCTCTTTCCCTCTCTGTATCTGTGTGTCAAATGAATAAATAAAATCTTTAAAAAAAAAAAAAGAATCGGTAACTAAAAATGTCATCTATCCCCTTTGAGAATATATGCAGTTTGTAAAATATTAAACTGAATCATTTATTCCCATTTATTCCTCATTCTGCATAGTGAAATTAACCTATTATTATAGCGTAACTCAGACTGTATTAGGGCAATTACCTCAATTTGTGAGACACTTTCAAGCACTAGGTTGATTTTGTAGACGCAAAATTGTCCATGCAGAAATGGTTTGCATGTTGTCAGTTTTTCTATCCCTTCCTGAAGGTTTCCAGCACTCACAGCTTTCTCAGGAAGTTGTGATGGTTCTGGGTCCTTTATCTTCAGGGTGCATAATAAGTATGGTGGCTCTTCCCAAGCCATCACATGAGAGTTATCCAGTTTGTATCTGCTCTTGTTGATAAATTTAAACGTGGGTATTTTCCAGTGTACAGCACTCTAAGAAAATAAGCCAGCCTTCTTTTACTCTAAAGTGTAGGACTGGTTCTTCCTTGGGGCTATAGGAGCTATTTTAATCCCAATAATACTACAGAAAGATAGGCATCGATGTTCTCTGGTTTACTAAACACTGTTCTTATGCCCTGAATGTCTATGTCCTTCTAAAATCCATATGTGGAAACCCCAGTGAGAAGATAGGAGGAAGTGGGACCTCTGGGAGACAATGAGGATTAGGTAAGGTCATGAAGGTAAAGATCCTAGGAATGGGAATAGTGCCTCTGCAAGATTTAGGAGAGGCCTTGTTTCCTGCCTCTGTTCTCTGCCAAACACAGATAAAAAGTAGGCCATCTGCAGCCTGGAAGGTCTCCCCAGAACCCAACCACACAGGCATCCTGGTCTTAGACCTCCAGCCTCCAGAACAGTGAAAAATATATATATGTTGTATATAAGCCCCCAGTCTGAGGTATTGTATTAGAGTAGCCCAAGCTAAGACATTCTGGTTTTCAAAGTGGCCAAGTTTAAGATTTTCATATTAGAAATTTAAGTACATAAGAATGAGCCATCAAAAGTGCACAGGGACTTCCCTCCCCCTCGAAACACAAATAGCTAAAAAATACAAATGAAGAGAGGACACACCCCTCATGCTTAGAAACCCTGTGTGTTCCCTGTTGCATGTCTTAGGGATGCTGTATCTAACAGGACTCTATTCAGCCCGCTCCAAACAAGATACTCAGCCCTGTCTTATACTGCGCCACCGCCCCCCTCCCACCACACCCCTGCCCCTCCAGGTCCCACCCAACCCAGGGAATGGGTCTGCATCACTCACACTGAACACCAGCTCATGCAGAGCACACTCACTTGTGTTCAAGCCAGGCCTCCGATAGAACTCCTGACTGAACAGGCACTATTCTAGCCCACCTTTCAGCCCATTATCTGAGCAGATTATGAAGATCTACTGAAATGTCACCTGCCCAATTTTGAGCCATACGGTGTATAGAAACTACCAAAGAGTTACCTCAGTCTTTAGCTACATTCAGAGAAAAATCTCACATATGGATGACAATTTCCCCTGAATTACTATAACTTCAGACTAGGGACTCAATTTCAACTAACCCTCGGGTAGACTGTAGCTCACAAAATTCTTTGCTATGCCGTAGGTAACACTTTCAATACAAATTGGTGCAAAAAGATTTGAAGACACCACTTCATTTTAATGAGGAGTTCAGGGACATCCAGGAAACTAAACTGTGTCCAACTGCATACAGTGGGTCACAGAACCGGTCCCAAGAGAAAACTCTCTGAATCCAGACCCTGGCTCTAAGGGGATTTCAACAAATCTCTTCAGTGCACTAGTGGTATTTTCCCGTATAAAATCCTGTTTAGCACCTCCTAGATATAGCTACTAAATTTATATTATTTTCATCAGAGGTGACTCTTAACGGTTCCTGATTCTTTTAAAGATCTGAGGGGGAGGATGGGCAGAGGGAGAGAACCTCAAGCAGACTCCCCCCTGAGCGCAGGACTCGATCCCATGACCGGAGATCACAACCCTGAGATCATGACCCTGAGACCAAACCAAGAATCACACTCTTAACCAACTGAGCCACCCAGGTGCCCCTCCTGATTCTTAAGCAGAAATCACAAAATTTAATTTTGTTATCCAAAGTTAGTATTTGGAAATGCATATATTGTGAGAACCTCTTACCAGCTGTTTACTTTTCCACAATCACATCAAAGTCCATGCAACCAAAACAAAACCACATCCCCACATCACCGGCACCATGCCGGACAAATTCCTCATTTCTGTCAGCCAGACTGATCTTTTTGCGGTACCTGGGTAACACAATGGACTTATATTTGATCTTTTCATCTTTTAATTTTCTTAGCCACAAAATTTAATTCTTGTCTCTCATAATTCTCAAATGCTTTCTTTATTCTCTGTTCTCAGTGTTGCAACCCTGCTATAAACTCTTTCCAGCTCATCCCCCAAATCATCATCTTTCTGTACCATGGTAGTTTCCAGAGACCTAAACCAAATGGAGCCAAAATATGCCCTGTCCTTCTGATTAGTAATTGACTCCTAATATAGCAACGTCCTCCCAGAAGACCTTGCCATTGTCACAAAATCTTTTCCATAGCCATTGTCATCATGCATATATGTCCCTAGACTCTCAGATTCCTCTCATCTCTCAGTTGGAAAAAGTAGTGCTATTTCAAGCAATGCTATCCACCAGTACAGAATGGGGGGGGGAGAGCTTTGTAAGAAATGCCTCTATGCCAAAGAAAGCAATATTCAAATAAGTGATATAGAAAGGGCTATTATGATTTTTTAACATCAGCTTATACATACCCAGTGGCAATCCAGTTTAATATGTTTGACCCCCACTTACCTGCATTTTATTTCTTTTAATTTCATTCTTGTGTATTTTGATTATATAATTGAAGCAGACATTAATAATCCAGATCTAACTTTGTCATAATGAGGAGATGGATATTAAAATTTTGAAGTGTTAAGTGTGAAATATAGTATTTTTAGTTTTCCTATATCTCACCTGTATTTCTAACCGTACTTTTGGAAAATGAGCTGCAACACTTTTGCTATGAGATAATATTTTAAACTTATTTATACTTGCCAGATGGCTGTGGAGTAATACAAATTCTTAAATTTCAGGGAGTTGAAAATCTCACAGGCTTGACTTGGTTTCCCCCAGATCTTAGTATCACCAGGGTCATTAGAACATATAGCTCCTTCCCGGTGGTCAAATCATTTGAGAGCAGACCTAACACAATGCATTTTCAGGGTTAGTTCAAATAATGGGGAGTTTGAGGAAATTTATATTCAGCTACTGGATCTTAGAAAGAAAGGCTAATAGAAGCTGATGTTTTAGGTTATACAACATATTCACTTGTTAGTGGGAAAGAACTGAATGAACAGATAGAGCCTGCGGGGGGTGAAGTATAGGAATTTATTAAGTACTGTACCATGAGCAGATAAAAAAAAAATGAATAGGCAGTGTCTCCTCCCTTGGATTCACATATTTTCCATCATTTAAGTAATCAAGCATTCTATTCAGCTTCCGAGGTCTATTTTGACTCAGGCCCAAGACAGAATCCAGGATACCATGAGGCTGCCTCATTCCTGAGTTCACAGTGATGTGCAAACGACATCATGGCTATATAAATAATGGAACCATCTGCAAGTCTGATGCCAAAACATGGAAGGTGTTTAGTGGTATATTTTACTTTAAATAAACTTTATTAGGAAAAGCAATAAAGATCTCATCATTGGGGATGATACATAGAGGCAAGTGCTCTAACTCTCCTGTGGGCTCACATTGGCTTATTCTTGTAACAACCTTACTGGTTTTTCATGGGATAAAGGGAACAACAGATTTACTTTAAATGATGAAAAGTGGCCAATGAAATTAAGAACCCGTGTTCTCCTTGTATCAGTCTAGTTGTAGACAGCAAGACCATGAAGGGAAGGGTGGCCAGGCCCAAAGTGTTTAACCATCACCTTAGCACGGTCTTCACAGACTGGTGTCTGGGGCCATGTTTTGTCCTCTGTTGTCTGTTTGGTAATGGTTTCCCTATGGAGTATTTACAAAATGTTTATAGCTTAATTGGGTTGGGACATCTGTGACTTTTTCCAAACATCACACAGCTCACCAGTGGCTGAACTAGGAGTCTGCCATTCATCGAGTCTCACTCTTCGTCTTCTGCCCCACCCCTTCCACAAAAACCCTCTAGACACACACATTCAGTCATGGTTCCACACACAAGTCATGGACTCTGGTGAAGCTCCTTGTGGCTATTATAGTCTCTCAGGGGTGATGGCTAGCCCTCCTTTTCAACTCATCATTTTCCACTTTAAATCACTCCTCCTATTTTGTAGGCATTGTTCTCCACAGTTAGCATGTACATAAGACTATGTCATGATCCTACCTTTAACTACTTCACAAGATGAAGAGACAGCTAGACAAATCAGTGTCAGAATTCTACATATGCAAGGTCTGAAACGGTCAGAAAGTAATCATGCAATCACATACATTCTCATCCAAATACATAAAATCAGTGAGATTTAGTTATGATCCCTATTTTGTAAGTAAGGCACCTGTTATGGACTGAATGCTTGAGTCCATATATTGAATCCTAACTCCCAACATGGTGGTGTTAGGAAAGGAGGCCTGGGAGGTAAGTGCATCATGAGGGTGGAGCTCCCATAATGGGACCAGTGCCCTTCTAAGAGACCCTAAGAGAGCTCCCAGCCCCTTCCAGCATGTGCAGACACAGCAACAAAGCAGCTGTCTACACCCAAAAGATAGCCTGCCCCCAAACCGGACCATGCTGAAAACTTGATCTCAGACTTCCAGTCCCCAGAACTGTGAGAAATAAATTTCTCCTGTGCACAAGCCCTCTAGTCTGTGCTACTTTGTTTCAGGAGCCCAGCTAGACTAAGTATAGGAAACACAGAGACGGTGGGAAGTGTTCATTACAGTCAGGTGTAAAGGTAGTACAGGACTGCAGATTCAATCAATGTCTGCTTGAATGCAAAGGGAGGTCATTAATCTCATATACAGATGGGTAAAGCATCTCAGAGGAGGAACAAACCATTTTTCCTTAGGAGTTCAAGGGAAGTTTTTAAGAGAAGATGTTCCCTTAGAACATCTAAGGGAAGGTGATATTTGTATAGAATATCGATCAAGAGGTGGGCATTTCCAAGCAAGAGGAGGGACAGAAGGATGTTCAAGGCAAAGAACAGTTACTTGAGGTGTGGCATGGAGCACTGGGTCTTGCTAATTGTTATAGCGAGTGGATCCGATTTAAGTCATGTGGAAAAATCAGGGACCGATGAAGCCAAGAAGAGCAGTTGTGAAGCTCTTTCATGACCTATCTATAAACTACACCTTTTCCTGTGGTCTGTTCACCATCGTAAGTTCTTAACAGGTAAATGGGATCACATCGGTCTCTTAGTCTCTGCATAAACTCATCCCCTTGCCACTCAGCACACGTTCCTCAGCATCTTACTTAGCCACATGCTGCGGGGCTTATCTCACTTTACTTCTTTGTTGAAAGTGGTTATTTTTGTTGTTTGGTTCCTCAGTTATTTCATAAACAACTTGAGGGCTAAAGCTGGTACCTTATTTTCTGCAGATGCAAAGTACACTGTGTACTGCAAAAGGTTGGCCACTTACATGTTCTAAGAATAGATACTCTGTTCCGATGCAGTCATAGGGGAGCTAGATTTAAGACATTGCTCTGACCTTGCTCCTGAGTAAAGTGGGTTCAGCTCAGCTCAATAAACAATTATTGAACACAGTCTCCCCAATAAGAAACAAGTTCACCAACAGCTGCTTGG
The DNA here is from genome assembly GCF_011800145.1 of Mirounga leonina. NCBI lineage: Eukaryota > Metazoa > Chordata > Mammalia > Carnivora > Phocidae > Mirounga > Mirounga leonina. The sequence continues at coordinate 37,662,695 of NW_023270320.1, read as the reverse complement.
ATTCCTTTGAAAGGTGGGAGCATATATCCAAAGATTTCATTCCAAAATTTAAGTAATACCCAAGATAGTCAATAATTCAGTAGCTATAGATATTGCTTGCCTCCCAGTAGTAGAAGTAACACTTCCTTCAAAGTAAAAACCCTAAAGATCCAGGTATAACCTTTGCTTGTTGAACACCATTGGGAGAACAAAAAAGATGAGGGTTTCAGGTTCACCACTGGTAGAATGGGAAGAAGAAAACTTAAAGATTAAAGATTAAAAAGCTTGGTCATAAACTATGAAAATGTAGGTCTTAACTTGTAGGCTATATTTTTTCCAGGTGATGGATTTTTTGTCTCATTTTCCAACTGATGGAGACTGTAAAACTATGTGTCCATGTCTACTGTTCAAAATGACAAGAGGTCATTAGAATATTCTAAGTCCTTGGCAATAGAGGAAAATAGAGTTTTAAGGGTATTTATCCTATTCTAAGAATGTGGAAACTATTATTTCTAGTAGTTTGTCCATGGGAAGCATGGAAAGCAAAAGGAACACCATGGGGATCACCTTCCTTCCCTGTGAACCTGAGTTCCTTAAGCAAGCAGTCCATGGACAGTGGTTACAAGATTAGGGCACAGGAGAATCTGAGTTCTCAAGTGGCCTCCTGATCCTTATTTAGTTTACCTGCTAAATTATACGGTCATTATCACGCAAACTTCTACTGAACTGGGTTGATCTTAGGCACTATATTCACTTGACAAGCAGGATTTGGAATAACTTGGTCAGGGAAGTAAACTATAGCAGGTTATGTAGGACAGAGAATCCATGAAATCCTGATGAAGCAGGTCTTTGCCACCAGCACCTATATCCCCTAGAACAGTCCTCTGAAAACTCAAAATGGAGCCTCAGATTTTATAGAATTATAGACATTTAGCCCTCTCACCTGTATTTTCATTTGACAATGGTCTTTCTGCCCATAATTTACAAAGATTAATGGCAGGTATGCTAGTGAAAGTGCGCACGCACACACACTCTCTCTCTCGCTCACTCTCTCTCTCTCTCAAAAAAAAACAGAACCATAAAGACAATAATGCTCTATTGACTGGAGGTCAGCAGAGGGCAGTGAGGAAAATTCCATGGGAGAAATAGGAAAAGTAATAAATAAAACATCTACTGTGTGCATGATATTGAAACTCACAAAATCTCAGGGTAACATGTGGGCTCCACACGGGCCACATAGATGATACTGGTGAATTGCCTACACAGAGTTTGTGTTGTTTATTCACAACAGCCTGTGAAGTAGTAGTTACTAAGTCCAGGATTTGAATGTTAAGGGTCTTGCTTATGAGGGCAGAGCCACTCAGAACAAAGCTGTGATCTTCGAGCTTTGGACCCTGTAAGACAAGGTCTGCCTGATTCAGAAGCGAGGACTGCTTGCCACTGCTCTGGACCACTTCCCAACTGCATCTCTGTATTCAAAGCATTTTTATTGAATATATATTTGATGGATCCTGAAGTTTTTTGATAAAATAACCCAGCATCTGATTCTTTGATTATTTAACAGATGGGCTAAGGGTGTATGTGTGTGTGTGTGTGTGTGTGTGTGTGTGTGTGTGTGTGTGTGAGAGAGAGAGAGAGAGAGAGAGAGAGAGAGAGAGAGATAATACACAGGTGCCAGGTAAACCAAATTGCAAGAAAGACCTGTCAGGACCTCAAAATACAATAAATATTTTACCTACTTTTCTCCTCATTATGAACTTCTAGAAGAATCTTTCATAAAATAAGTATGGCATCTCATAATTCCAGAGCACACACTCTCTCCTAAGGCCCAAACAACATGACTGGTTGTACACTCTTTTCTCTATATATATTTTTAAATATCTTATTTGAGACAGAGAGAGAGAGAGCACAAGCAGGGGAAGGGGCAGAGGCAAATGGAGAAGCAGAATCCCCACTGAGCAGGGAGCCCGATGTGGGGCTGGATCCCAGGACCCTGGGATCATGACCTGAGCCGAAGGCAGATGCTTAACCAACTGAGCCACCCAGGCATCCCTACACACTCACTTTTTTTTTTTTAAAGATTTTATTTATTTATTTGACAGAGAGAGGCACAGCGAGAGAGGGAACACAAGCAGGGGGAGTGGGAGAGGGAGAAGCAGGCTTCCCGCCGAGCAGGGAGCCTGATGTGGGGCTTTATCCCAGGACCCTGAGATCATGACCTGAGCCAAAGGCAGATGCTTAACAACTGAGCCACCCAGGCACCCCTACACACTTTTCTAAAGAGTTTTCTGGCACATCTGCCTGAAAAAGCTAACCTGCTAAAAAAATAAAGATAAATCGGACAGTGGTGATCCTCAATCTGCCCACAGTTGTAGGATAGGCAAGAGAAGGTTTTATGTTTCTTTGTAATCCGAGCAGCTGTTTATTGCAACATAGGCTTTTCATTTACCAAAGAGCTCATCTGGGTGAAGGGACCATCTCTGGAGAGAGCCCAGACTGAATTCATTATTCACCAGGGTATTCAAAGCATTTTCAAGGTCAGGTATGTAATGGAAGAGAATGCTGGGAGAGAATGCTGGGAGAGGTCTTAGGTTTGTCTCTTGTAGGCCAGCAATTGTACATTTTAAACCTTAATGTAAGCTACTTCAGCTTCTCAAAGAGAATGTTTCTGTACCCTATTTCTGGATGATTTATGACAGGTGTAAAATAGTTTCTCAGTGCAGTGAATCTATAGTTTCTAAAGGAAACATGTAGCATTCTACTAAATAATTTGTTCTTTCCATCCTGAATTAATTTTGGAACACCACGGACCTTTTATTTGTTCACAAACAGAAGTCTAATAACTGTCACAATCCAGAATGAAATCATTCAACATTTAAGTGTGTTCTCTGCAAAAACACCATCAAATTTCTGAATGCAGAAACATATGGGAAAAGGCCAGAGATTTTCCATCTGACAATTAAATGTAATTTATAACTTTTACAGATAGCTGCTTTATTACATCCCAGGTGCCCAATTATTTTTTTAATAAATATAATTATTTTGTGAAAATGATGTAACACCATCCCCCAGTTGGCAAATCTCCCCAAAAGTCTGGAAAAACTTTTAAATACATTGACTTATATTGATTCTCCAATATTAAGCCCTCTTGCTGCTTATTTGGTTGTGTAGCTTTATAGTATGTTTGGGTGAGTGTCTGACACCTGAGCCTCATGTTCTAGTACAGCTACCTACTACAGGACTTAAAAGTCTTAAGATCTCTGGCCTTTAAATATATGCATATACATTTAAGCTTAAACACAGGCAGCTAACTTCACTGCAACCTCTAAGAGACTCTGAACCAAATCTAAATGGAGGCAGTCCTGAGCTCTGAACTCACAGGAACTGTGTGACATGATATTTACTATTGCTATCAGCTGTTAAGTTGTTACGCAGCAATAAATCACTAACACTGATGTGAAAGTTCTGAACAATGCTGTGATCAGACTGACCTGATGTTCATAGAACACCATATCCAACAGCCGCAGAATACATATTCTTTTCAAGAACAAATGCCGACGTCCACTAAAACAGTTAATATACTAGACAGCAAACTGCCTTTAGCCAATACTGTGTTGGACTTGAAAGTTTTGTTAGAAGGGTAGATCTCATGTTAAGTGTTCTTACCACAAACAACATCAAACAAGCACAGGAAACTTTTAGAGGTGAAGGGCAGGTTTATTAACTTGATTGTAGGGATGGTTTCATGGTATATTCATATGTCCAAACTCATCAAATTGCATAAATTAAATATATGCAGTTTCATGTAAAAGTAAATGGATTGTTAGAGTGTGTGCTCTCATTACAATTAGGAATAACTGTATATTTGGAAAGACCTCAAATATTTTGAAATTAAACAGAATGGTGCTAAACAGACCATGAGTCAAATAAATAATTATAAAAATAAATTCAAATTATAAAATTAAAATACTTCAAGATTTTTCAGTTTAGTAGTGCTTAGAGGGACAGGTGTTGCTTACAATCCTTTATTATAAAAAGAAGAAACACATGATCAATTACCTAGGATTCTGCCTCAGAAGTTACAGGGGACAAAATTAAATCCAAAATAAACAAAAGGAAGAAAATACACGTTTAGGAATCAATTTTTAAAAGGTAAATGTTAGAGAAAATTGGCAAAACTAAAAGGTATTTGTTTGGGGGAAAAATAATCAAAGAAAAAAGATCATACCTTAGCTAGAATGGTGAAGAAAAAAGAATGATTGACGATACCAGTTGGGAGATAGGAGGGGATGTATAAGAAAGCTATTTCTGCAGAATGTAAGGACATTAAAAGAATGGGAGAAATACTGTGAACAATTTTTGCCAAGAGCCATAAGTACAACCTTCCAAAACTGACAAAAGAGGAAATAAACATGAGTAGATGTGTATCTGTGAAATATTGTTATTAAAAACTTTTCTACAAAGAAAAGGATAGGCCCAAATATAGACACATGCTATCACACAGGTAAGAATAGAAGTCACACCAATCTTATCCAAAACCATTTAGAAAGTAAGAGCAGAGGCAAAGATTCCCGAATGAGTATTATGAGGCTAAGGTGATTTTGATAATAAATCTTATCAAAGACATTACCAACAACATTAAAACAAGCCATCAAAATGTCAGACCATTATGCCCAATGGTCACTGAAACAAAAGAAATTCTTTAAAAAAATAGCAAATCAAATTCCTTCCATTTTTCAACAAAAATGGTTAGCAGGATTGTTCTTTGAAATCTAAGTACACTGTATGTTTTTGCTTTTACCTCTGTGCCCTCTGTTTTTTGTAAGAACAAAAGAAAAAAAAAATAAAGAATCTAAAAATTTTGCCGGAGATTTCCCCTCAGCTCTTTGGTTTTACACTTAGAGCAGCAATCCCTGACTGTACGAGTAAGTAAAAGTGAAGGGGAAAAAAAGCCAGAAATTAAGATCTTAAGTCCTTAGTGTTGACCAAATTTTCACTTCAATCCTTTGAATGATTTTTTTTCCTACTCTATCTTAAAACTTTTATCACACCTTCACAACTCCCCTCCCTTTTTCTTACACCCTTGTGGGGGAGGGAAGAGAGGAGCAGAACAAGGAGAAACAAGTTCCTCATTGAGCCCTGATGGGAAGGGTAGAGCAGTGAACAGCCTCCAACAGTTCCCAGTCCTCTAAGGTACATACTGGTCGCATCAGCAAGACCAGTGGCAATAATACCATGAAGGGACATGAATGGACGATGGAAGCCAGGGCAACCGGGCCGCCATCTGAATCCTCAAGCAAGTGCCTTTAGGGCCACTTCTCTAGCGGGGATGCCAGTCCTCAGGACCATGGACAGCAGCCAGAGACACCCTAGGACAAACGCAGTAGCCGCCGCAAAAAAAAGAGACAGCTTGCTAACTTAAAAAAGGGTCTTCAGAAAAGTTGTGGCCCACCTAAGAAGAGCAGATGGAGAAGAGGGAATGGAGACATTCCTCCAGGAAACTTTGCAAATGATGTTAAATTCCACCAGCGCTATATTTCAGATTAAGGGCAAGTGTTTACAAACCAGAGGGCGGTGCCCCAACCACTTGAGCAACTCTGAGGTTGACCACACCTGGAACTCCTCACCTTCACCCAGGAGGCTGAGAGGTGGGCGGAGGCCACGGCACCCTTGACCCCACCTGAAGGGGGTTGTCTGACAGTTTATAGAACCCCACAGACCTTCTGCCCGAATCATCCTGTGTGTATAGAGGGGTGTTAATTGATACCAATAGGTGTGTTGAATAAGAGACTCCTGGTCTAGTGAGAATTTTAGTGAAGCTTCTGGGAGTCAGACAACCTGAATAGATCTCAAGTACAGGGGGGAAAAAAGCCAAATTGAAGACACTCCAAGCGACTGTTCTTTTATATTTTGACAATTTAGAAAATGATTTTAAATTGCTGAAATCATGTTTGCTGATATTTTAAAAGCTCTTGGAAACTCCAACACTTTTCTAATAAAACTTTTGTCCAATTCATTCTTTGTAGCTTTAATAAGCTCAAAAACCCCTGGGGGTGGGGGAGGAGAATGAAAGAGGCCAAGCTATAATGCATGCTAGAGATTGTGTGAATCTCCAGGGAATTCTCCTGAAGGAGAAAAAGTCAACCTGGAGTGTGTACAATTTCAGTACAATATTCCAAGGCAATTCCAGCATTTCAATACAACATTATGGGAGTGAGAAGGTTCTAGAAATGGAGCAGCTTTGGGGGTTTCCCCACAGGTCGGGGTACCATGAACAGGAGCAGAGAGGGTTGGTGTGTAGCTATGCAGCGTGAGGGATGCTGACAGTAACATCTTTACTGTTACTGAGGTCAGCATCAGCACTCTAATTCTGCAAGACGTTACCACTGGGTAAGGATGTATGAAAGCTCTGTATTATTTCTCTTACAGTGGCATGTGAGTCTATAATTATCTCAAAATAAAAACTTAAAAAATGAAACCAGACTAATAGAGCTTTTGTCCAGTTTTCAGCAAAAAACAGGAGCAAACGTCTATTGCCAACATGTGACAGGAAATGTACCAAATGTTTTTCATACTTTAATTTTCCAGATGTCACTTATTCTTACTAATTATCCTAGGAGGGAGGGATTATTATCTTTTGGGTTGCAAATAAAAAATGACAAAAGGTTTAAGCGATTTACCCACATGATAAAACCTTAGAGCTGCAAAGTACCACATGGATGGTCTGGTGCACGTTCGTTATAAACAGATGTTGTAAGACCACCCGAAAGGGTCTGACTTGTGCTGTGTCCTGCAAACATTCACAAAGCACAATTTCAGCATCCCTTTTATCAAGTCATACTTCCCTAAGACCTAAACCTAAAATTTGAAGGCAAAATTTCAATCCAAACACACCTACCAGACACTTTGAAAATCTTATTTTCTCAGCATAGCCCCATTGCTCCCCTCTGATTGTTTCCAGCTGTTCTGACTGTACCTTGGCATCAAATGCAGACTCACCCATCTGACCAGTCACCTTTAAATTTGTCCAGCTCTAAAAGTTTGGCCCTTGGTGTTGAATTCAATATCCTAAATCAATGTAGTTTAACCTTGACTAAAGTATGAGGAGACTCTAGGCTTTTCTTAATGCTCCCAGAGACTATTCACCTGCTCATCCATCCACTCATCATATATTTACCAAACATCCAAAAGCCTAGAGCCACCCGAAATTCAACCCAGGTAGCTGTGGCACGCTGTCAAATTAGATCGACTTCGTAGTCAATTCCAATGAGCTTTTCAACTGAAACGCTGAACTTGTACAAGTTTTTTTAAGATTTTATTTATTTATTTGACAGAGAGAGAGACAGCGAAAGAGGGAACACAAGCAGGGGGAGTGGGAGAGGGAGAAGCATGCTTCCCGCCAAGCAGGGAGCCTGATGCGGAGCTCGATCCCAGGACCCTGAGATCATGACCTGAGCCAAAGGCAGACGCTTAACGACTGAGCCACCCAGGCGCCCCGTACAACAAGTTTCTTAATCTAAAAATCAAAATTTTGAACTCATCCTTGTCAAATTTCAACATATTTTTCATAGGGTAAGAGAGTAAGAGGAAAGAGTATTGGCCGCAATCGGACCTGGGGTGGAGGCTTTTTAAAACCACTTATCAGCTGCCTAGCTTGGATAAATGCCCAGCTCGCCTGAGTTTCTGTGTATAATATGGAATCGGGTCCTCACTGGGAATGGACCTTGGCTTGCACAAGCTGGTCTGGCGAGGTTGCCCGCCCCTGGAACAGCCTGCACCCCATCGCCGGTCGGTAGGTCCTGCAAAGACCTGTCCTCTTGCCCGCCCGAAGACATACCTGGTGGGCACGCAGCTCCAGGCGGCCAAGGCCACCACCTCCCAGAGCAGCTTCTCCTGCCCTTGGTGGCGGGGGTGGGGGTTCCCCAGAAGCGTGTGCCCTCTCCACCTGCACAGAGCCCCGCAAGTCTGGCTCTACTTCTCCAGGGGCACAGCCCGAGCCTGGGCTTCTCCCCTTTTTGAGCAGTGATCTGGCCCTCTAATTGACACAGAGAGTAAAAACACCTGTGTTTTCCCTGTTTCCTTCTGACCCACCTGCATCCAATCCCGCCACTGCCCCTGGCCACCCTCAGCAAAGAAGGTCGGTCTCTCTCTGCTGTAATTTCTGCACCTGTCTGCTCCATTCCATCCTCTTCCCCATGTTCTCTGTCTCTTCGTGGTCCTCATTTCCAATCTCTCTCATGTTCTGCATTTCTGGCCTTGGGTTCCCTCCCAGGTCTCACACCTCTGCCTGCTGCATCTGCCCACTCTTCCTCTCTTCTCTCTCTCTCTCTGAGGGTCTGGTATTCAGTTTAATACTGTCTTCTCTGCCCCTCCCAATTTTCTCCCCCCTTTTCTCCCTTCTTCATTTCTTCCTCCTCTCTCTCTCTCCCATCATCTGCCTCCTTGATTATCCATCTTCCCTTTAATCTCTATTTTCAACCCATGTCCAACATCTAAGAAGCAAAATCAAATCTCTCAAACCCTAAAAAAAATATATACCATCTGCTATCATCCTGCCCACACCCACTCCTCTGCACTTTGCAGACAAACACACTGAGGGAAATACCTCAGCTTGGCTTCTCTGTTCCCTCTCTGTCAGCTCTTCCTCGATTCATGACAATCTCCTTGCCAATCCACAGGCCCCCAGACTGCTTCCCATCAGGGAAGACCACAGGACCCTCACCTGAGGGGACAGTTAGTTCTCTCTTAAATTTAGTGTTTAGACCCATGGGTCTTTCCTGACTTCCATGATGGGGTTTTGTCCCCCTTCTGTGTGTTCCCTTGGCACATCCCAGTCCTCCTGCTTAGGTTCTCAAAACCAAATGTAATCAGGATGCCTGGAGTTCTGGTTAAAAATGCAGATTCCCTGGCCTTGCAACCAAAGCTTCTGATTAGATGGTACTGGGTGTGGTGTGTGATTTTTTCAAATATTTTATTTATTTATTTGACAGAGAGAGCACAAGCAGGGGGAGCAGGAGAGGGAGAAGTAGGCTCACCGCTGAGCAGGGACCTGATGCAGGGCTCGATCCCAGGACCCTGGGACCATGACCTGAGGGAAGGCAGATGCTTAACTGATTGAGCCACCTGGCGCCCCTGGGGTGTGCAAAATTTAATCTTAATGCAAGCCTCTCAGGTGATGGCAATGCTGTGGGTCTTCAGAACTCACTTGTAGACACATTGCTGTCATGACCTTCCTTACCCTTTACAGTGATGATTGTGTGGCCACTTGCTTTTTCTATTCCCTATGAATGTCATCAGATCAGGGGCCATGTCCATCCTGCTCAAAATATTTTCTCTAGGAATTAGTGGGGTGCTTGTCAAATTGTAGATATTTCTGACGGGGTCATTAAATGGATCAAAGAAGGAACAGAGCCGTGTGTGGGGACAAGCACAGGGTTTCAGGGAGAAGCTTTTTCAGAGCTTCTATGATACAAAAATGAGTAAGTGGAAAAAAATGGCCATTCAATATCATGATATCATTTTCTTGCCACTCACTGCAACATTTTCACTTCAATCACAGAAAGAAAGAAGGAAAGAGAAAGAAAGAAAGAAAGAAAGAAAGAAAGAAAGAAAGAAAGAAAGAAAGAAAGAAAGAAAGAAAGAAAGAAAGAAAAGAAAGAAAGAAAGAAAATGAAAGGAAGGAAGGAAGACTCTAGAGACCCATGATACACCCAAGATATCCAAACCTTACAGCATTTTGACTTAATACAACTTGAATTCTGACTTCACTAATTAGATATTGTACCTGCTCTCTTGAAGGCTAAATGGGGATAATGAAATGTACTTTAGGTATTATTATGAGAAATAAATGAGGGCATGTTTTACAATGGGTTTCAAAAGTGCTTCACACATAGAGCGTGCTCAATAAAGACAGCAGACCCTACGGACCTTGTAATTATTATGGACACTGTGTTCTCCATCAGTTTGGGGACACCGTTATTAAGAGCAGTAACCACACCTTGCCCACCTTGGATTCTTCTGTTCACACAATATCCCATGCACGCTGTGGAACGCTCTGCTGAAGACAGATGACGCAGACAGCATTAACCTACCATATGAGCCTCTTTGGAGGAAGACTTGAGGATTTTGACATGGATTGATAGTAGAAAATGGTGATTTTTAAATGAGCAAAACTAAACTGAAATTTGTACGTATCTGTTGATTTTTCCATGTCTAACCCCAGAAATTCATCATCAATAGAGCATACGCAAAATAGGCTTGACCCTGTTTTAAATGGAACCTCCACTTTTGACTGATACATACAAAAATAACTGATTTCATTGAAAAATATTTTAGACTTGTTTTGGAAAGTTATCACTGAAGCCATGTTGTCAAGCAGTTCCCATTTTAATTAGGGAAATTTAAAGCAACTGGGTAATATTGTTCATTAAGAAAAACATTAAACATGAGTCATTATCTATTATGCATTAAGAATAAATTACTAGGTGTCAGATTTTCCACCCTTTCTCCTCTTTAATTAACACCTGGGTCTTGATTGGATGTGTTTAATAAAAAATTAAAGGGCAAAAATGGGAAAATTTTGAAATCTAAACCAAAACCAAAACAAAAAAGCCTAGACATAACTCATATTACATATTGGAAATCTTCAGAAAACTCTTCAGTTCTTGGATTTTATTTCTTTAATAATACAAACTAAGAGTTGTTAAGATTGTAGACCTGGATTTCCGGTCTGATACATAAATTGCCAGAACCCTATGGAAGGTCCCTAAACTTGATGGTTATATTTAGGAATTAGAGTAAGAAGAAAGTATATTGAATTCCTCATCTTACCTCTGGTAGTTTCTAGTAGACTTTTGGGTGAATTTTCTTTATAACAACACATAGGAAAAAGCATGAAGTAGTAGATAATAATTCACTTCTCTATGCTGGCTGATTAGAGAATGTATTCTTTAAGTAGAATGAGGAGATGCAAATATTTGGGAAAAGGGATGCCATTAACTCTTATGCTAACAGGTACTATCTATATTATTACTCAGAATGAGGGGTGCATTAGAAAATAGGTAATAAGGGCCCTAAGGAGAATAAAAGCAAAAATCTAAGGAATTAAAATTTAACAAAGTTTACAATCCATTTCTAATTCAATAAGTGTTTAGCTGTAGTTGGGACGATCCCATCACTGGATTCTGAAAAGGGTTCTTAGAGAAAGCGTTCATAAATATGAAACAAATTACATTTTAATGCATTATTAATTTTTATTTTCACTGGAGGTGTTTACAATTTTGCCCCATATTGCCAAACCCAAACAAACTAATAGAGGTTTTTTGTTCTGTTTTGTTTTGTTTTTAAGTATTTGATCATTATGTAATGCTGGAAGATCTTGTTCTAAAACCTGCACTAGAATTCCAAATGTGGGCAAAAGCAGGTCTGATCAGTGGGCAGCATCCTTGCAGGAATCCACATCCCACACAGAGCAGTAAGACGATACTCACAGTTACGAGTCCCATGGCCATCTCTTTGATAAGCATGGGCAGCTGTAAATACTTATAAAAGCTGATCGAGGTGCAGACTTCTGGTGTGCTGGTGTGTATGTGTGGTCTGTATTTCATTTCTGATGCTTTAACTTGCAGGTACAAGGTGGGGGGAAATCCTGAAAGGGTCTCACTCTTAAAATGGAGTATTTGCTGATGGGGAAATGAATACTAGAATGCCAGCAAAGTTAGACTCTGCACTATAAACACTGTATTGGCTTTAAAATATACCAAGGTGCCCAGTTCTGCATTTAAACATGGCACCCAGGAGAAAGGATTTACATAAACTCTACTGGATATTTCATGCTTCTAAAAAAAGCTAGGCTACTTTTATATAACACTACTCAGCATATTTCTCAGGAAAGGGGACTTTTTTTTTTTCCCCTCATTCCTTGTCGTACTTAGAAGCTTAAGATTGACATAATTCTGATGGTCCTGAGAGAAAAAAGAAAAAAATTCCCTTAGGAGTGCACTCTGCAAATTATACCGAAGAAGACAATTTCAAATTCCATTACAGAGTAGTAGACATTTCTTGATAACTGTTCAAAGTCATTCTAGAACAGCGAGAGGGTCATTCAAAAAGTCCATTAATTTGTTTCAATTAATCGAAAATTCCGGTGTCAAATTCTGGGTGAACGGCCTTTGCTGGCCTCCTACCTCATTGTTGGTTTTCACTGGGAAATCACAAGATGAGGCTTCTCTGGCCCATGGATCCTGATTCCCACGTCAACCTCATTGGGCATCCCATTTCTTTGCCAGGGTATGACATAGAAGATAATTAATTCTCATAACTCTCCCTACCTCTTATCTTCAGTAAAATAATAATTAGACATATAGTTTTTTAAGTTTTAGTAAGGATATTAAGTAAATGAATAGGAGGATTTTGGAAAACTAGTCTAAAGAAATGTGATTATCTTTTGTAATACTGCTGGTAATTAGCATCACATCTTAGGCCATTATGAAAAGAATGAGTTGTATATAAACCATATTAATTCGTTTTTTAAAGTCCAAAAATTAATTCACTTGGTATTTTTTTCTAGAGAATATTTTACCTTAATCTAGTTTTTAAAAATAATATTGACAACCCTTTGAGTTTCCATAAGTTCCCTAAGGCCAACTTACATTCCCTATTATTGTACTCACATGGAAGGATTTTTTTTTTTTTTTAAAGACCATTCTTTTGAATGTTTTGATTGAAGCAATTTGGAGGTTGGATAATCATGCTAAGTAATCATAATTACTTTTGACTTTCCAAACCACAGGGTTTTTCCTGTATATATTTTTCTTTAATTCCTTTGTTTTCCTTTCATTCCACTTTCTTTGTGGGGAGGAATTTGTAGAGAGGGTGGGATTTACTCACAAAAAACAAAATGTTTCGAAATGCTGCAATTTCTCATTTACGTGACTTGCTGGATACTGCATAGATGAACAAGTTCTGCTTTGAATATTTTAACCATATAATTAACTCAAATGCCCTTATGCCTCAAATCCCTACCCATAAATTATGCAAGCTGTATTAACTGTTTCCAGGTTTATATTAACAAGTAAACAGAAAATTTTAAAATTTCACATTATGTAAATATTTAAAGTACAATTTGCATATATTTACATAACATTTTGCTAATTAACTTAAACTCACATTTACATGGAAAAATAAGTATTTATCCTATACAATTTAAATTAGCCAGCTTTTAATTTCCATGAGATAAATAAAATTGTAATAGACAATAGAAGTTAAGTTGTATATTTAACACTTGAAGTGTAAAAAAGACAAATGATTTAAAACCAACAGATCCATACAATTTTCATGCAACCCACTGGAATCTGAACTGAGAAATTTAATAGAAGTTACATAGGTTTATATGTTGGCTAATGATTTGTAGGATTATACAGTAAAATTTTTCATGTTATCACAGCTTTCTATTTCATACAAAAAGGCCAAATTAAAAACAAACAAAAAGAGGACGGAGTGCCTGGTTGGCTCAGTCGGTTACGTATCTGCCTTTGGCTCAGGTCATGATCCCGGGGCCCTGGGATCGAGCCCCACATCGGGCTCCCTGCTCGGTGGGGAGCCTGCTTCTCCCTCTCCTTCTGCTGCTCCCCCCCTGCTTGTGCGCGCTCTCTCTCTCTCTCATAAATAAATAAATAAATAAATAAATAAATAAATAAATAAATAAATAAAATATTTTTAAAAGGAGGGTATGAGTGTTCTTTGCTACTTAAAAATCAAACTGTGGTTGGTTAGGAGGAAGTGAAGGTTTATAAGAAAGCCCTGATGCACAGGCAGGGCCTCGGTGCAGTCCTGGGGATGGAGGCGTGTGCCTGCATCCCAGGGGCTCAGGGACGCTGCTTTCCAGGGACCCGTGATGCTCCCATCTTTAGAGCAAAGCTGGGTTTGAGTCCATTCTGCCCTGCGGACCATTTTCACTTGAACCGGGTAACTATTTGCTAGTGGGGGATGAGCAGAGTTGGCATGAATGGAGGAAGGAGAGGAATCAGAAGCCTCCTGCTATAACCCAGGCCAGACTGGCTGTATTTCCCCTCCCGGGTGACAGGACGAGGGAGCGTCACAGTGGGTTTGAGACGTATGCTGGAGGTGCAAGCAAGTCGATGGGTTTGCTGTGGGGAGGGAGGCAAAGGGAAGCATCAGAGGTGATGTCTGGGTTATGAATACAGCAACAGCGCAAGGTGGACGAATGAAAACTTTAGATTTAAATATCCTGTGAGACACTCACGGGGAAAGAGCAATGGAGAGGTGGGATGCGCAGATTCAGTGTGGTGGGAAGTCCTATTGGGATGCACATCACTAGCAATCACTGTGATACAAACACATTTCGAGACACAGGAAAGCGGGTGAGCTCCTAAAAAGAGTTCAGGCTGAAGACTGTTCACATTCAGGGTTAAGTTTGGGGCATAAGGGAGGTGCTGATCTGAAAACGCATGATGAGCCCTGGATAAACAAGGCTGGTGTATATTGGAAGTTTACACAGGGAATTAAGGTGAAGAGTACCTGACAATGTGTATAGGGTAATGGTGAGAGACTGAGGAGCGTGCTGTACGCACAGGAGGGGGCGGTCATGGGGAGGAATGCAGCATGGAGGGTAGAGAAGTCTATTTTTACAACAAGATATTACTATAGCAATAGTCATGATGACTGATGAGATATGCATTAGGGGAGCTTAGACCGATCAAACGGCAGAGGGAGAGCAAAGTGAGTGGCAGAGGTGAGAGGTATCTGGGAGTCAGGAAGGCAGGATGGGACAATCAGCTCCTGCAGAGGAGTTCACACACTTAACGAAAACTGGGCACAATCTATTTCTTGCTCCTTGATGTGAGCTGATCATTCTGAGCTCCCCTAAAGTTTCCTCCCAGATAGTAAAATGGATAATTTTTCAATACTAATTCTGTTACAATCTGATACAATGTTTAGCACATTCGCTGCCTCCCATTGCCTGGTTGTAGGGGCCCGATATGGCAAAGTCAGAACAGATATGTGAACAAAGATCCAAAATAGCCCAGCTAGTGAGTAGTGTTCTTTTCAATTTGAGTATTTATTTATTATCTATTTTCTGGAGTGTGAAGATAAAGGGATGCCCCCTGCTATCAAAGACAAGATACATCTTTTAAAGTATTGAGAATCCACTAATTGGGGTGAGACAAAGAAACTGGAGGAATAAAAATAATGTGCAGATGCAAAAGTGCACAAGTTAAGAAAGAGAAGTCACAGACGTTCAACAATTGAGAGACCCTTTCAAAATTAAATTTTAATGTTAACTCTAAGGAGATGCATCCATACTTAGTTTTCCAAATTACCTAATTCTCTAAAGGGGAAGTCCTATAAGGTGAATACAATCAAAGGATTTTGTATGTACGATTGCTGTTTTGTTTGTTTTTGCATGAGAACATATTTCGTAGTAAAAGTGTTGAAAGGGAGGCCATGGGCGGCAAGAATAGACACTGAACACACATTCTTTGTCTTAAGACTTTAAATTCATGTTTAAAATGTCTCGCATTAAAGGAGGAAAATGAAAACATGCCTCACCCCAAAACTGAAGGCTGTCAGAGACAAAATGAATAATAACACAATTGAATGGTTCCTCCAGTGTATGTCCAGAGTCCTGGCTTTCCTACGATAGAGGAAAACTAGCTGGCTCGGAAACCAATTTTTTTTTTTTTTTCTCTTCAAAATGGAACCACTGAGATGAAGCCCTAAGTAAAAGGAAGTCCCAGACCTTCCCTGATGGCTCTTTAGGCAGTAGAAATAGCAGCCTACAGGCCCTCGTGGATTGCAATGTATCTGAATCACCAGCCTACTTTTTCAGAGGGTGTCATCCAGAAAATAGGACAGGTCTGCATTTCCCTATGGAACGTCCAAAGTGGTCCTAGGGGATGCTTATGGCTCCAGACCAAATACACAGGACACAGGAAGAAAAGACAGCAGAGGACACAAACTCAGTGTAAGAAATAAGAATCTCCGAGGCAAGAGATTGCCCCCAAATTTAAGGAAGCCAATGATTAAAACAAATCTGGAATTTTAAAATCCTATATATAGGGTTGCACATTGATTTCTTTAAATGGTAACTTTTCTCATGTTTATGTTATGACCATATAAAATGACAGATCCTTAAAAAGCCTTTACTAAGATACTTATTTAGTTAAGCACATAAACCAATAAATTCCGGAAAAACATTCACTTATTGCTCCACATTTAATCTCCAGAGAAAACAGCGAATATGTTGTATGGGGTTTTACTCACTTAAAAGGTAGTTTGGGTTGTATTCCAAAGGTACCTTGTGACTGATATCTTCGACATATTTTCTCTCTCCCCTTTTTTTTAAATCTCTCACTTCTCTTCATTCATTTTGCCCACCCCCCATGCACTTCCCCTCTGGCAAAGATCAGTTTGTTCTCTATATTTATACATATGGTTCTGCTTTTTGTTTATTTGTTCATTTGCTTTTTATTTTTTTAAATTCCATATATAAGTGAAATCATGGTATTTGTCTTTCTCAGTCTAACTTATTTCACTTAGCATAAAACTCTCTGCCCCATCCATGTTGTTGCAAATGACAAGATTTCCTTCTTTTTATGGCTGAGTGATATTCCAGTGTGTATAATTACCACATCTTCTTTATCCATTTATCTATGAATGAACACTTCAGTTGCTAACCATATTTTGGCTATCATACATAATACTTCAAGAAGCATAGGGGTACATATATCTTTTCAAAGTGGTGTTTTTGTTTTCTTTGAGTAAATACCCAGTAGTGAAACTACTTTTCTATTTTTAAATTTTGGGGAAACTCCATACTGTTTCCACAGTGGCTACACCAATTTGTATCCTCAGAAACAGTCAACAAGGGTTCCTTTTTCTCCACATCCTTACCAATACTTGTTATTTTTTTATCTTTTTTATGGTAGCCATTCTGACAGGTATGAGGTAATATCTCATTATGGTTTGAATTTGCATTTCCCTGATGATGAGTGATGTTGAGCATCTTTTCATGTGTCTGTTGGCCATCTGTGTGTCTTAACTTGGAGAAATGTCTATTCAGGTCCTCTGCCCATTTTCTAATTGAGTTATGAGTGGGGTTTTGTTTGTTTGTTTGTTTTGTTATTGAGTTATACAAGTCCTTTATATATTTTGGATATTAACCCCTTATTGGATATACCATTTACGAATATATTCTCCCATTCAGTAGGTTGCATTGTCACTTTGTTGATGGCCCCCTTCACTGTGCAAAAGTTTTTTGTTTGTTTGTTTTTAATTTTACTGTAGTCCCAATAGTTTATCTTTGCTTTTGTTTCCTTTGCCTGAGGAAATACATCTCGAAAATGTTGCTACGGCTAATGTCAAAGAAATTACTGCCTGTGTTCTCTTCTGGGATTTTTATGGTTTCAGGTCTCACCTTTAGGTAATCCATCTTGAGTTTATTTTTGTGCATGGTGTAAGAAAGTGGTCCAGTTTCATTCTTTTGCATGTAGCTGTCCAGTTTTTCCAACACCATTTATTGAAGAGATTATCTTGCCCATTGTATATTCTTGTCTCCTTTGTCATAGTGATATTACCTTTTGACTGATATCTTTGACATATTTAATGGTGGCATGTGTCTCAGGTAAATAATTCTACCAAAGTCACCCAGCAGTTTTAAAAGTTTTCAATTATCTCAATTGTATCAATAATTGCAGAGGAAAAGCCTCGACTGAAAGTAATTTAGATGCATGAGCCAATGCATCAATCCAAAGGGATGGGCAGTGATGAAATATCTGGCAATTATTTTTCTATCCCCCTTCTTCTTCATAATTAATTGAGTGAATTAATCATAAATGCATCATTCATGAATTTGGCTAATTACCATGAAGTAGTGAGGCTGGCAGCAATTATACCCTTTGGTATTTACTCAAAGGAATTAAAAACACATCCACACAAAACCTACACATAGATGTTTATAGCAGCTTTATCCATTATTGTCAAAATTTGGAAGCAATCAAGATGTCCTTCAGCAGGTGGATAGATAAATAAGCTGTAGCACATCCAGATGATGGAATATTATTCAGTGCTAAAAAGAAACCAGCTATCATGTTATGAAAATACCTGGAAAAATCTTAAGTGGATATTACCAGGTGAAAGAAGCCAATGTAAAAGGCTACATACAGTATGATCCCAACTATATGACCTTGCGGGAAGGGAAAAATGATGGAGACAGTGAAACAATCAGTCAGAGAATGCGGGGGGGGGGGGGTGAATAGGCAGAGCACGGGATTTTTTTAAAGCAGTGAAAATACTCTGTACTATAATGATAGATAAATGTCATTATACATGTGCCAAACCCATAGAATATATAACACCAAGAGTGACCCTGATATAAACTATAAACTTTGGGTGATTGTGATGTTCATTGATTATAAACAAATGTATCAGTTGGTGGGGATATTGAGAGCAGTGGAGGCTGAGCACATGTTGGGGCAGGAGGTATAGAAAATCTCTACTTTCCTCTCTATTTTGCTGTGAACTTAAAATTGGTAATAAAGATAAAAATATAGTTTATTAAATATGTAAAAAAAAAAGAAGGCTGTACTTCCCCTCGATGAGCCTTACACTCCCTTCTTTCTACTGTGTTTATCATTATATCTCAGCACATAGTACATTTTCACTAAATAATGGTTGGTTGAATGAATCAACTGTGGTGGGAAAAGGCTAGTGCATTAAACATTTGTTTTCTCTTTTGTAGTGCACAGAACTTGGAATCAGAGACAGGACTACAGTCTGAGATATTTCAAAATGGGTTGACTCTGGAACACTTGTTGGTATTTGCCTCAGTGGACTCTTGTATATAATGAGACAGGACTACAACTCACTTCCCACTGTGGTTACAAGAAGTAAACACAGCACTCATGAAAATATGTACATGAAAATACGATACGTGGATATTGTAGTCCTCATCAGAAGTAGTGGTAATCATTCATTGCTGATTAAGAAAGATTCAAATTCCCTTTGTAATAATTATGGATCCTGGTGGAATCAAATTCAAATCAAAGACACAGTAAATTAGAAGAATATTCAGTGTACTATGATTCTGGTAATGCCCAGATTGACAAACTTATTTTAGGGGGAAGCTAATCCTGAACACAGGAATCAAGTACCAAAAATTTTTTAAAAATATTTTTTATGCTACATACGTTTTTGCCCTTAGAAGGAAGCAACAATATATGATTCAATTCAAGATTAAGAATTGAAATTAAAAAAAAAATAAGTAGCCATCAATTCTGGATAAATACAGACATTAGCTTCAGCATGACTAAAAATCTTGTGGTCAAGCCCCATCTGCCCAGCATATTGTTTTGTACAATGTGCTATTATAATGGTAACTTTGTCCCTATCATGAAAATTCATCAGTGAATTTTGAAATAAAGTAGCATGATTTGAAGGCAAAGTTTAATTGTTGTCCAAACATGGGACGTTCTTTTTCTTGACAACTTGTCAATCAGATGGAACTGTGCGCTCTAAAACAGTGATTCTGCTGTGTAATTTCTGTCCAAGCACACATAATGCCCATTGAAAGTTGTTGTTAAATAAGAGATCTCAACAACAAAGGCAGAATTAAGATTCTCTTTCACCAATCAGATTTCACATAAAACCCTCAAAAATTGGAATAATATGTTTTACAGCTTCAGAATGAAGCTAATTTCAACACAATTCTTTACACATACTTTGAATAGAATCTAATTATATTAAAATAAATACAATACGTTTCAGATGTAATGGCATTTCAGAACAAAACAAAAGAAATTCTGAACAAAGAAATCTTTCCAAGAAATAGTGTCTCTCACAATACTCTTAATCTCACCTCCTGTTTCTATAAAATTTAATTTCTCTTAAACTGGTGTATCATTTAATCAGGGTCATATACCATGAAGTGCAGAATATGTATCATATATTGTTATGCTTTTAAAGTTATCTTGTTTCTGTGCTTGATTTTTAGGACAGTTGTTCAGCTGTGAAGTCACCCACCAAGACATGAGAAAGCAGACCCAGGAATGACGGGATTGGGAGTTAAGGTTGGAAACTCAACATCCTTTATAAGAAAGGCTCAGAAGTGAAGGTAGTGATATGCCCAGTCTCCCTGATGGTGGCTATCAATTTTCCTCATTGTAGTTATTCTCCTAAATTCTGCCCATTCAGTAACACCTACTTGTTAAAGGTCTCCATTTTTCAGGCACCACTGCAACCGTAATCATCACTAATAGGAAAGGAATGTCATGGGAAGAATGTCTCTTTTCATTTCTAAGGTTGTGTTATTAATACCTTCATCCATTATTTATTCACATCTAAGAATTTGAGAAGCAACTATGGGATAGGACTTGTATTAGGGGCTAGAACCTAATATAGAAAAGAAGTTAAAACTGGTTTATAGTTTTCAAAGAGATGAGGATGCAAATGAATTCTATTAACTATTAATGAGTTCATGATCTGTATCCAAAGCTGAGATAAGAGTTAGGGATGCAAAGATAAATAAAATATGGTGTAGGTATCAAAGAGCAGCACATCTAATAGAGGAGACAGGTCTTTAATATATTATTATAATAATGTATAAGTTCAAAAGTAGAAGTATGTCCTGGTATAAAAGGGGAATGAATAACATTGATTCAGGGATCTACAGACTATTTCTTAGGAGAGACCTCAAATCTGTGTATCAATGGCAAGGAAAGATTCCCAGCTGATCCAAGACAGTCTTCACGAATAGATCAGCACAGGCAAAGATAAGGATGTATATAACAGATCCCTTCTTGTTCATCCTAGACATTATTTCATTTTTTTTTTTTTACAATTTCTGATAACTCTGGCTCCTTTCTTTCTGCCCTCAAATCTATACATCTTAGTTATCTAAACAAAACAAAACACAGGGCTCCCTGGGTGGCTCAGTCCACTGGGCTGCCAACTCTTGGTTTCGGCTTAGGTCATGATCTCAGGGTCCTGAGATGGAGCCCTGCGGTGGGCTCTGTGCTCAGGGAGGCATTTTCTTCTTCTCTCCCTTTCCCTCTGCCCCTCCCCTCCACTCATACACACCCCCTGGATCTCCCTCCCCACCCCCGGAATAGCTAACTAACTAAATAAATACAAAACAAAACAAAAACACACAAACAAAATCTCAAAGTCATCTTTTCCTCTTTGTGCTTATGACCTTTCTGTTGTTTTCACCTCCTTCCTTATAATCCCTATCCAATTACGTGAAGGAGCTAAACTCGCTCCTTCCCTTCCTGAACACCTATTCACTCATTAAACCAGCAATCAAGCTTCAACTCTTCCTATTTACCTGAAGCTGCTTTCTAGAGTGTCTCCCGTGACCACCCGTTTCTTCAACACCACAGCTGACACTCCAGTCCTCCTCCTCTGCTCTCTGCAGCCTACAGTGGAACTTGCTATACTTTGTGGCACTAAGAACATCTTTGTTAACCAATTTAAGTATAGCTGGGAATAAGGTATGGCATATATTAATCAATCATCAATCAATCAATCAGACCATTCATTCTTTCTTCAAAGTCATCCTCAAACACTGTTTGAAACACCCACTTCCCTGGATTTCGTATAAACCACTGCAATCTTCTAATTAAAAAATAAAACAAAACAAAACAAAACAAAAATAATGACAAGAAAAACTCTTCTCTTATTTTCCTCTCTGACATTATTTGCTGTCTTTATTCCCTAAAAGAAAGCTCTTTCAGAGTTACTCTCTCAGTTATCCCCTTCATGATATTACTGTGAAAATCATTTTAAAATCCTGCTTGTGCCCACAGCTCACCTTCTTAAAACATCCTTCTTCTCCATCTCTTCAAGTTGTGTTTATACTCTGAGAATCAGCTCAGATGGATCCTACTAATGAACGCTTTTCTGATAAAACCATTGTGTAAGGATATTTCCTCCTTTAAATTCTTAAAACTTTTATCTAAACTGTGGCACTCATTCTTGTTTTCATTTTTCACTCATTTTTCATTCTTGTTTTGTTGCATTATAAGACCAACTTTGTGCAATGTGGTATAGCAGAGGTCTTGGGCTAACTCATCGTTTACCTGAAACTTTGTGCCAGTTGATGGGTGACTTCCCTCTCCCAACAGTGCCCAGCCCCCAGCAACTGCCATTCCACTCTACCATGGATTTCACTGGACACCTCACTAAGTTGGGTGTCCTGTCACATCTTCTTTCACTTAGTGTCATGTCCTCAAGGTTCCTCCAATATTGTACCTCAGTCAATGATACTGTGCTACACACCTGAAAATTTGTTAAGTGGGCAGATCTCATGTTAAGTCTTTTTACCACAATAAAATAATAAAATAAGATACAAGTAAAAATCAGATCAACTTTGAGGAACATGACCAACATTATCGATAAAGCCTTTTTTTTTCCCTTTAAAAAATGTTCAATAGAGTAAGTAAGTACTTTAGATTCATAGAGATCTAGGTTAATCCATACTTTTCCACATACTGACTGGCTTTCTGATGCTGAACAAATTGCATTCCTCATTCCATCCTTGCTCCTCATATGTATAAAAGGAGGTATACTAATCTCCACCTTAGTTCACAGTGAGGATTAAATGAGATTATACACAGTGCCTAGTACGTGCTGATGGAACTAGGGAGGCATGCAACAGACTAGTCCCATATCTTCTCTTTATCTTCTTAGTATCTTTTACCAAAGGAAATATTTACTAAAAGAAAGCCTACTGACCATCTATATTTTAGGATCATTCTCCTGCCCTCCATTGCCCTCCACCTTCCTGTGCTCTCACCTGGCCATCTACTCTGCAACGTTTGCAGGGAAGCAACAAATTGACTCACCCCTTGAACTTCAGAACCTGACTTAGCCTTGCTAAGCCTCAGACTCATCAACTGTACAATAGATTAAAAAGTTGATCCCAGGGCGCCTGCGTGGCTCAGTTGGTTCAGTGTCTGCTCTTGATTTTGGCTCAGGTCATGATCTTGGGGTCATGAGACTGAGCTCCATGATAGGCTTGCATTCAGCATGGAGTCTACTAGGGATTCTCTCCCTCTGACCCACCCGTGCTCTCTTTTCAATCTCTCGCTCACTCAAATAAATAGGTCTTTAAAAAAATGTTGATCCCGCAGAGTAGTTCAGGGATGAGATGATAGAATATATAAGGAGATTAGTAGGGATGCCTGGGTGGCTCAGTCTGTTAAGCATCTGCCTTCCGCTCAGGTTATGATGCCAGGGTCCTGGCATCTAACCCAGCATCAGGCTCCCTGCTCAGCGGGGAGTCTGCTTGTTCCTTTCCCTCTTCCCCTCCCCCAGCTTGTGCTCAGGCTCACTGTGTCTCTCTCTCGCAAATAAATAAAATATTTTTAAAAAAGAGAGATTAGTATATTCTGGCAGATAATAAAAGCTCAAAATACAGTTTCAATGGTGATGATGGTGGTAAAGACAATTATGTTTCTGATGATGGAAAAACATGGTTTGCAACTGTCAGATTGGAGTATGTTTTTTTTTACAAACAACTCCCACATTGCTATCCTGCATAGATGTTGGGGACTGCATAAATAAATCTTCAAATCTTGCATTTAGAGCTCAGTGCCAAAAAGGAAGTAGAAACAAAGATAAGTTGTAAGAGCAAGAGTCTCAGAGACTTAAAAAGAATTTAGAAATCTTCCTTTTACATCAGAAAGTTGGCACATTTAGAAGACAAATTAGTGTATGTGAAGATACAAACACTAAGAGCTCAGAGCATTCTCTGCAATTACTCCATCAGCACAATACTGAAATCTGAACTTCAGGACGTCTAGAAAGTCATTCTGAAGTTTATAATTGCAGAATGATGCACAGGGAGACAAAGCAAGAGAGAAGAGCTCAGATCTGAGCTGGAGCAAAGACAAAACCCCTTACCTGGCTATTACTGAATTATTTACTTACCATTTAGTACTTTATTTTGAAGGACTTGATGGTTAACATAAGAACATGCCATACCCTTTCTATGAGTCAGTCTACACATCTATGTGCCTACATATGTGTGTGTACTCTTGTTTTGTTTATCCTTTTTTTTTTTTCATTCCTTTATTTTAATTTTACCCAGTTCATCTCTTTGGTGTCCCCCTAAAGTTCCATGTTAAAGAGCCTTCCTTGTACCGTTAAGGGAGGGCAGCCAAACCAGGTGGATCTAACCCACATGGCGGTTGGTCTGGTTCCCTGGCACACAATTCTGCTGGGATTCGTGATCTGGGAACACACTTCCACCCACCACACAGTCATCTTGCCACTGCGGTCACACGTTAGAAGAACAGATCACGAATCTGCAGTCCTTTTTGGTCTGTGGCACAAACTACACAGACTAGGAAACAAATATACAAATAAGTAGATAAGTAGAGGGTTCCTTAATTTTATTAAAGTACATTTTAAAATGCTCCAGCCCAGTAGACAGGAAGACATTTAATAGTGCATTGGATCATTTAAAAAGATTTTTTCAAAAAATAAATAAAAAAATAAACAGATAAATAGATAGATGATAGTCTTCCTCAACCCAAAGAACAAATAATCCAATCAAGAAATAGGCAGAAGACATGAACAGACATTTCTGCAAAGACGACATCCAAGTGGCCAACGTGTAGATGAAAAAGTGCTCAACATCACTCAGCATCAGGGAAATCCAAATCAAAACCTCAATGAGATACCACCTCACACCTGTCAGAATGGCTAAAATTAACAAGTCAGAAATGACAGATGCTGGCGGGGATGCGAAGAAAGGGGAACCCTCGTGCACTGTTGGTGGGAAAGCAAGCTGGTGCAGCTCCTCTGGAAAACAGTATGGGGGTGCCTCAGAAAGTTGAAAATAGAGCTACTCTATGACCCAGCAACTGCACTACTGGGTATTTACCCCAAAGATACAAAAGTAGGCATCCGAAGGGGTACGTGCACCCCAATGTTCATAGCAGCAATGTCCACAATAGCTAAACTATGGAAAGAACCTAGATGCCCATCAACAGATGAATGGATAAAGAAGATATGGTTCACATATACAATAGAATATTATGCAGCCATCAAAAAATGAAATCTTGCCATTTACAAAAACGTGGATGGAACTAGAGGGTATTATGCTAAGTGAAATAAATCAATCAGAGAAAGACCATTATCACATGATCTCACAGATATGAAGGATTTAAGAAACAAGGCAGAAGATCATAGGGGAAGAGAGGAAAAAATGAAACAAGACGAAGCCAGAGAAGGAGACAAACCATAAGACACTCTTAATCGTAGGAAACAAATTGAGGGTTTCTGGAAGTGGGGGGATGGGGTACATATTGGGGAGGGTAAGTATTGTAATGAGCACTGGTATTATATAAGACTGATGAATCACAGACCTGTACCTCTGAAACAAATAATACATTGTATGTTAATTAATTGAATTTAAATTTAAAAAAACTTCCTCCATGTGATTTTGAATATTTGATAGTGACAGGAACCTAGCAACAAATTTACCAAACCCCATCCCACAGGAGAAAAGTGACCAGAGTGCAGTTCTATGAAAGCTTTGGCATAGGATGACAAGTGCTTGGCCCAGTAGCCTGTGAGTTCAAAGTGCATGAAGAATTACTTACTCTGAGCATCTTTTGAATTGAATCTGAACATTCCAATTGCTATTACCCATCATCTTGTCAATAGCCACTATCTTTCCTAATAATTCACAGCCCTTTCTTAGTGAACCCCCTATTAGTGGTTTTAGCATGGGTGGGAGGACTCTTGAATCTAACCTCTTGGGAACTGGTGATCGACATTTGCCATGAGTCTCTCTGGGAGTGCCTTTATGATAACTGTTTTCAGATATGCAAAATTTCTAAGCAAGCCCTCTGATCTTAGAAAATTCCACCCATGTTGTTTTGTTTTGTTTTGTTTTTCCTTAAATGAATGCTCTTGGGGAAAAAAAAATTCCTCAGATCACATAAATGGTTTCTTTTTTTTTTTCTGTATTAAATGATTTGTTTCTCTCTTTTTGAATTTAGAATCAATGCTGTTTGCCCTTCTGTGATCTTTTATTTTTAACAATGTTATAATTTACACATTATAGGGAGGATTAGCAAAATCATAACCTAACCTTTTTCTATTCATTTCAAAGATACATACATATATACATTTCTTTTTTTCCTACCACAGACACTTGACATTGGTAATTTCCCAAGGTTAACCCCTGTGGAAAATGTCCTTCCTGATTCTGTCATGATACATTTAAGGAAGTCCTTGGTCAATTTCAGGAAGATATGAAATCTGTCAGTTGAGGGGCAGAATTCTTTGAAAACGCAGTGACAGCTGGGAGGCTTATAACCAGTGAGATGTCAGCTTATCATGAGGAGGTCACACCGAAGCCTGAGGGACTTCAACCCAACTTAATTCATATCCACTTATATGCCTCTCATTCCTGGCCTCTCCCACAATTAAGTAACCCAACATTCAGGACTAATGATGTTCTTTTAAAATGCATCTAATTGGGCGCCTGGGTGGCTCAGATGGTTAAGCGTCTGCCTTCGGCTCAGGTCATGATCTCAGGGTCCTGGGATCGAGTCCCGCATCGGGCTCCCTGCTCCTTGGGAGCCTGCTTCTCCCTCTGCCTCTCTCTCTCTCTCTCTGTCTCTCATGAATAAATAAAAATAAATAAATAAAATAAAATGCATCTAATTGTCTTAGACAAGATACTGTGAAACAGATATTCTTTTTTTTCTTTAAAGATTCTATTTATTTATTTTAGAGAGAGCTAGAGAGAGAGCACAAGTGGGCAGAGGGGCAAAGGAGAGAATCCCAAGCAGACTCCCCGCTGAGCACAGAGCCTGACGAGGGGCTCAATCCCAGGACCCTGAGATCATGACCTGGGCCAAAATCGAAAGTCAGAAGCTTAACCGACTGAGGCACCCAGACACCCTGAAAGAGATCTTCTTATTTCTGACTAGTCCACAACAGCAATGAAGACTAATTTTCCCTTCATCATCTATACACTTTCTTCCTTGATATTCTCACTGATATCAAGAAGGAATTCAGCTCAATGTCAGTGTCCTCAACTTTATATTTTAAATGTTGTAACAAATGCTGACTGCCAGTTACTAATTTAGTTTAAAAATAAAGGACAAATTCCCTGACAATTTTAACAGATGTACAGCCAGCAAATAAAATGCTCATATTCTAAACTTTTTATTCTTTGGCATTGTCAGTTGACCCAGATGTTTAGAAAGTTGTGTCATGAGGTCACGCCCTTGGGGTTTGAGTTCCAAAAACATCGATGAAGTGGCTTCTCTCTGAATACCAGATAACAAACATTTTGTAGAAGTGAGATAATGTGTTAGATCAGCACAGAGCCACTAATGAAAAGGTTTACAAATTAAAGAAAAATTAAATATATATTGAGCATCTATATTCTCCAAATCAGTGCAAACTTGGCCTCAAATCTAGCTCTCCCATTACTGTTAGCCAAATTCTTCACGTCTACATTTCACCTTCTCTTCTGTAAAAAGTGTTATAATACCTTCTGCATGATAATTTAAAAGACAGAGAGAGGAGAAGAGAGAGAAAGAAAAGAAACTTTTGGAGAAGATGGACATTTTTATAGCTTGGATGGTGGGGATGGTTGCACAGATGTGTACTTATCCCCAAACTCACTGAGTTGCATACATGAAAAACTAGGCACAGCTTCTCACATGTCAATCATACCCAATAAAGTGTTTTAATTTTTTTTTAATTTTTTTAAAGATTTTATTTATTTATCTGAGACAGAGAGAATGAGAGAGAGAGCACATGAGAGGGGGGAAGGTCAGAGGGAGAAGCAGGCTCCCCGCCGAGCAGGGAGCTCAATGCGGGACTCGATCCCGGGACTCCAGGATCATGACCTGAGCCGAAGGCCGTCGCTTAACCGACTGAGCCACGCAGGTGCCCGTGTTTTAAAATTTTTAAAAGGTTAAATATTATAAACATAAAAAGCTATTGCATCTTTAAGAACTTGATATTTTGGATACAATTACTCTTTGATCCATATATTAGATATTTTATATAATCTTAATCTTTAAATTTCACTAGACATGTGATACTTCAAATGCTTGCAACCTGATCAGAAGCTGAAGTGAATGTTCAATGAAAAATCACAATATGATTTCTTAATCTGGGTATGATAGTAAACAAGCCAGCACTTCCATGTTACCAATCACTTGCTCAGAAGAGAATGACTGAAAGGAACAAGTGCATGATTACCTCTTCATAAAATGATCTCCCTCCCTGGTGGTGTCGTCTAGGGTAGGATCTTTTGTAACGGAAGCCTGTGCTCTCCATTTTCCCAACCCCAGACAGCTGTGGTCCCTCAGCCGCAACGTTCCTTCCTCTGCTCCAGCCCCACGTGGAACTCTCTGCTCTTGGACCCTCTGCTCTGTGCATTTGCCTACCCAGCACCTGAACCCAGCCTGTCCTTTCCTGCAATCTTCCATGAATGCATTATACTTGTCGTTCAAAGCACATGAACTGAGAAGTCATCTCCTTAGGAAAGACTGACCTGATCCACACAGCCAGAATTTATTCCGGTGGAAGTTATTACTTATGATTTTGTTTGATATTTAGTTCATTCTCTGGTGTCATCGCTTATGATGATGATGATGCCGATGATGATGGTTTAACACATCCATCTTCCCTTTTGGGTTCTAAGCACCCAAGTTTGAGAGTCAATTCATAGATTTCTGTCTCTTTAATCACTTATGACACTAGAGTGTACATGGTTGTGTTACACACACACACACTCTAACCGAGCCTGACGTCAATTTTGACATTTAACTGCTGACAGCTTTCAGTGCTCACCGTCCCTCTTCACCCTCTCCCCTACATCTCCACAAACTGATAAGAAATCCTGAATGTTTGCTCCATTGGTGGGAAGATTCAGGCCATACAAGCCCCTGCCTGCATAGAGAAACCCTCTCAGAACCCCATCCCCAGCCACGAAATCCCCCAGGACATTGCCCCTTCCTGTCCTCCAAGCCATTTCTGGACCAGTTTGGGATGCCTGCACTGCTCTCTTCAAAGACCTCAATTTTGTGAGTAGGAAAGCCTTTCCTATCCCATTGGGTGGCATCGTCAGTCTGGATATGCAAACCAAGCCTCCTGCATCCACGGGACAGTTACAATACCCCCCCCCCCCGACACACACACACGCGTGCTTGTGCTCCCACACATATGAAGACAGGTATGACAGGGTCCTTCAATTCTACCCAATTCCCTTCGCCATCATAGGTCGAGACCCCACCTCACACCTTCACATTCCCAGCTTTTCAAAGCAGCTGTTTTCTGTTGAGCCATTCATATACGAAGGAACCAAATAATTGCATGAGGACATTTTGAACCAGAGTGCCTGGGATAAGGCTGGTTTGTCATGCTTGGGAAGAGCTGAGCAAAAGAACAGTAAACAAGCAGCATCGCGTGTTGGTTTTGTGCAAGAGCCAGCCCCTGTCCCGAGAGTAACTAGGTCAACAGTTCCGAGGCCAGAGGAAAAGCAGGATCCAGCTCCAGTTTCCTGGAGACTGTTGGCTGTTTGGTGACCTTTACAAAGAACGTCTTTGAATGTTTCCTTTCGATCAAGGCCTCAGAGTGCTTAACCTTACATTTTTAGTTATTTTTTTTTTCCTTTTGCCTCCATTAAGATCAATCCCACAGCAAGTGAGAATTATAGAACAGTAGTTTAAACATGTTTTCTCATAGCTGCTGTGATCCTGCCAATTCTATCATAATAGAACACTTTCACATGGAAAAAAGAAAGGCAATTCAATTAAAAACTACATTATAGAAATGCTAAGGGTCTAATTTCAACTCAGGATGGCAATGAAATTTAAAGTAAAGACAGCAAGTATGTGTTTTAATGTGCACTTAGCTCCCTGGATATAATACACAATCACCAATAACATAGGACTGAAAATCACATGTCCATTGTGGTGGTTCAAATATATAACCTAAGGTACATGCCAAGGGCAAAAAGAGCTCATATTAACGTCAAGGGGAACCCTCTGTATCCACTGAGAACCACATTAAATTATAAGGTTGGAATTTTAATTTTCACTTCATTCCATTGCTTGTGTGAGTTTAAGTTAATCCTGTAATACTTTTGGAATGCTTTCTCATAGTGAGTTTATGTGTACTTTAAAACTGTGTATAAAAAACTGGTTTATAGAAAAACATTTTGGGGAAAGAGCATGGGTATCGAATTCATTATTTACGTGTTCACTCATTCAATAAGTACTTCTTGACTCTGATTATGTGTGAGGGAGGGTGTCAGACTTTAGGAAGCTTGCCTTCTAGGGGGAACAGACAGACAGTAACAAGCATGATCAGTAAGCCCAGGTACCGTGTATAGAAGGTGGTGAGTGCCCCAGGAGAGTGTGGGGATGGGTAGAGGGATCCGTACAGCAGGTGGAAGGCAGGTTCCCATCTGATAGGCAGGCTTACCTCTCAGGCTAGCCAAGCCTACCCTAACCCAGGTCAAAATCAACTGCACGTTTCTGTGTCATAGTAGGACAAAAGCGTGCTTCTCACTCAGACTACGTCTCTGAAGCAATGCAGAGCTTCTCCATCCACTTACTCAGGCAGGCAGTCTGCTGAGGCCAGGGCATTGTGGCGTGACCCTCTGAGCATCCTCGGCCGCTGTAGCAGGCGAGAGCAAACTGTATGGCCCTTGCTGACTCTCCTATACTCGGCACACAAGAGAAACAGAGTACTCTGCCCTTACCCCCGGATCACAAGCAGTCACCAGGCCCTGCTTAACTGCAGGAAAACGTGTGGCAGCAGAAAACATTTGGGGCATACCACTAACTCTTCTGCATCAAGGCCGGCCAGAAACATAAGGGTGCAAGGCAGGGGGAGGGAAGAGCTGGTGAAAAGTTTCTGAGGTGGGCGTGTGCCTGTGGGATTGAGGAAAAGGGATGGTCCCGATTTATCACACACATACACATCTGATAAGAGTAGACATTCGTCAGCTGTGCTACACGGACACTTAGGAGTCCCCAGGGGGGACTTCTGGGTTGGAGGAGTGATCCATGAACTTGAACTCGATAAGCCAGGATTTTAATGTATGTGTTTCTGACAGTGGGGAAATGATGTTGGTGCTTCCTTAAGACTCTAAAATAAGGAACCCATGATACCTAAATTTTATTTTTAAAAAATAAAAATAAAACACTATATCAGATCACTGCTGCGTAACTACTTTGGTAAATATTATATAAGAAGTACCAGGGGCTCCTGGGTGGCTCAGTCGGTTAAGCGCCTGCCTTGGGCTCAGGTCGTGATCTCAGGGTCCTGGGATCAAGCCCCATGGTGAGCTCCCAGCTCAGCAAAGAGCCTGTTTCTCCCTCTCCCTCTGCTGCTCCCCCTGCTTGTGCTCTCTCACTCTCTCTGTGTCAAATAAATAAATAAAATATTTTTAAAAATACCAATGATGTCTTAAATTATATAATTTAACAAGAAAAAATATATATATTGTCAGTTTCAGTCTTTCTATCTGCTGTAGACTAGCTCTGTTCCATATTCATGCGGAACATATGATGCAAGTCAGTTATGAAATTTAATTTTACAAAAGCCACACTTAACAGTTGAAAATAAACAGATGAAATCGATTTTAATAATATTTTTATTTACTGGAACACATCTAAAGGATGGTTTTGATGTGGATTCGACATAAAAATACTCAGCAAGATCAAAATCCAGTGTGTATTTTCACATAGGGCACCTCTCAGGTTGGACTATCCACCACTCAGGAGGGCACAGCCCTGCAGGCTAGGGGCTACCACCTTGGAGAGCTCAGTTCTAAACCAGCAGGCACCACCCAAAGTCAGAACTCAGCAAAGCTGCCCTCTGTTCTGTCAGCTCAAATACACGTGGATATTCAAAAACAAAAATAAAAACAACGGGTGTTGTGCCTCTCAGTATTACATGGAAAGCTCTAGTTCAGAGACTCAACTGCGGAGCCTTATATAGCCGTGGAAATTTTGTTACTGCTGCCAAACAACCTACCACACTGCACATCTCTGAAGGTGGCATCTCTGTAGATTAAACACAAATGTGGGAATAAGAATAACAGGAATGAGTGGTAAGCAAGCATGCTACTAAGGATTTCAGGCACAGTCTCAGCCAGTTCCCGCAGGGGCACTATTCCTGGTCTGCAAAACAGACAGCAAGTGAGTGGTGCGCTCTAGTGTATTTGGGACCACACGGTGCCAGGAAGGGAACCCAGTTCTGGCTGGCTCAAAGCTTTCAACGTGCTGCCCTGCTCTCCTCAAACCTTCCTACAATCAAGAGGACTTCCATTCAGGAATAAAACTCGTTACGCAAACGACCTGTAGAAGATAAAGTCCTTTCTGGATGAAAATCACTCCCCACGCAGCAGAAAATGCCTTGATGCAGATCTTTTTTGTTAAGGTTTTGTTCAAAGCACTGGGTAGTGATTACAAGTGACATGAATATTTCCTACTCCCCAAAGTTCCGTGTGTGCAGAGCGGATCAATATCCGGGCTAGTTCTTAACTCCAAAGTCCACCTGCTGACTTCTAATCATAAGAGACTCTTTTATGAATCGCTGGGAGTATCAAAGACTCCAAGTGCACGTACAACGAGCACCCACCGAAAGCTCATTTGAAATCGCAATCCATCATCCGTGGCCAACATGACAGGTACCCCTCGCAGCAAACACGCTCTGTGTCAGATGCTGCAATTAAAAGATAGGCGCCGCGCTGCGTCACGTGACCGCACATCCCTCTCCCTCCCATCCCTTGCTGCTTGTAACCGACGTGCAATCTGATTATGGTTTATTGGAAGAAGGAGACCAGGCGCACACGTCCTCAGATGGAGATAAAATTATTCACTCGTGCTCCTAGATCCTAACTTAAAAGAAATAGCATTCTCATCAAATGTCTGCCTACTAGGGATTGGAAATTGCGGGGCAAGCAGCAATGAGCAGGGGGATCAGAGAAGGAGACAGTGGACAAAAGTGGGAAGAAAGGGAACAGGGGTGGGGTGGGGGAGAGACCCCCCTGTTATACATCAAGCGCTCTCTTTTCTATTAAGTTATATCGGACTCTAGAGGAAATAAGCCAGACTCGTTTAAAATCCCCCGTATGAACTAAAGATTCAATTGCTGAACATTGGGTTGCTTCCAACGCCGTGGAATTATCTTTGGGAAATCTGTGAATTCATGTTTATGAAAATTAGGTGTTGATTGATGAGTCTACTGTAATGCACAATTTCCTTAGGATATTCTTACCCAGAACTACTGTTGGCCATTTCACAGTGGCTAACAAAGTGATCCTGCAGGCTTCATTGAAACATGAAGGGCTTCCCTGGAAAAACATCTGAATTAGTGGCAAGTAATTGCCGTTATGAACACAGTTTTAATTTGATAATCCATTTTGGACCCCAACTGTTTTCCCACAGCTCGTCATCAGCTTATGAGCCATCTCTTTAGATTTCTATCAGGGCAAGAGCTCAGGAATCCAGCCCAGGGGTCTCATAGGACCTCTTTGAAATGTCGCCTGACAGGTTTTTGCCAAATTCTGTTTTTCCCCTTCAGAACAGTTAAGTAGTGAATACATAAAAGAAATGAAGTGTATGCATATGCAACTTTTGCCACTCAGTTTCTAGACACCTAATTAAGTTTTGGGATATCTGGATTCCAAAGCAAAAATCCCTTAAGTGGTGCAGAAAACCCAGTAGGACTCCATGTCTGAATGGCCCATAACTCTAGACTATTTGTAAGGATTTGTCACTTTAATGGAAATAGCCTGAAATCATAAGAAATTGTGACTAAAGAAATTCCATCACCTTTAGAAATTGCCCATTTATGTATAATTTGAAATCATTTTATATAAATTCCACAGACCAAGCTATCATCTTCATGAATGAAGTGTTGTTTCAGTTCTACGGGGCACATTATGTAGTGACCTATCAGAAAGAACATTCTAGTTATGATTAAAGTATCGTCTGCTTGCAAGTTTAGTACCGCACCACTGAATATGCAACTCAACTTCTCAATCCCATATATGGTGCACGTGACAGAGTGAAAATGTTGACAGTGGTCATCTGGGATTGTTAACCCAGGATTGCCAATGTCAGCATCAACCAGGGACATCTATCCTTGGAGTTGTGAGGTGTAAAAGCTCTAGTCATCATTGTTACCAAATTTATAAGTGTTTGTTTTCCATTATCAGATATTTTTATAATTTAGTGTTCAAGAGATTCCCCAGCATATGGCTCTGTGAAAAGTCTTAGTGTTTTTTTGTCCCTTATTTCTGAAGTGTCTTATGACACAAGAAAGCTTGACTCCTGCGTTCACAGAGGGATGGACTAAACCAAACAGGCTGTAATGTACCTATTTAAGTAGAGTAGGTTAAGAAGAAGGGGAGAGGGTAGAGAAAGTTATCCTCATTTTTTATCATGTTACAATCCCTTTCCAGTCAATACATATCACAAAGAAATGAAAATACATCAAGAAAACAATTTTAAGAGTAAGACTCTATAGAAAAGACCAACAAGGACTAAATCGATTGTGTCTGTGTGAAGTGAAATGGTTAAGACAAAATGTATCCAGGACATACTGGAACATGAAACTACCTAATGGGCACATGGAACAGGTGCTCTTCAGTACACCAATGATGAGGGGGTTGGAAAAGGATTTTAGAAGAATAAGACTTAAATATGCAAATATGCAACTTCTCCAGATCACTTACCTAAAGAATGAAATTCAGAATCCAGCGAACAAGAATAAAATAATGGAAAATAAGACAAAATTGGACAACTAAATGCATTTTAATTGTTTTATCTATCATTTCCAAATGAACTTGTTGATTCTACCTCTAATTTGCCTATAGAAATAAATTTTTCATTTTATTCTATGGAGAACTCATTTCTCCTACAGAGAGTCAGCAGAACTTTGGAGATCTGCATTGTCATCACTTTCCCCATGAGGCGATTTCTCTCACACATACTCTAAGAAATCTTCACTTTTCAAACATCTGTCCTTGCCTTCCAACTTTTGTAAGATAATGCTTTCGATTCATGTCTAGCTTTAAACCATTTTATAAAATTCCATACATAAAATTCCATGTACAATTACCATATATAAAAATAATTTTTAAACATTTGTCTAATCAGAAAACTCTTTGAAAATGTTAGCTTTGTACTTTCTCCCTAATAATCAACTCTACACATAATGTTACAGAAAAAAAAATGCCTGGCAGTTTCATTTCTTTTTTAAGACTTTATTTTTAAATAATCTCTCTACCTAACGTGCGGCTTGAATTCACAACCCCGAGATCAAGAGTCGTATGCTCCGCTGACTGAGACATCCAGCCCCAGCCTGACAGTTTCAGTTGGTTCATTTTCATTTCTCCCCACCCCTAAACATGCCATGGTTGATAAATCCAGGGCCAGACACTTTGATCTGTGAGACATTTTTTTTTTTTTACTACTAAGTTATTTTACTTAAAGACATCAGAAGCATTTATTTTCTTAGTACTGACATTTTATTTATTTAGATACTTTGAAAAGATGCAATGTGAGGCACTTCTAAAAATATTCAGTCAATGACTCAGTGTCATTGTCCCTTGTGAAGATGGTCTCTGGGGAAGCTACAGGTGCACCATGGGATGGTATTGTCCCAGATTGTCATTAGGAAATGGAATAAATTGTTCACACCAAGACTTACGCCTCTTGGGGCCATCTGGCAGGAATCCAGTCCCCCTTCCAACACCAGTTTTATAACATATGACTGTGACTGGCATAAGTAAAATCTTTCAAAGATCCTTTCAAACAGGTTTGCTTTGCTCTGCTTTGGTTTGTACAAAATAATCATTCCAGACAGAAAGATTTCAAGGCTTCTGGTGGTATTGTTTGCTTTGTCATTTCTGCATTAGTTGATTTTTTTAATAGATTGGTGAAATTCCTTTAACAAAAGATTCTAAGACTGAGGAAAACATTTAATTCTGGGGGGAAAAAAAAACTTGACCTTGAGCATAGGTTATTGATAACTTACACATTTAAACAAGCTTAGTATTACAAATAAGTATGAGGAAACACAAGTCTAAGTTTAGATGTGATTTTTATTGTGTTGTTTCATCTATACCAAAACTTTGGTCTTAAAATGTGTAAAAAACTACTTTAATCTAGGCAAAGATTCACAATTTCGTCTGAGAGACTGTGTTGAAATAAAAGAAAACAAGAGGAATTATGTAAGTCCACAGTATTGTACCACAGGAATTCTGGATGGTCAGTTGTCTAGATGATTGTCTAATTATCAAGAGCCAGGAAAGAATCCATCAGTGGGATTTTTCTAATCTCCACATTTTTTATAAATGTCTACAAAAGTCCCTGAAGTGCCCTTTTTTGCCTCTTATGCATGGCCATGGGGCTCATCCAGGATGAGGGTTGGAGCTCTGTGGCAAAGGATCCATCTCAGAAGAAAACATTCTGGGCTTGCTGGTTAAGTATTAATAAGGAAAGAGGATTTTCTCCCTTCCTATCCCCCATGACCCTCCACTCTCCTCTAAACAGAGTGGTTACTGCATCTGAAGGCAGGAAGTCCAGAGGACAAAACATCTCCTGCTAGAGACTCCTCCCTGCCACCTCCAACCCCCTGTGTCTCAGAGACTCGCTTCACATCTGCCTGTGTATTGCAGTGGGTCCCAGCAGGAAAGAGGTCCCCGTGCAAGGGGACTCTGCCCAGAAGCCCACAGTCTCAAACAAGACCAGCTTCAATTATGAGGACCTGGGAGTGATATGCAGACCTAATTACTACTCAAAACTCCTGAAAAGTGTATCTGTAAATACTGTAGGCTTTGGCTCCACAGATAGAATTGGATACATAGTCTCATATATTTTAATACTTTAAACATAATATCTTTTACAACTAAAAATTATCTGAAGAGAATGTGTGAACATTCCACTCTTGCTAGCTTATACAATATTTACATTGGTTTAAAGGGTACATATCTGAGCACACATTTTTGGGAAAATGAATACAATATAAAAACCCAGACTTACAGCATGATTTACCAGAAGCACATAAGCCTTCAGAAATCAGAACGTGAATTACTTTTAGATATGTAACATGTATAGTTCCTCTCAAGAAATCTAGGAATCAGGTTGAGAGTATTATTTGTCTAGGACTGTGTTTAGTAAAACATATTGAAGCTTAAGATTTTTCTATTTACAATTGGCAAATTGCTGTCAATCAACCAGAGTAAAATCCGAAGGCTTTTTTACCCACTTCCTACCACCATGCTTTGTTTCTCTTGCCACAAATCCAAGCTGATGAGAACAGACAGGAACTCCCTCTAATTATCCAAATATTTTTCATCTAAATTGTCACAGGGGTGGTTCCAGAAGATCCCATCAGACTCATGGAGCTTGCTGTGGGGTTTCCTGTCACTTGCCACTTTTACTTCTATGATCTGAAGTCACCGGTGGGTAGCAGCTTGCTTGGTGGCCAGTGGAATCCACCCTGGCTGCCACAGTGTCCTGTAAGAGCTCTGTACCTTCTCATCTTTCAAAGCATCAGGAACCTAAACAAGGAGCTCCCTAGCTGAACCTCTTTGCCACAAGGTAAATAGCAACAGGGGCAGCGTGCTATAATTTCAGAGTTATGATTGTCTTAATAAATGATACACTTGGTGGGTTATAAATCATCTCCCTCTGACCACCTCTCTTGGCATCCTATTATAATACTCAGTGATGTGACAGTTAATAGCAGTCCCAGTAAATGATGACAATGATTAGTTTCTCAAAAGATTTTCCAGTTAAAGAACAGGTGTGCTGAAACACTGAGGGCCTCACATACTTAGGTTGCAAATAGACCATCTCAGTATCTGACACCAACCTCTTCTCATCAGGTGACTGAGTCCTCTGGGGCTGGGATCACAAAATACCCCACACTGGGTGACAGTTCTGGAGGCTAGGAAGTCTGAGATCATGTTATTAGCATGGTTAGGTTCAGGTGAGGACTGCAGACATCCGTCTTCTTGCTATGTCTTCACATGGCAGGAGGGGTGAGGGATCTCTCTGGGGTAACCGTCATAAAGGCACTAACCTCACTCATGAGACTCCACTCCCATGACCTCATCACCTCCGTAAAGGCCCCACCTGCTAACACCTCCTAACATCATCTTGTGGGGGTGGGGAAGAGGTAAGATTTCAACATATGAATTTTGGGGGAACACATTTAGTCCATAACATCAGGTAACAGTATAACATATCTTTGAAAGAATATGTACAGATGCCAAATATTTATTGAGAAACAGGCCAGGTTGTGGGGGGAAGTCACAAAAATAATAGAGGAAGTTCATTTAAAACTAGAGAAAAATTGGTTTCAAAGAGTCAGGACATCAGAACCCAGTAAAAAAATGGGCAAAGGATAAGAATAGGAATAGACACAGGAGAAATGTGTTGGGTCAAACAGATATACTCTATCCCATTAGTAATCAGGAAAGCAGTAAATTAGGAGTATTGCATTGCCTGCCCATATGACTGGCCAAATTATAAAGCGGGTGTGTTTTTGAGTGTGCTGAATTATGGGGAAACGGTCCTCCACAGATCCCTGGAGTCACTGTGGAGTGGTGTAGTGGTGGATTTACACCAGCAATTGGTAATAATTAGAATTTGAGTAGATACTTTTGTTTCAGCAATCAAACTTCCAGAAAATACCCTTAAGAAATTCTCACATGCAAAGGAGTGTCCATAAATATGGATGGATGGACAACCATGGCAAATTCTCAGAGATAGAAGGAAACTGGATACAACCTAAATCTACATGTCAACAGAGAAAATTTTAGTTAAATATTTGTACATTTACACCAGGGAAAACTAAGTGACTATTTTCTTTTAAGAGGTTGGTCTACTATACATTAAAGCATGAAATTTTCATGTTTCAGTTAAGAAACAGGTCACAGGATAATATATGCATCTGTTTTGGGTTGAATATTTGTATCTGCCCAGAATTCCTATGTTTAAGCCCTAACCTCTGATATGATGGTATTTGGAGGTAAGGCCTTTGAGAGGTAATTAGGTTTCCATGAAGTCATGGGGGTAGAGGAAGGACCAGGTCCCTCCCTCTGCCATGAGAAGACAAGGCAAAAAAGAACTGTCTATAAGCCAGGGAAAGGGCCTCACCAGTAACCAACGACACCAGGACCCTGGTCTTGGATTTCCAACCTCCAGAACTATGAAAAAATAAATGTCTGTTGCTTAAGCCACTTGTCTAAGTTATTCTTTTATAGCAGCTTGAACGAACGAATACAATATCCTATAATATAACCTATGGTTAAAAACAGTCCCCTACATATTTGTGTATGTGTATAAACAAAGAAATATCTTCACAAAAACAACAGTTGTCAATGATTATAAGTAGAGAGGGTTTGGGTAAAGGGGAGCTTTCACTTTTATTCTATATATGTGTGCATTATTTCCATTTTAATTATTAATTATTAAACACTTAATTATTAAAAAAACAAACATATTCTGCACTTAACTACTGCTAATATGTTGACCTTATATGTACCAGCTGCTTATCCAGGCTGTTTGCTCTTACTCATCTTCCTCATTTGGTCTCAGCACTGCCCACTAACTCCTCACAGAGATGGAAGACAAAGAAAAGAGAGACCAGTGATTTTCAAATCAGTGTATTTAGTATCCTCTAGCCACAAAGGATCCCAGAGCTGGTCAGCATGAAACTTTCAAACGGCTTGTGGTTTCCTTGAGGCTTTCTACCCACCCTTGTTTGCCCCAAAAGGTGTATAATAATAACACTTTCTATGAGATACCATAGGGAAATTATATGTGGAAATAATGAATTTTTTGTCTGTTTATTTCTTAAATACACAAATTTAATGGCCCAGGAACATAGCAGAGTCTCATTCCTTACTGGGGTCTGTGTGTTGATGTATTTTTAATTACAAAATGCACACGCCCACCACATGGGTCGAAGGTTTCTGCGCTACATGAGCTTGTACTTATGATCTTATTTCTCAGGGTAGAATAAGCAATTATAATCATGACAGATCCGTTAATAGAAATGAAGCAATCACCTAAAATGTAATCAATCTTTTATCTTTTTTATGACATAACTAAATTATGTACATAAATATCTAGCAAAAAAGTAGAAGTGGGAATTCTGAAGGAGTCAAAGACAAAATTTTCTACTGACAAAGTAGAAGTGAGTTTTTGTCATTCTGACACACTTCAGTCTAGAATTAAATGGTAGTGAGCGTAAGACAGGATCTATTTGAATAAAAATATGGTCATAAAACTAAAGAACATCAGTCATTTTCTATTTTTAATTTAATTTTTTAAATAGAAATTAAAATTAGCTTTGAAGAAAAAAGGAACTTTGATTTCTCTGGAATATTCTGGCTGCCCAAGAAATTTGTGAAGAGAGCCTCCAATTGTAAAATTGTGAATCACACCACCTGATTTTATATAAAAGGATTAGTGATTTTTAAAAAATATTTTATTTATTTATTTGAGAGAGAATGAGAGCGAGCATGAGTGGGGGTGGGGGGCGAAGGCAGAGGGAGAAGCAGACTCCCCACTGAGGAGGAAGCCCAATGTGGGACTCCATCCCAGGACCCATAAGATCATGACCTGAGCCAAAGGCAGCCAGGCACCCCAGGATTAGTGATTTTAAGAGGCCATTTGATAATGCTGATACACACACACACACACACACACACATATATACTGATCTATTAAAAGTGATTTTTTTTAAATCATTAATGACAATCTAAAATGTATGAGCTTCTACTTCATTGTGGGTCCAAATGTTCCTTTAAAATAATTTTATAAAGATGTATAAATAAATGATAGATCCAGATATAATATTTCATAATACAGGCTATCAGGAATACTTGTACAATTATGCTAATTCAGTCATTTTCCTGAAAGGCAGACTTGATCACATTTGTGGCGACTCCACAGTATCTTGTGTGATTCTATTCCGTTCATATTAGAAGGGAATGCCTGTTGGTTTAATCCCTCGTGTTGGTTGACACCTGGTTATTTATAGATTTACTGGTCATGGTACAGCTCCAACGATCAAGCGGTATGGGATTTTTGAGCCAGGAAGAAAAAGGAGGTACTATTACTTATCTAGCGCGCACAATGCGCCAGGCTGTGCACCGCAGTTATCCTGCTGGATGCTGACAACAACCCCAGAAAGTAGCTAGCCATAGTTCCAAAAATGAGAACCTGAGGAAGAGAGACTAAGTCAACCATGTCAGATAGAAAGTAGCAGTCAGGTTTCCCGTGCCTGTTAGCTGTCCCAACGTTCTGGTGACACAGCAAGCCTCACGCAGTTTAGGGCTCGTCTGCACAGATGTGGTTAATGAGCCTCTTCCCGCCACACTCAGCATGTTGAAGCCATGAAGGGTGACATGCATTGCGGCCACCGGAGAAGGTTGCAGTGACATAACCCAGAACCGGCCACAGAAGTGCCACTTGGGGGAATTTTAAGTGAAAGACACATTCTCCCATGAAAGAGCCACACAATTTAAGCTTCTGCCACCTCTGTAACAGGGTTTACAGAGAAGTGAAACGTGGTCCAAATAAAGAAAGGCAGTTCCTAAGGAATCAGAGAGCTGTAAACCTTATTAAGGACAAGAGTCTATGTGAAATCCTAGCATTACACAAGCCTATGCCGTGGCTAGAACTACAGAAGTACAATTAGCAAGGAGTAGTAATTGTCACTGAGTTATGAGTGTTGAGAAATCACAGAGAATGAATTTTTCTGTATGTAATTATTGCATTGATAATACGACTGAGATTGGGAATAGAAAAATGGTCCATTGGTGCACACATAGACAGATGGAGAAGAACATGGAAGCAGTCCACCCAGGCACACATGCCTCACTTTGCTACGTGTAGAAAGGCATTCCTTAGAGCTGAGTTAATCACAGAAATATGCCGTAAATCTTGGAGAGGTTGTAGATTTTAAATACGCTAAGTTAATAAATGTTTCACAGATACTGCAGGTTAGTAACAGAAGCAGATGCATCCCAATAGCCTCAGTAAGATTTGGATACAAAAAAAAAAAAAAAAAGGAAAGGAGAAAGAACGAAGAAGAGAAGAAAGGAAAAACATGGTGACCAACATCCCATTATTATTATTTTTTTAAGATTTTATTTATTTATTCATGAGAGACAGAGAGACAGACAGAAAGGCAGAGGGGGAAGCAGGCTCCCCAAGGAACAGGGAACCCAATGCGGAACTCAATTCCAGGACCTCAGGATCATGACTTGAGCTGAAGGCAGATGCTTAGCAAATTGAGCGACCCAAGCGCCCATTATTTTCATATTTAATGCTTGTCTAAGTGTGATACTCTTGATGGGAATGCAAACTGGTGCAGATACTATAGACAACAGTATGGAGGTTCCTCAAACAATTAAAAACAAAACTACCATTAACCCAGCATTTCCACTTCTGGTTATTTATTCAAAGAAAATGAAAACACTAATTCAAAATGCACCCCTATGTTTATTGTAGCATTATTTATAATGGCCAAGATATGGAAGCAACCCAAGTATCCACTGACTGATGATGAATGGATATACAATGGAATATCACTCAGCCATCAAATAAAAAATCAATGAGATCTTGCCATTTGTGATAACATGGATGGACCTAGAGGGTATTATGCCAAGTGAAATAAGTCAGACAAAGACAAATACCATGTGATTTCCCTTATATGCGGAATCTAAAAAGTGAAACAAAAATGAACAAAAAAACAGAAACAGATTCATAGCTACTGAAAACAAACTGTTGATTACCAGAGTAGGGGACAGTTTTGGGGGCAAGGGAAATAGGTGAAGGGGATTAAGAGGTACAAACCTCTAGTTATAAAATAAATAAGCCATTGCACAGCAATGTAATGCACAGCATAGAGAATATGGTCAATAAGGTTATAACTTTGTGTGGTGACAGACAGTAACCTGAGTTACTTTGGTGATCATTTTGTAATGAATATAATATAGACTCACTATGGGGTACACCTTAACCTAATGGAATATTGTGTATCAATTATCATTCAAAAATATACATAACTGGGTTATATGTAAACCCCCAAAATACTTTCATAATCTCAAAGGAAAATTTTTGGTTATAGAGAAAATTAATAATTAAAATAACATTTGATCTTGGGTTTCCTAGGTAGCTCAGCCCTTAAATATCCGACTCTTGATTTTGGCTCAAGTCATGATCTTGGGGTCCTGGGGTTGAGTCCCACCAGGCTCTGCACTCAGCAGGGAGTCTGCTTCTCTCCCTCTCCTTCGGGCACTCACGTTCTCTCTCTCAAATAAATCAATAAATCTTTAAAAAATATTATTTGATCTTTACATTTTTTTGTTGTACATGTATCACAGAGTGAGATCCATAACACACACACTCACAAACATAAAGCAACTATGGAAAAAGGGGAAAAATAAGTAAAAAAGCATTTCCTGTAAGATGTTGAATGATAGATGTAACCATGAAACATGCCTGCAGATAAGTAATAGCAATAAGCAGTGAAATTGTAAGGGAGCCGC
Source organism: Mirounga leonina (assembly GCF_011800145.1). Classification (NCBI taxonomy): domain Eukaryota; kingdom Metazoa; phylum Chordata; class Mammalia; order Carnivora; family Phocidae; genus Mirounga; species Mirounga leonina. The sequence goes on along the minus strand of NW_023270320.1, from coordinate 37,619,122 downwards.
AGAGACCATGGGCCAGGGCGGCATGATGCCAGAGAGCTCACTGACAGTGCGCTATGTCTGAAAAATTAGTGTTTTATCAACTTAAAGTATTGTGATTCCACATGCATCCTTTATTTAGCTGGGGTCAAAAATATTTCCCTCATTTGCATGCAGATTTTCTCCCCATATCAAAAAGGGAGAGGGTAATGAATTATTTAATGTTTTCCTCTAGGTGGAGAAGAGATGAGACCAGTCAAACTGGCTCAGATGGCCATTGTGGGTTTAGGTACATGTGGAACATTTACAGAGAGGCCCTGGGTGTGTCTTCAAATATAAAATTCATCAGAATTCTCATGTGGGTCCCATGGGCAAATGTGCAAGATGATGGTCTAGACCTTGGTGGAGATTCCCATGCTTGGGCATTAACGCACGTAGCCTGACCTCATCTGACAATAGGCAGAATGTGCTGAAAACAAAGCAAAGGACAGTGTGGATTTCTCAGGATACCCTGCTGTGCCCAGTGACCCAGGAACCCAAGCTGTGGTCCCCCTGGATGGGGGAGATCTCCTGTTTGATGGTCAGTGCTGGGGGAAGCATGATGTGTCTCTGATGTGTAGCATGAAGACCATTGAAAGGTTCCCTTCTGCTCTCATCCATCAGTTTATGCTGCATGGGTCCTTTGAGACTTTTGTATTTTGTTTTCTTCCCTCTCCTTATTAGATTTTTAGTGTTTGTTTATCATCAATCAAATACTTCAGATTCCTGAAGACTGCTCCTTTCCCTCTGAAACTCAGCATACATATAAACAATCATGCAATCCTTTCTCCCAGAAATAAGCAATAGTTCTCATCCTTCAACACTTGGATTTTGAAATGTGGCCTGACCGGGTGGGACATGTCTCTCTCAAGAAAGCAGTAAACTAGTTGTTGTCAAAGTAGGATCCCAGGACCAGCATAACTGGGGAAAGCATAAAGCTGCAAATTTTGGGCCCCCCCTCCAGCACTTCTGGATTGAGCTCTGGTGGTGGGGCCCGGCCAGCAGTGTTTTCAGGAGCTGATTGAGATGCACACTCAAGAGCTCAGCTCATTGTTTGCACATTTTCAGCTTCTTCACAAAAGTTTGCTTTGTTCTCTCCTTATTACAGATCTTGTCTCCTCCACTGGAGGATTTCTTTGGCAGTCTGCTCATCCTTGAGCATGTGGAGGATTAAAAAGATGATTGGAACTTGTGAGTATCTGTGTAGGGAGGGAGGATGCTTGATCATCATGGAGGCACTATTGGGCAACCCACCTTGTCCATTTTACTGAAGAAACCCCAGTACCTTCTCTTTGATTCTTTCTCTTGAGTGGGTTAGAATCTTTCCTCCTTGAGGGTCTACGCCTTAAACTAGGAGAGCCAGGGATCGATATTCATTTACACTTCCATTTCCCAATTTTTATTCTGTTATAATCCCCAAATGTGTTTGACTCTTCTATTCCAAAGACCCTGTGTTTTACCTTCATCAAAGAATAAACCTGCAGCCCTCTAAGATGCAGGACGCCTGGTTGCCAGGCTGCTCAGGGTGGGCAAGGTTATTAGGTTCTACTTCCTTGTAAATTTTTTTTTTCCCCAATCATCTCTCATTCTGCCTCACCATATCATCCTCACCTTCATAAGGTGCTGGTTGTGCCACTTCCTGAGCATTTTGAGAGTTCCCTGAGGCAATTCAGTTTGTTCCTTGGCTTTTTCAGCTATCAGAACAGGATTTGACTCTGCTGGGTCTTTCCAGATCAATTACTGTTGACCTTGTCCTCTAACCTGTGAAACTGTATTGCACCCCTCCCCTCCCCCATTTTATGTGTCCTTGTAGATTTATGACTTTGTAAAAAGATAATCTTTCAAGGCCATTATTTTCATTTTAGTGGAATTTAGGGGAGGTGGAGGTGGTAGAGTATATGTAAATGGGAGTGTTTTATCTACCACTTCAAACTAGTAGAGGTTATGTGGCACTCTTTTCCTTGTAATTAAATCTGCCTGCATTTGCAGAGAGATCGATTCAAACAAGGACATTTATCGATATCTATCTATATCTATAGATAGACACACATACATATACACATGCATACCTGTAATCTATATTATATACAACAATAGTATAGAATATATATGGATGGCATATATTATTCTATATAATTTAACATAGAGACATTCACATTCTGTAAGTAGGTACAATGATGGATCATACATAAAAGAACTAATCAGTCTTAGTGAACCTCAGGTCTAATTTGTAGAGAAGACATCATGCTTTGGTCTGAAGAGTCTCTACCTGCTATAAGAATCAAGTGTCAGTGATTCTCTTGGCCATGGAGCCATTGACTTGTTCTAATCCTTGGGAGTTTTTAAAAAGCCCCCAAAGGATGATTTCTAAATTCAATGGATGATTATCCATTTAAAGGTGGTAATAGGGATGACCATTCCAGACAAATGGGGAGTATAGCTTACCAAAAGCCCTAAAAGTGAGATTAAAAAGTGTGCCAATGCAAGCAGGTGAAATTTTTTTATAGTTCAGTGTGGAATGATCAAACTATAGGATGTAAAGGGACTGAATTTATAAAGAACTTCTTATGATGTCTGATAGTGCCTTCATTTCTGCCTGGTAACTCCTACTTTTCCTTCAAGAGAATATTCTGATCACATTCATTAAGCCTTCCCTATGCAAGCTGTCTCCTTGCCCTCCCCCCTGCCCCCTCCACTATCAAGCCAAGGATCTTCCTTAAAAAATGTTTATGACCAACTTTGGACATTCACTAAACATTATTTTTCATGTTAATTTATTTCTTCTTTGTTTAAACTGTGAGAAAAAGAATTTCCTCATAGGTTGGTGGAATTATACATCCACTTAAAGATCAGTTTCACACGCAAGAGTGACAATTTTACAACGAGTTCTCTGGGGAGACAGAATGTAAAATGATAGGTAAGATAGACCTTTTCATCCACTGTATCTCCTGCAAGAGAACTTGGAATCAGAACTGCCATGTAGTTGTAAAAAGAATAAATTATAACACAATTATAATAATTTCAATCAGAATTCTCTCTTTATAGCATAAAAAAGCAGGAAGCGCCACATTATTGATTCATCAGAAATAGGTGATACATCACATATAGATCCCCAAAGTCTGTTTTGAGGCTCAACTGCATTTCTACAAATAGTCTACTGCCTATTTGTTGATGTAGTTAAATTTGTCATGGATTTCCTTTTTAGGGCAGCAATACACTGTTCTGGCATCTAGAACTACTGGGTTACAAGAATTTCATCCAAGTCACTGTTCATTCTTTGAAGGTAAAATCAGATTGAGTAAGATGCTAAGGAGAATATAAATGACAGGGTTTTTTTTTGTATTTCTCTTAAAATAAATCTGGTCTTCATGCTTATTTTTCTGTACAGTGTCTGCAAATGATGTCTATCCATAGAAACTATTATTTAAACAGCAAAATGCCATTCATTCATTTTCACTTTTAACAGAAGCATGGGTAGTTAAAAGCATTTTATGCATTTTTCCATTTCTGGATATAATTTTTAAATGAAAAGCTGCCAATAAGTAAGACCCTTCGTGCTGGAACATTTATTGTCAATGGCTTATAATTTATTCTAGAAAAGTTGTCATCATTCATCCCTAAGCTAAGTAAATATTTTATTTTTATAATTCATAACAAGTCAATGAGCATTTCAGCAAGACTTGGACCTTCCATATTCGAAGTGTCACTGTGTTTGAATCAAAGCATTAACCAAGGTAAGTGTTGATGCTCTGTATCATTGGTCCAGAAAGGCACAAAATAAAGTGTGTATGAGTGTAAGTGGTAATTTATAGACGTATCAGATAGGGGGATAGACAGACAGCTGGATAGATAGACGTCTAAATATCTACAGATATACAACAGGAATACAGGGAAAATGGAATAGTTCTTTCTATTCTACAAAGATTATATCATGGTCACTAAAACAGCAGAGTATGGTGAATGTCAAGCAGTATCATTAGGGAAACATTCTGACAGAAAGCTAAGGTTTTACTGCAACGTGAGCAGAAAATGCAGGCTTCCTGGCATATGAAGCACTTCCTGTAACTTACGGAAGAACCCTCACTTTTATGGCATGTTCCTAACAGGAATCTATGTCAATGTTGTAATTTAGCTAAGTTTTTTTTTCTTTTTTCTTTTTTTTTGGCCCACATCATCTGGGGCCATTACTCATGGTTCCCCCTTCCTCCTCCTCATGCAGGCACAAGGAAGCCGTGGATCAATGGCAAAGTCTGCATGACTGTGTTCTCTGTGCCAAGACCTGTTCTGCAATGTAAAGAGGAAAACTCTGAAATCTCCAGGAAAGCATAAGAACAAATGTGTAAGAAGACTGTTGCGTCACGATATATTCAGTGCAATATTCCCTACTGGTTAATAGCATGGACTAGTTTTAGAACTTGGAAGAAAATGTTTCCTTTATAATTTGATTGAAAATATAAATTACCCTTATGGTCAGTATTACACATAAGGATAGCTATTTTTTATAAGAAATCATAGCAAAGGAGTTCTCCAGGAAAATAAAATAAAATCTTGACCTTTCCATCTTCTGATCATGGAAGTGGGACCAACTTAGCATTTTTTAGCTTCTATTTCTTTACAGATAAAATAATAGAAATAATACCTGCATGCATTATTTAGATTTAAATGAGATTATCCATTATAACAGATGAAGATTAATATTATTATAATAAAGATTATTTATAAGGTAGGGAGATAAAGACACAGGGAGGGGAGATATCAGGAGCAAACTAAACATACCTTAACAAAAATGGCCAAACATTAAATGAAAACATTAGAAAAGGCTAAGAAAAAAAATATTTAAAATTATTCTGGAGATTAGAAATAAATATTAAATATGAAGAAACGAATTTTGATTGTTGAAATGCTGAGGGAAAAATTCAGTTGGTACTAGCAATAGTTTGAAGATCTTCTTGGTGATAAATGACAATGAAATCCAAATATTTTACTTATTAGACAAGATAATGCCATCCTTTCTCCATCAGGTTATCTTGTTAACGTTGGCTGCTTAGAGTAGACAGAGGTAATGGCAGTAATCAAAATATAGTCAATAATCAGTTTTATATATAACACAACTAGAGATTAGCATAGCTTTTCTTTTTCTTTTTTTAATCTAATGAGGAAAGGCTCATAGAAATTAAAACTATTTGGGGTGTGTTGGGACAAGAACTTTAATGTGTTTGTCTCCATTGTAGTAGCCTTTCTTAATTAATGGTTCTAAATCAAATACTGTGGGGGCCATAGGCATTCTATCAAATATTCAATGCATGTCTTTTAAATTCTTGATTAAAGCCAAAGGAGAATTTTCAATGGTGGTTTGTGGAAACACTGTGTTGTCTCTGCAAATGCACAATAGAAACTTTTCACAGGACCCCTTAGATACTATAACCACACTGTTTTCTGCTAGAAGATAAAGTATGCATGCAAAAAAGCTACACGAATGCAAAAAATGGTCAGATATCTATAGACATGAGCTGTTGAATGGTACTTGTCAAATTACAGTTAGGAAAAAAAAACAGGGCCACACAGAATTTTGCTTTTTAGCCACCAGATCCTATCAATGTCTTGATCTGTTAGTTTTCATAAAATGTTCATGGCTGAGGTGGAATAAAGCTGCCTACCCATAAATTGCCTGGATAGTTGCTTAAAATAACATAAAATGGGGTCCCAGCAATCATATACCCGTCCTGCTGTGTATGAGCAAACCAAGTAAGTATTTGTTGTAACAGTGACCAATACAGCAACCGTAATGATGGTCCTAAGTGATTCTCAGAAAAATGACTTAAAATCCCTTTAAATTCCAGTGTTTGAGAGGATACCACCTGCAGGACTATGTGTGAGGTCAAACGAATCCCCTTAACAATCGTGAGCTGGTATTTGCCTCTCTTCAGTCCTGTGTTCTCAGGAACACACACTGGGCTTCCAGAGGCTGTGTGTACCTAGGTCTCCATCATTCCCATGGTTACCGTGTGTGCGTGTGTGTGTGTGTGAATTTCCTGAGTTCAGTCATTGTGACTTTGCAGGAATCAATAAATTTTAAGATCCTAAATGGACATTACACCACAAAGTTGGATAAACATTGGCCTTGATTTATGGTTTGTTATTTGATCATAGAGGAGAAACCCAATGAAGAGAGTGGTCACAGCCCCTCTCTCTCCTGAAGTCCTGGGTTAGACCATGGATCAAAACCAACATTTAGGCTCCTCCAGTAAGGCAAGAATTAATATGCTTTACTAAGAGTTTCCACCTAATTTGAGAGAATTTTGAAAAAGTGAAACAGAAAAAGCTTGTTCCATAACAGATGCCATAATAGGTTCTACATTTCCTTCTACCTAACAGTATTAGTCTAATCGTGTCTGGATAGAGCCCTCTATAATGAATTCCCAGTGATGCCTTATCTCTGGCTAGTTATAAGAAACTGTGAAAGATACAGGTCTAATTGGGGAGGATATGTACCATGGTGAGTGCTGTGAATTGTGTAAGACTGATGAATCACAGACCTGTACCCCTGAAACAAATATACATTATATGTTAATAAAAAATAAATCATTTAAAAAAAAAGATACAGGTCTAATTCTAAGGAACACAAAGTATGTCACTGACATTTAGGCTAGCCTTCCAAGCTAACTCAGACACAGTGAAGAGAGGATGACAAGGTTCTTATGCTAAATGGCTGCATGAAGAATAGAAAAAAGATGAAAAGTTATTATTTTTGTTTAATAATGAAATTAAATATAATGTCATAATAGGGATTGTAAAAAAAAGGTAATTATCAGGAAAGATTATCACTATGTTCCTTTAAAATGTTTTATGGTAGTGTTTCGTATTCCACTTGAAATAGTTTATCTTTGATGTAGGAGAGATAGGATGACAGAAGAACAAGTTAGATTATAAGGAATAAAAATGAATAAAGCAAATATTAAAAAATAATATTTTTAGAAGTTGCCTCAATTTAAATTCATCCTGATGATAAAGTAACTTCTTAGAGATCAACCAAATGATTGCTCACACCGATAAAGATACTAGATCACATGGTTTTGTATTTTATATAAAAGTATTATTTTTTAAATTTCCCAATGACCATCTAAGCCCTGTAATCAAAATTCTTTTTTCTTCACATTGTGTCACAAACTCTTTTAATTTCACAAGTTAACGTTCATGTCTTACATTGTTTATTGATTTTTTTTTTTAGTTTTTTTTTAAATAATCTCTACACCCAGTGTGGGGAACTCACAACCCTGAGATTAAGGGTCACATACTCCCTTGACTGAGCCAGCCAAACACCCCTATTTATTGATTTTTTTGAAGATTTTATTTATTTATTTGAGAGAGAGAGAGAAAGAGCATGAGCAAGGGGAGGGGCAGAGGGAGAAGCAGACTCCCCACTGAGCAGGGAGCCCGATGCGGGACTTGATTCCGGGACCCTGAGATCATGACCTGAGTCAAAATCAGAGGCTTAACTGATTGAGCCACACAGATGCCCCTACTTCTTGATTTCTTTTTAATCCTAGATGGTAGTCATTTGTTCTCCTCCTGGCTGCTACAAGCCACTGGACAGGAGACAACAGATTTAGGGGCAGGGATTTCAGAGCGGTGAGTGGATGGGGAGTGGTAAGGCAAGCCTTGGAAACCTTCGGCTGGGTGACGTCACAGTCAGGTCTGAAACCTGAGTCTTACAGATGTGTCCTATTAAAATAATATGATATAATATTGAACCTGGATGAATGGATGACTCCACAGGCTTCCATTCCATTGTATGAAAATGTCTAAAATTTTAAGAGACATATTTTCAGGAAATCAATGATTATTTTATTAAGAAAGAATTCTGCTACAACTCTCAAGAAATTAAAGAGAAACAATTTTTAAGGTTGAGTGTTTAAAGGATTCTTTGTTTTTCCAAACCTACATGAAAATGAAAACAATTTCTTCATTTCAAGTACCAAGTAGAGGGAAACTAAATCAACTGGTCCTCTTTAAAGATCAGAATGCCCTATCAATATTGGCTTTTAGCTCACTGGATTTTTGCCCCTGGGGCAAATCCTCTATAGAGGAAAGTTAATACACTGTGAATTAATAGATGTTCAACAGAGAGAATCTAATCCAGTTCAACAAGCTGGATTTGAATAAACATTTTTGAGTGCTTATCGTATCACTTTCTCTGTGGTGAGGGATCTAGGGATCATTTAGAATGTTAAACCAATTACAAAAAAAGCAAAAAAGCAAAGCAAACAAACAAAAAACCCACCAGAAACAAAGAAACACACAACAACAACAACAACAACAACAAAAAACACACAAAAAAACAAAAAGTTTGAACGAAAGAGAAAGACCTCAAACTGTCACAAGTTGCCAGAGAGTCAGCCAGGTGATATGAAGACTGAAAACTGTCACAGGACCCCCTTGGACCTCACACTGTGGCCACCAGGGTCCTCATGTGCCTGACCCCACCGGCAGGTTCACAAACCACTGGCCCAACCAAGAAGTGCTGTGTCTTCATCCCACCCCATCCCACCCTGGGCAGAGCAGGGTGCCCACATTATGTGCCTGTGCTTCTCACATAAATGGACATTTTTTGGAAATGTGGCTTTCCCACAATACACTGTGATTTCACCAAAGGTGGAACCTTTGCTCACTCATTGTTTTATGTCCCTGGCCTGTTATCTGGTGGGGTGGGGGCTCAGTTAACATTTGCTGATGGAAGGAAAAGACAGGGAGGGGAAGAGAGAGAGGGAAGCCCAGTGGTGAGGAAAGATGGCGGGAGGAAGAAACAAAAGGAGAATCCCACCTCAAATACAGAGAAACACCTAAGATTAAAGGGGTGGGATATCCTTCTGACAGATCAGTCTCTCCACATTTTCTTCTTCCTCCTCCCTGCTGCTAGCCTGTCCTTGTGGTGGTTTTGTGTTTTTCTGCCTGTTTGTGTGCTGGGCTCCCTCATCTCTGTTTCTCCTTAGATCCCTGTCCATGGGGCACTGGGCTTGCTGGGGTCACTGCTACACATCCTTAGTAGTGCTGACTGATTATAAGCAAAGGCTTAAAAGAAAAAAAAAAACAAACAAAACAAAACTATGTGTACACACATATATATATCTGAAATCTCCACAAATAAAAAGATGAACAGGTTTAGAGGGAAAGAAGAAATTTATGTAATACTCTTCACAAAAATCGCCTTCCATTTATTTAGTTTTAACAAATTACCAAATATCTCTGGTAACTGAGAAACGTGGCATTTTCAAACTTCACAGATATCACTTAGCTACATCTCCTTCGATACAGTTCCACGGTGCGACATGACATGTCTCTCACAGTTTCAAAAAATTATTTCCAGACCTGCAATCTAATCAAACAAGACTGAGATGTTTCACACTTACAAGATACTGAAGGATAAATGGCGTCACCCAATTCCAGGGGTCCCCAGGGAATGGGCAACCCACAAAGTGAAAGTGGAAAATTAGGCAGGAATGAATATACTGCTTCACAAAGCAGGAAGCCTTAAAGCTCAGAGCCTCCAGGAATACTAAAAAGCTACGGAGAGATTTAGCTAAAGAAGGAATCGCAATGGTACCCATCACTTACATAGCATCTCACAATTTAAAAAGCTCCTTTGTATACAATATGCCCTTTGTGCCTCACAATGATCCTGTGAGTTAGTGTTTACATTTCTACAAATATACAAATGAAGCAGTTAAGAGACTTGTACAAACTTCAGAGCAGAGGCAATTGTAGGAAAGGAGAGAGTGGAGATGCCTCCTCCAAGATGTTCTTACCTGAATTCACACATTCTTTTAAACCCCTCAAATCTCTAACCTTCCTCAGAAATGGCTTAAAAGTAAATTTTAGCAGGCAATTCTGATTTTATGGCCCTCCAATTAAAACCACACACAGCTATTCAACCCACACTGCTCACAATAAGTATAACTGAAACTTATTATAAACTCTATTTCACAATGCCTACTGAAAATATACTTCAGCATTTGCCATGAGTAAGAACACCATTTAGACACAGACAGTACCCATCTGACAGAGAGGAAATAAAAGGTAATGAGAACTTTTTACAGTGTGATATCTGGTATACCACCCAAAATAACAGCATGGTGTTAATTTGTTTATAAATTCGGACATTAAACTCTTCTCAACTGATGTATCAAAAGATTTACAGTACAGAAAACAAAAAACAACAACAACAACAAAAAAGGAAACAACTCCTAACTAGAGTATTCCTTAAGGATGAAACATTTTGGGGCAGATATCCACATAGGTAAATGTGTGTAAAAAGAATAGTGACAAATGCCATCCTAATGATTCAAGATAATCACCAAATTAAAATAATTATTTTTTAAAGGAATCATGTTACAACGATGCTCGATTTACTAATGGAAACAGGGTTGTTTTTTTTTTTTTATTATTCCTGTAAAGCCAATGTTTTATGCTCCAAAAAATGTACTATCCTATCAACCTTGATATTCTACTCTATGAGGTTATGATATTCACCTACAGGCAAATATCAGGGACCTCAGAGAGAGAACAATTATCTTTGGATCAATATTTCTGTCTACTACCACAACACAACTAGTTTCTCTTTATTCCCCTGAGACTAATCTACCTTGTTGTTTGCTAAACTCACAAGCTAGTGCAAAAGGAGCTGTTCTAGATGGATGCCAAGTTTAGTAACATTTTCCGACAGTAAAATTACCATTTTTATTATAAGGTAGAAAAGGATGTTTTTCAAATAGCTCTCTTAGTGGCACTGACTCTGCAGTTAATTCTAAATGAGGGAGAAAACAGGAGCTGATTCTGGTTAGGGTTCTTTTGCATATGATTGGACAGCTTCTCTTTCAAGTATTCCCAATGGTTGGACCTGCCTGGTATAAGAGGACCCTGGACACACCAATCACTTGATTAATGCAAAATAAGTTTAAGCAAAGCCTTATATTTATTATAAAAGGTCTAACAAAGGAGAATGGGTTATTCTTAAAAATTGCTATGCTGTTTCTAATATGATCATTTGTTAATATGATTAGTCACTGATGAAGCATAAAACCTAATAGGAGACACGGTTGTGAGGTCACACATTGAAGTATTTTCATCATAGACCCCCCCCAAAAAAAAAATCAAATGCATGAACATTTTCAAAGTGGCTGACAAGAAAGAGTTCTCAAGTCAGGAGCTAGTGTTAAATTCCACCTTAATTAAAAATAAGATGGATATAATGAAACAAGTTTAGTCTTACAATAACTTCATCTATCAACTGGGCAGACCATGGGAAAAAGAGTAATGTTCATATAGAAACATATGGATTAGGAAGATGTGAGTATTTGTGTGCTCAGCTGAGAATGTCTCTCTCTCTGTAGGGGTGAGGTTGACATCACCGCCCTGTGATCAGCCCTTCTCTTCCCACTTGACCTCTTGAAAGGTTTCCTCTGTGTTACAGCAATAGCTTCACTCTGTAGTCTTGGATATTATTTCTAGTTCTTCAAATTTGCTTCATGAGCTGCAGAAAAACAAATATTCCCTTTTTTGCTATAGACTAGGTCCATTGGGTGTAGACCAGGCTGAAATCTACAACATACCTAGCAAAGGCGTTTTACCATAAAAGATGAAATAAAATAAATAGAATAAAGAGATTAAAAGACTCAGATGGGACAGCATGTTTACATTAAGTCCTAATTTTATAGCCACAAGGCTTGGCATAAGATACCGCTCTTAACCTCCTTAGCTACTTGCCAATACCAAAGGGACTCTGAGGCTTTCGACACCACTGGAAGGCATGTGTACCTTTTGTTGTTGTTGTTATGTCTCCTTCTGTCACTTTTTGATAATCATGTGCTGTTAGAGCTTAATTCCATGGTCTTGAAAACTTAATATCTCTTTTCTGTTTTGCCAATAAAAATCTCAAGCTATGAGTGAGATTTCTCTAATTTCAACTAGTACACAAATGTATAGTCTTTAAATGTATATTCACCCCAGACTTCGACCATATTTTGATCCTTGAGAGTCAGGTTGGAATTCTCCAAATTATTATCTGCATTATTCCCAGTCATCCACTGTTAAGAGATAAAAGAGGTGAAGAAAAGCTTGTACTTGTGCTCAAAAACTGGATTGGGGATAACCGTGGCCCTCGGTGGAGTTTACACAGGAAGGAAAGAACAGACTTTCCAACTTGGTCAGTGAGTGCAGTGAGTCAGAAAGACTTTGAAGTATTTCTAAAACCAAACCAGGAGAGATTAGAGCATTTGTTCTTTGGTAATAGCTTCTCTATTTTCTCTAAGTAAAAATACCCTTCTTCCCTTCCCTTTCCAATTGTCCTCTTCTAGGAAAAAAAAAAAAGTGGTATTTTAGAAATAGAAATAGAAAACTTTAAGAATATGAATAACTTATATAGAAATGTAATTACATTTCATAGCTATACTAGTTTACACGTGTGTAATCAAAATGCATGTAGTCTTCCGTTAAATTACTAATGCACGATTAAGTGTTGACATTGAGATAGTTTCCTGCTACATGGGACATCCATGGCTTAAGTGGGTTTAGCTGGAATCAATATAGTTAGACTGTGAACGGTCTCTCTTTGAGAACTTCCTGCTTCTCACTGTTTTTGGAGGGAAGTTCTGTAGGCCATAAGAAGAGATTAGGAAGAACTTTCCAAAGATTGCATACTCAAGTCTTCTTTGAAAAGTATTAAAGGTTGTAAATCAAAAAAGATTAAATATTTTGCAGAATTAAATGCATGTAGTAAAGTAGATTACACCTGGTCCTTGGCATCCTCAAACATCCTTATCTTGAATCCCACTTCAGCAATGTAAAATCAAGAACATGAATTTTCTCTGGATCCTGAAAGCAAGTTCAAGGCCACTTTTCTGCAGCTTCCTGTGTCAGCTCTCATCATGCAGTGTTTCTCTGTATGAGTGTTGGGGGAGGTGGTTATAACTTCAAGGAAGCAGAGCAGTTCGAAGTAGCTTTGAGTTTATTAGTTTACTCCTCAAAATAATCTCTTCCTCCCTATCAATCCCTTGTACACGATTTGCCCCATCCTTTGTAGGATTTCCACATTTTCTTGGTGCTCTAGCTTTTATTCTTTTTTTTTTTTAAGATTTTATTTATTTATTAGAGAGAGAGAATGAGAGACAAAGAGCAGGAGAGGGAGGAGGGTCAGAGGGAGAAGCAGACTCCCTGCTGAGCAGGGAGCCCAATGTGGGACTCGATCCCGGGACTCCAGGATCATGACCTGAGCCGAAGGCAGTCGCTTAACCAACTGAGCCACCCAGGCGCCCTCTAGCTTTTATTCTTGAAGCAGAGTGCACGTTTGTCGTGATCAGAGTTGTGTCATGCCTAAGTAGATGCTCAATAAATCTTCGTGGGATGAGAAAGCATTCAGCAAGATGGCATGCACTAGAGAGAGCTACTTATTATGTTGATCTGCATCCCCCCACCCGGCCAGCAACAAAGCAATGACGGCAGTTGGTGAATTCAGAGACTTTTTACAATAGATGCCATAGGAGTTAGCTTAATACTCCCCTGGCAACATGATTATGAAAAGAAGGATCATACCATTTGCAAACTTGGAACTTTAGAAAACCTATCTCAGGATCTAAATCCATACAGGAACTGCTCAATGTCAGAGCACCAAGATTCATGGTGCCATTATTCAGACCTGTTCCTTCTACTTTCTTGTGTCTGTCTGATCAATTAAAGCATGGCTGTGTTGATAAAGTCATCCAGCCATGCTGGCAATTTGGGGCTGATAACATGGAAGCTTAAAATCCAAAGAACTTTACCCAGGGTGTCGCTCAATAGAAATACAGTGATGGCAACCACTAGAATGCTGTTTGAACTGTTCTTCAGAAGTTAGGATGTACATTAACATGCGATTGACTTTAAGCTCCCTAAATCCAGTGAAATAAGTGTCACCATTATTTATATGGAAGACTTTTATATGGACATTGGAGAAGTCAGATTCCTTGCCCAGCATCTCACACACATGAGTTAGGTTAGTAAGAGCTCTGACAAACACTGCCCATCCACCCAGATGCTGCTCAGGAGTCAAAGACAGGGGTCTATGCATGTTTCCTTCTCCCCTTCTCCTTCACACCCTACACCATCTGCCCTGATTCCCACCACTTCTACAGTTTGAAATCCCCCCTTCCTCATCCAATATCTTCCTTCCAATCTCACCCCCCACCCAATACTCTCCTGTGGATTACTTAAAATTAAACGAAGTCTTTCCGTGGTTGCTGCTTTCCTACTCAAAACTCTTCAGGAGTCCCCATCACCTGCATAAGCCAATACAAAGTCCTTCACGAGACCAGCAAAACCTATTGTCAGTTTCCTGCCTGCCTCTCACCAGGGACTCATCCCTTAGTAATGTTTTCTCTGCCTAGAATGTCTTTTCCACTCTCCTTCTGGAAAATTCCACTTCTCCTTTTGGTATCCTACATGATTACGTAACTCTATGCCTCTGTAAAAATCCATGCCTCTCTCCACAACAGCCCTCCCCCTTGTTTTTAATTAGTAATTTATAGACCTATTTCTGGATAACAGTAATGATAGCAACTGCTATTGATTCATTAATCTAGCCTATCCTGTGTAAGGCAGTGGGTGAAGTTTATTGTGCTAGCTCATTTCAAACTCCATTCTTTTTCTGACATATTTAGCGGGATCGTGTCATTTTACAGATAAAGAGATTGATGACCTCATAAGTTAATAACTTGGATGCACTGCAGATTTAGTACATGAAAGTCACAGCCTAGTCTAAATGGGCTAACTCCAAAGCCACATACTAAACCGAGACACCAGAAAAGACTTCTCTGGTCTCCAAGACTGTGACTTAACTACCTGGAATTGGGGAGTGTGTGTGATTCCTGTAGCCTCAGCAGCTCCAAGAGAGTGTCCTACAACACACAAGAGAAGTGTGTGTCATGTGCATGAAAGATCACAGGGAAGGTGTGATAGATAATGTGATGACAACAGGAGGTGCCACACCCATTATCTCTGGGTGTGTCTGCAGGGGTTTGTGGATGAGATTAGCATTTGAATCAGAGGGCTCAATACAGTAGATTGCTCCCCACCCCAGTGTGGGTCAGCATCACCCGATATGTTGAGGGCCTGAATAGAAGAAAAGACAGAGGATGAAGGAATCCATCCCTTTCACTTTGTCTCACTGTTCAAGCTGGGACGCCTCATCTCATCTTTTCCTGCCCTCCGACCGGGGTTTATACCATCCACTCTCCTGAGTCCTCAGCCTCTGGACTTGGAGTGAACTATATCACCAGTCTTTCTGGGCCTCCAGCTTACAGACTGCACACCGTGGGACCTCTGGGCCTCCAAAAATATGTGAGCCAACCCCTCATTGTACACGTGCAAACACACCACACACACACACACACATCTTGTTGATCCGGTTTCCCTGGAGATCCCTAACTAACACAGACAGGATGGTAGAGTCATGCATGCACAACAGATCTTAAAACCCGAGATCTGTCATTACTTCTTATCACTCCCTTCTGTGGCATTTATGGTAACGTGGAACATAGGCGCAGCAAGACCCCACCGGGCTTTTTTCTAGAGAAAAAAAAACAGGGATGGCATCTTTGGTGTACCATGACATGCACTGGGTGAGTCCCAAGCTAAAATAAACGGTAGCACCTCAGGCCTGAATCACGGTGAACACGTCCCACGACTTGGAGGCTTGCAGACTTCGTACCACCAACTGATCTTCACCCTTGCTGGAGCCTGTCATACTCCCTGTGCTGACCTGCATAGAAAAGCTTATTCAATATTAGCATTCCATGGTCGCAAATAAGGAGAACTGCTCGTAATTCATTGCGAATTTTTAAAAAGTCAGTTTACATTCATATAAAGGTACAATGTGACCTAATAAAAATCATATATATTAAGTAATAATTTAACAGCTTTTTAAAAAGATTTTATTTATTTATTTGAGAGACAGAGAAGGCGAGCACAGAGAGACAGGGAGAAGCAGGCTCCCCACTGAGCAGAGAGCCCGGTGCTGGCACTCGATCCCAGGACCTTGAGATCATGCCCTGAGCAGAAGGCAGACGCTTAACCAACTGAGCCACACCAATTTAATAGCTTCTAGCAAAGGTTAAAATGTCATTTCCCTACAAGAACAAAGAAAAAAAATCTTCAAATATATTCAAAATGGTTACTCTATATGGAATCTTCAGTGAAAAAAAATGAGGAAGTTACAGTTTTAATCATATTAAAAAATTTTTTTAACCATCCTGAGGTCCAAATCAGAATCCCAATTACGTACTCTCCCAGGGGGAAGTGAACAACTGCTCTTTGGGGCCTCAGCCACTTGAACTGTGTATCTGGAGGACGAGGAGGAGAAAGCACCACACTAAAGGTACAAACAATACTCAGTGATGCAGAGTTTCAACAGAAATACTCTCCAAATTGACTGAAGCAAGAGAACCCGGAGGGGGGTGGGGTGGGGGCAGACAGGACACGCTGAATGCTTGGCAACCACTTAAGGGAAAATCAGCTGAGAATTTGCTATTAAAATGCCCATTTAATTGATTAACTCCCTTTATAAATTAAAAGTATAATGATTGCTTTTGAAGCTGACCCAAGTCTGCTCTAATGATTGGTAACCTACCTTGTGGTGTTTGTGAAGACCTGAAGTTGAAAACAACAGGGATCTCTGCTATCCGGTAAACAAAGTCCAACCCCATCAGAGAGAGGTCAGAAAAACTAATAGATTACTGTAAACTCCTATGTGTGTCGTACTCAAAACACTGGTTACTGTGAGCAAGAAGGTATGCCAAATTAACATTGTTTTAAGGAGTGTACTTTTAACAATGTGTATCCCAGGGAGGGCAGCATGGTAGCTTGGATGGAGAGTAGACCAGACGTGTCCTAAAGCACCTGTCCATTGGTAGCACAACGCGCCCCTTATAAGTAGGACCATTTGTGCCTTCAGTCTCCGCCATGTGACGCCATCCCAGCCCAGACCCCTCGTCTTCACGGGAAGTTGCCACCCTCTTGCTTTCCTGACAGGAAGAGCATCTGTAAAATGCCCAGTGGGTAACTTCCCGACCGGGCAGTACTCCCTGCCTGGATGCTCTGGGGAGTAATGTGGACACTCTTATCTTTGTGTGACAGGCTTTGGACAACTTTACTGCCTAAATTTAGCAGGGCTCAGAGTCCCAGGTTACAGAATTGTTCACAACAGAGGGATTTTCTAGAAGGCTAAATTTCTCTTTCAGTTCCTACAAGTGTAATGGAAAAACGTCATCCGGCTGAAGAATCTGTACCGAAGTATAGTTAAAACACGCATACAAGCAAAACAACAAGCATTAACTGTGATTCCAATCTTCTTTCTGGTTCTCTGAGTTGTTAGGGCAAGGATATGGTGTGGCTAGCCTTTGGCTGAGCCGTGTGGAAGTGTGCAAAAGGAAGGCCAGAGCCAGGATTAAGGAGAAGATGGAAAAATCAACCTCCTCCACAGAGACAGATAACATCAATTCACAGGTTGCGTGCACACAGAGGAGTGGGAAAAGACGGGGAGAAACAGGATGACTTGGGCAATATGCCTGATAAATGGTAAAAATGTTCCTTCCCCGAGAAATGCCGGATAAACCATACCAAGAGCAATGTTCACCATCATGCCCTCTCCTCTGCTTTAATTACACCCTGCAACTTGCAAATTATCGGTAAAGACTTCTAGGGGCAAAGGCCTTATGGTAGAAGAGAAATGGTGGAAGAAAATTTGCACCCCATAACGGTCGAGGGACCCACCAGCTAAGGTTGGGGTCCCAGCACGAAACACACCCCCAAACATAGTAGAGGAAGTTGACACTTGAAAGTGAAAGATTTTATGCACAGTCCTTTCTGTTCGCTTTGCCTAGTCCTGTAACACCCAATAGAAATAACGTGAACAGACTCTATAGACAGGTTAAAACAGCCAGGCTACTTTGGACCACACGGGTTTCAACAATTTGCTTTGTTTAGGTCATATCATTGCTGCCGGGAGAAATAAATTACTCATTTACAGTAGAAATTAGCTGCAATTAGGTCGTTAGATCCTGGTGACTAAGAACGTTATTCTGAAGGATAAAGGATATAAATAGATAAATTTGAGACATTTATAAAAGCAAGAAGATAGAATCTCTTATATCAAAATAAGTAAACACCTTACTATTCAGAATATTGCCACATGGAAGACCTTCGTAGTAACTCTGTGCAGTTCTGCGATGTCATTATATTAACCTGAAAAAAGTCGGATGTTATATTTGCATATGCATTTGCCTGCTTCCTGGGCTGTGTGACATATAGTTTCATTTGCTTATTAGCATGACTTTGTGGACCATTATCACTATTTGCATTTTCTAGGTGAAGATAATCTGAGTGAATTTTCTACATTTACACAGCAAAATTGTGGTGAAATCCACGTTTTTTGCTTTCTGGTCTGAGGATCTTCCTCATACCACACTTTTCCCAAAATGCTTATTTTCTATGCAGAAAAATAATTTGAAATGTGAATTATCTATTTAAATATAACATTAATCAACTTTGCGTTGAAAGGTCTATTACGTCGCTCCTGTACATTGAGTGTAGAAGGCAGGCACGCCCTTCTGTCTGCTGGAACTGATAGGTTTTGCCTAGAGAAAACTGATCGGAAATGCAAACAGGATTGTTTCTGATTGGTTTGCCAGGTAGCCATTTCAGGGTAATAGATGTGTTTAAATCGGTCACTTCATTAGACTTTGCTTTCGATTTCTGTCTTTAATAGGAACTTGTTCAGTTGGTTAACATGTTGGAAATTTAACAGAAAAATTTCAGCAATAATTGTTTGTAATTGGTTAACTTGCAAAGTGGCAGCCAAGGTAGCTTTTATCTCTTTAAGGAGTAACCTCATGTTACTTATGTTCCAAGATGATTCCCACTCTGTGAGCCAAATCGTTATTCTGCACACCTTCCACATACAGAGAGATGGGTATCGATGATAGCGCAATAAAGCTGGAAAAAACATTCCTACTTTCAAGGGAGAACACTGCCTCATATCAATTAATAAATAGTGTAGACAAGAAAAAAGCCTTCTTCCAGTTATAAATCAGCTTTTTGAATTGAATATTTGAAGGAGATTATCTAAACATATAAAAAAGAATGCCTGTTTACTATCTTTTAAATATATATACTATTTATTAAAAATTTAAACACAAATATGCTTTTTAGATGTACATATCTCTACATATTCATATACAGTGAGAGTATGTGTGCATATATGTGTGTTTATGGAGCACAGAGAGAAATTAACATCAAATTAGACTTAAGATTACCCTCAAAAAGTTCATTTTTATCCTATTCTCAGAATCTCAGAAATGAGATTTCTCTCCATCTTCATGATATGATAAAGCCAATACGTATTCCAGCCAATACATAATATGCATTATAATTTTAAGATGACTTACCGAGATGTCACTATTACTTTTTAAAGGGGGTGTGATTCCTTTTCCAGTTTATTATTAGGAAATAGGCCTAAAGAAGGATGGCAACATTATATTGAACCTCAGTGGTGATAACCATAAGGAGAATAAGCCAAAGGCTTCCCGTTCTTGCCTCTGGCTCAGCACCTCCCCTGAGAGCAGCTACAGAGCCTCTGGGTCCCCTTCCTCACGCATATTCACATGTGTGTGTGTGAGTGGGTCTGTCCAGCGGATCTCTGGGCTGCCTCCCTCTAACAATGCTCATTCCTCGAACCCTCTCTCAGTCCCCGAAGTGAGCATCCCAGTGCCACCGCATGGCCATACGTCCCCCAAACTCATCCAATCTGTCTTCTGTGACTGGCACTCGCAGGCCTAGCCAGTAGCTATGGTTCTGCGCTCTGCCTCCTGGTCTCCCTCAGTTTTGCTCAGAGCCCCTGCTGGCCCCTCTTGAGCGGCGGACCCTCAGCAATCACGGTGGCGCAAAGCCACATCCCTCCATGGAGCGCCTTGCCCATGCCCATTCCTCTCTTCCCCTTGCCAGGCAGTTGGTACCCTTGATTCTGTCGGGAAGATGCTGCCTGGAATGCCCGTTTCCTTCCATCCAGCAGACTCACAGACAGAAGAAACCAGGCACCGAGCAGAGTTTCAGAGTGACGACTCTGTATTCTTAAAGTCTGTCTCTGGGGATTCTCGGGTTTTGTATTCTTCCGTCGGATGCTAGAAGTGACTGCTTGTCACGGGCAGGTTATGCTCCGCAGCCCTGTAGATTCCCTGCCTCTGAGCAGGATGCTGACATCTGCAATGCCCGCATCCACCCAGAAAGGAGACACTGTGGATACTGCTTTCTGAGCGCTCTGTGCATCATTTGACAGCAAATTACTGCGAAGGCAGAATTCAATGAGGGCTTTCCATCCTGACTCTCCGATACCTTTCAGCTTTATGTAGTATTCTTTTATTGCTGAGCAGGTAATAAATAAATTGGAAGAAACCCTTGAAATAAAGCAAAGAGTCAGGAGTCTGGCTTCCCTGTTCGGTACTGCTGAGGGTGAGGGATGTGAGATCTGTCACCTTGGGTCTTGCATCTCTTCAGGGGTGATGACATCAAGGTCAGTGTAAGCACACAATGAGATATTAAATTATAAAGGACTCTGGAAAACAATAGCGCTCTTCAAAGGAGCAACCTGCTCCCACTTCCAGCTTCATATTTAAGTCTAAAGGATAGAGTACAGGGTGGTCCACACTTTGTGACATTAAAAAAAAGCTATTGTATAAATTTAGATGGATGTATTTAGCAGATACCAGTTTATTGCCTCAAAGAGCTTAAAGTACAGGGGGACCTATGGAGGGAAAATGGCTTAGCAGAAGTTCAAAGACCCATGCAGACAAGGACACCTGTAGTGAAGAAGCCAAAGAGAAAATACAAAAACATCTAATGTGGTCTGCTGGGCTCGGAAGGAAATGTTTTTGTCTTATGTGATGGGTGAGGCTGCACAAGGTCTAAGTCAAAAAGCCTTATAATTGTGTCTGTCACTTAATAATTGATAACCTGAGGGTTTTCCTTTTGTAAAGGGGAAAAGAGAGAATGTGTGCAGATGTACCTTATATAACCCTAAGAGTAACAGGCACAAAAGACATTGACAGGGTTTGCACAGAGAAAATAAAAAGGAAGTTTGCGAGGTAGGCAGAGAGATACAATCCTAGGTCATAAAGTGTTTCTGATTTACTAATACTGGTCAGATAGAACATATTCAATAAATATTCGTTGAAGTGATATATTTTTCCAAATTCCAAGTCTATCTAAGATAATATCAATTTTTGTACCGGGAATGAAGTGAGCTGTGTTAATGCTATTCTAGAAACATAACTGAACGTTTCTGTGGTAAGAAGCCTAAGGGTCATGTGGCATTCGCTCTACCCCGCTCACTCTTAAGTGTTTACATGAACTGGCTTATTCAATCCTTGCAACAGCTGTGTGAGATAAATGTACCCTTGTCCCCACTTTCCATGATGAAGGGACAGAGGTACAGACTATTCAAATAATTTTCCCAATGTTACTTTTTTTGCAATTTGTAATGGAGCCAGATGCCTGGGTCAAGCAAAGGATGAGAAATGGCCACAGAGTGGAATTGGGTGGAGCCTCAGTTATGGATCTGACTGGCCAGAACCACGACTGGACCTTGCACTGGAATCCAGTCTGTAGGACTCCTGAGCCCACAGGGTGAAGCAGCCACACTACCTTACTCCTCTGCTACAGATGATTATATTATTTTTTTTTAATTTTATTTATTTATTTTAGAGAGAGAGAGAGAGGGTGTGTGCAGGAGTTGGGGGCGGGGAGAGGGAGAGAAAATCTCAAGCAGACTCTGTGCTGACCACGGAGCCTGAGTCAGGGCTCGGACTCACAACCCTGAGATCATGAACTGAACCAAAACCAAGACGCTTAACCCACTGAGCTACCCGGGCGCCCCTGATCATTTCATTTTTAACTAGAACTTGCCTCCCTGGCAGGAAACTTGGTTGGGAAATGAAAATACGATTAATAACTATTTTCTTCTAGTTAATAGGAGGAAAAAACTGATCTTGCATGCAACATCTAAATGGTTAAAAAATTAAATCTTAAGCTTTGTCTTATAATGAGTGCCTTTATCTTTGTAATAGCAAGCATTTTGCAGATAATGGCAAGATTTGACTTTTGAACACTCTTGGCTGGATAATTGAATAATAATCTTTCAAAATAACCTGCAGGATTTTAAGCTAATCTCTTCAACAAGAGATTGCTACTTACTTTATCAAGTCACAGCAGAAACACTCTTTTGCCTCAGTTTTGCCAATGATCACCCAGATCTTTTCACTAAGCTGTGTATTAAGAGTTACATATAATAACATACAAGGACACAGATTAAATAGAATTGTCTTCAATAGGGCAAACAAGGAAGAAAAGTGTCCTTTCTCACCCTGTATGTCCCCAGTAACTGCAGAAATGGGGCGTTGAGGAGTGCACACTCCAGATGCTTTGGCTTTGCCCATTTTATACATCAAGCCACCACGGTCTGATGGTAGCTATTAAAGAAGCCTAATGAAGTCAGGAGCCCAGTGGCCCAGTTACTCAGATGAGCTCCAGAGATTCCTGTGCTGATGGAACTGGAATCGGGCTGGCTCAGATTTATCAGAGCATGATGATCACCTGACCCTGATATTGAGACTCTCTGTAGCTCAAACACCCGGAGGCAGGGCACTGAGAAGGGGAAAAGGAGGTCGTGTTTTATATCCGTCCTAGGAGCACTGTGATTGAAATGACAACAAAATCTTTGTTTCTCCCAGCATCTTAGTTATGACTGAAAAGTCGGTGGGCTTTGGAAATGCTCTCTGTTTTCCAGTGAGGTCTCCAAAAGGCTTTGTAAAGTTTCTGCGGTCTCGAATTACCAGGAAATTTGAATGAATACAAAGGAAAAGTGGTAAGTCCATAAAATCACTCAATTCTCTGCACTGATGTTTGGGAAAGAAAAGACCAAAAAATACTTACACTCATTCTTTCATGGAGCATTTTTCTACATTTAAACATGATAAAACATGTCCTGAGGAATAACAAAGTGAGCGAGCGATAGATTGCCCTCAGCGGGTATGCAATCTGGTGAACGAAGCTCCATTTTACTTGGAATGTTCAAAATGGGTTTTTGTTTTTTTTCTTCTTCTTCTTCTTCTTCCTTTTAATCTCGGTCAAATTCTTTATCTTCTCTATATGTAATTGAAACAAATTCCCTGCCATTTGATTGTTAATTTCAAAGTGAAGGAATTACTTCCCTGAATGCATCTGAAACATTCTCTCAGTGACCTGTGTTAGAAACAAGGGGGAATAGAAGTGGTGTTTGCTACTAAAGTATTCCATGTAATCACCTGCATGGGACCTTAGATACATTTTGTGCTGAGCAGGTAGGGCACCTGCCATAGACCCAGGGCACTTCAGTCTAGGGCCAGAGGACTGCGTCAGGGTTTGGACAGGAAATGGAGATGGTGTGTAACTTTGAGAGGAACCCAGGTTACAGCTCCAAGCAGCCACACCAGATCCAATCATGGTAATATTTTGGATATATTGGGTTAATTAAAATATACTATTAAAATTAACATTTTTTTGCATTTGCTTTTCCGTGAGATGACCACAAGTTTAAAATAATGTACGGGGCTCACATTATATTTTCAATTGGCAGCTCTGCTCTGAGACAACATCATTGAGAACATAATTAATAGAAGATCTGGAATCCGGTTAGTAAAGTATATGCAAACGAATGAAGTAGAGACAATGAGTCTAAAGATATGATGGAGTTGTAAACTTTGTTTTAATCATAAATATTAAAATTAATAACCTAAAGAAAACAATTATAATGTATACCCTTAGTAAATATCTGTTACATGTAAGTTTATATAGACTTCTTTATCCGCATGTGTTCATACACACATCAGTTTTTATCTGAGCTTAAATCTCCTCTTAAATAAAATAGAGTTGATGGTTCTTACCTCTCAAGACTGTGTGAGGATTATGGAATTTTATCAGAAAAAGCAACTTGCAACTGTGTGGCCTGTTATGGGTGTATCTGACACAATTGTAACTAGGGGCAGTGGTCCAGACATTGAGGGGTTCCTTCTGCATGTGAGGAACCCCTAGACCAGACTAGAGGTCAACAAGCTACCACCAGTGGTCCAACCCCACTGCTTGGTTTTGAAGAAGACTGGTTTTCCCATTTTTAAATAGTTCAAAAAATGTCAGAAGCTGAATAATATTTTGTGTCAAGTGAATGTATGAAATGTAAATGTCAGAGTCCATACATAAGGTTTAACTGGAAGACAGAAACGTGACATGTTGGCATCCCATGCCGCTCTCCTACTCCCACAGCTGGGGCAGAGCTGGAGACTGAGGATCTAGCCCTTCGCAGAAAGGGTCTGCTGAGCCCTTCTCAAAGGTTGAAGGGAAATATTTCCTGGAGGCAACTATAGCCCCCGTGGTAGTTCCCACCCAGAAAGAGACTTTGCTTTGGTTTTTGTGTTTTGTTAGAAGGAGAGGCGGTGGAAGGGAGGGCTTAAAGGACTTCGTGAAGCAGCTCAGCTACCTACAGTCAGTGACGTCTTCCCTCTCCTTCCCTCTGGCACCCCAGAGTCAGGACTGGGGCTGACTCTCCTGACCAAGTATTCACAGCTATACAGACCGAACCCCCCACCTTGACTTGACCAAACCTCGGTCAGGCTCCCCTTCACCCCACAGGCTTCTCTTCTCCCCTGACCTTGGCTGGCCCTCAAAGTTAAAGAAGCATGAGGGAACAGAGTACCACTGACAATTCTTCCTGAGACCACTGACCACATCCACTGGGAACCATGCTCTGGAAAACCACCACTGACAAGTTGTCTGCTTGTCTCCATGGCTTACTTAATCTCCCCTCAAAGCTCCAGCTAGCCCTGCTTATGCCCCTGCATCACGCAAAAAATCAAAACAGAACAAAAATCCCCAAACCCCTTCTTGTTGGATGAAGAGCCATATTCAGACTCTGTGGTCCTAACATTCTCCCCATGGCCACCGTCTTTTCCAATGAAATCTTCCCTAAGTCTGGACTTTTTGATTTGCTAAGTTCAGCTCACACCACACCAGTGTCAGCCCTCCATGCCTTTATCTGTGTGTGTGGGCTTGCATCCAGGCTCTATGAGAGAGCTGGTGTGAGGATGGAGGGGCTCATCCCCCAATGCCAGCCCTGCAGCAAGATGGGAAACACCCAACCACTGAGGCACACTTTCGTCAAGCTCTAGGCTAAAGGCTGCAGCTGTTTCTTTTCTTTTTTTTAATTTAATTTAATTTTATTATGTTATGTTAGTCACCATATATTACATCATTAGTTTTTTTTTTACTTTTTATTGTTATGTTAATCCCCATACATTACATCATTAGTTTCTGATGTAGTGTTCCATGATTCATTGTTTGTGCATAACACCCAGTGCTCCATGCAGAATGTGCCCTCCTCAATACCCACCACCAGGCTAACCCATCCTCCCACCAACCCCCCAGAACCCTCAGTTTGTTTCTCAGAGTCCATCGTCTCTCATGGCTCGTCTACCCCTCCGATTTCCCCCCCTTCATTTTTCCCTTCCTACAATCATCTTTTTTTTTTTTTTAACATATAATGTATTATTTGTTTCAGAGGTACAGGTCTGTGATTCAACAGACTTACACAATTCACAGTGCTAACCATAGCACATACCCTCCCCAATGTCTATCACCCAGCCACCCCAACCCTCCCACCCCCCACCACTCCAGCAACCCTCTGTTTCCTGAGATTAAGAATTCCTCATATTAGTGAGATAATATGATACATGTCTTTCTCTTATTGACTTATTTCGCTCAGCATAATACCCTCCAGTTCCATCCATGTCGTTGCAAATGGCAAGATTTCATTCCTTTTGATGGCTGCATAATATCCCATTGTATATATATAACACATCTTCTTTATCCATTCATCTGTCGATGGACATCTTGGCTCTTTCCGTAGTTTGGCTATTGTGGACATAGGTTGCAGCTCTTTCTAACTCAAAGGGAGACAATCATCCCCCAAATAGTACCTTTATGACAACCCACTAGGTTCTATCCTAGGCATAACAGAAGAGTCCTTTCTCCTCCCTCTTCTTGTTTTTCTGGTTTAGAGAGGATGATGATGGTGGTGTTTATGGAGATCACAGGCATAGAGGAACACTGGCAGCAGTAAGAAGTGTTTATCACTCAACAGCCTCCATTCTACAGGCATTAAGTGGACCACCCCCGTCTCATCAAAACCATTTGAGTAGGGTGCCTGGGTGGCTCAGATTGTTAAGCGTCTGGCTTCGGCTCAGGTCATGATCTCAGGGTCCTGGGATCGAGTCCCGCATTGGGTTCCCTGCTCAGTGCAGAGCCTGCTTCTCCCTCTCCCTCTGCCACTCCCTCTGCTTGTGCTCTTCTGTCTATCTCTCTGTCAAATAAATAAATAAAATCTTTATTAAAAAAAAAAAACATTTGAGTAAAACCATCATCCTCATTTTACAGAAAGAAAATCTGAAGTACAGGCAGTCTTAGGACTTACCCAAGATTGCTGCAGATGGTAGACCCAGAAACCCAACTAGGGGCTATTTCCAGAGCCTGACTTCTCCAGCCCTCACTGTTCCAATCCCAAAGTCAAAAGAAATGTAATCATGGAAAATAGGACTTCGTATACATTTTTTTTTTTTTTTTATGGATGTGTGGTGCTAAAGTGCTTTAATCATTGTAATAACATTTAGTATATATTTAATTTGTACCTGAAAGATTTTAAAAGCTAAATCAATGTCCATTGACACTACTCTATGGCAGGAAGTAGTTTTAAATTAAATTTAGTAATTCTAAGTTTTAAACATTCAAGCTTATGACTTCTTAAAACTGAGATTTAAGAAAAAGTACAAATTTGGATAATTGTTTTTCTAAAGTCAAATTTCATCACAAATTACAGGAAATATTCTGATTTTTAGAAAGTAGTGAATTTAGAAAACAACACTTCATCAAATACACCAGTGAAATAATAGTTAAATCCTAGAATTTTAAAAAAATGGAGTCAACTTTGAAAATGTGCGGTTAAGTTGACCTAAACATAAAACAATGTTGAAATTCAAGGTAAGAATTTAGAATAAAGACCCGGAAGAAGACACAAACGAATGGAAAGATACACTATGGGACACAAAGCAATGTACAGATTCAATGAAATCCCTATCAAAATACCAACAGCACTTTCCACAGAGGTAGAACAAATAATCCTAAAATTTGTAGGGAACCACAAAAGACTCCAGATAGCCAAAGAAACCTTGAGAAAGAAGAACAAAACTGGAGGTATTACAATCCTAGATTTCAACATATACTCCAAAGCTATAATAATCAAAACAGTATGGTACTGGCACAAAAACAGACACATAGATCAATGAAACAGAATACACAGCACAGAAATAAACCCATGATTATATGGCCAATTGATCTTCAACAAAGGAGGCAGCCATATACACCGGGGAAAAAGTTTCTTCAACAAATGGTGTTGGGAAACCTGGACTGCTACATGCAAAAAATAAAACTGGACCACCTTCTTACACCATACACAAAAATAAAATAAAAATAAAGACCTAACTGTGAGACCTGAAAACATGAAATTCCCAGAAGATAGGCAGTAAACTCTTTGACGTCAGCCATAGAAACTTCTAGATACATCTGCTAAGGCAAGGGAAACAAAAGCCAAATTAAACTATTGGGACTACACCAAAAAAGCTTTGTAAATGATTTATCCAATAAGGGGTTACATCCAAGAGGTGCCTGGTGGCTCAGTTGGTTAAGTGTGTGCCTTCTGCTCAGGTCATGATCCCAGGGTCCTTCATTGGTGTCCTTTTCAGTGGGGAGCCTGCTTCTCCCTCTCCTTCTGTCCTTCCCCCATTCATTCTCTCTCTCTCAAATAAAATCTTTTTTTAAAAGGGGGTTATATCCAAAACATATAAAGAATTTATGCAACACCAAAAAAAATCCAGTTAAAAATTGGCAGAGACATGGATAGATTTTTTCTTTTTTTTTAAGGCAGAGATAGCCAACAGACACATGAAAAGGTATTCAACATCACTAATTATCAGGGAAATGCAAATCAAAACCACAATGAGATATCACCTCACACCTGTCAGGATGGCTAAAATCAATACCACAAGAAATAACAAGTGTTGGGGCACCTGGGTGGCTCAGTCAGTTAAGCGTCTGCCTTCGGCTCAGGTCACGATCCCAGGGTCCTGGGATCGAGCCCCGCATCAGGCTCCCTGCTCGGCGGGAAGCCTGCTTCTCCCTCTCCCACTCCCCCTGCTTGTGTCCCCTCTCTCTGTCTCTATCAAATAAATAAATAAAATCTTTAAAAAAAAAAAAAAGAAATAACAAGTGTTTGTGAGTATGTGGAGAAAAAGGAACCCTTGCGCTCTGTTGCTGGGAATGAAGACTGGTGCATCCACTGTGGACAACAGTGTGGAGGTTCCTCAAAAAGTTAAAAATAGAATCACCGTATAATACAGTAATTTCACTGCTGGGCACTTACCCAAAGAAAATAAAAATAATTAATTTGAAAAGATATATGCACTTCTATGTTTATTGAAGCATTATTTACAATTGCCAAGGTATGGAAGTAGGCCAAATGTCCATCAGCTGATGAACGGATAAAGAAGAAGTGGTATATACATACAATGGAGGATTATTCAGCCATAAAAAAAGAATGAGAATCTCCCCATTTGCAACAACATGGCTGGACCTAGAGGGTATAATGCAAAGTAAAATAAATAAATCAGAGAAAAACAAATATCATAGGATTTCACTCATATATAGAATTTAAGAAACAAAACAGATGAACAAAGAAAAGAAAAAGAGACAACCAAAAAAACAAATGCAAATATAGAGAATAAACTGGTGGTTACCAGGGTTGGTGTGTGGGAGGGGGTGACATAGGCGAAGGGAATTATGAGTCCACTTATCGTGCTGAGCACTGAGTAATGCGCAGAATTGTTGAATCTTATATTGCAGCTGAAACTAATACAACATTATATGTCAATTATACATGAATTTAAAAAAATAAAAAATTAAAAAGTAATATATATGTTAAATATATATAGTTACATATATACTTATATTTATTTAAGTATATTTATATTTATATCTGTAAATATATATTTATATACATATATACTTATATAAATATATATATATATATATATATATATTTAATAATTTTATTTATTTGAGAGAGAGTGACAAGAGCACAGCAGTGGAGAGAGGGAAGCAGTCTGCCCATCTAGCAGGGAGCCCGACACGGGGCTCGATACCAGGACCCTGGGATCATGACCTGAACCAAAGGCAGACACCTAACTAGTGAGCCACCCAGGTATCCTTAAAAAGTAATATATTTAAATAAGAAAATAAAAGATAGTCAAGTCAGGTGTCTTCACAAGGCTCAAAGCATTAGCTGGAAATAAGAAGAGCATTTTGCCAATGCAAGGTTAAATGGCTGTTTTGGCAGATTTTATATGTTTGAGATACGTAAAGTGTCTCTGATGCGTTTACAGATATGTAAATACACATATCATGTTTCTCATTTTGCATGAGGGCCAAGCCACCATTTCCGTATGACGGATATCACATCTTAGTTGTGGACACTGTGAAATCATTCGTGCTCAGATATGCACAGACACGTGTACACAGAGCCCCACCCCCTCCATCTCTGGGCCTCTGCCTTGTGGGGCATTGCAGTTATTTTCAACCACATCATACTGAATTAAATCCATCTTATTTCGATAAAAATATCATCTTACCAGTGTTGGTGTTAAAATCTAAACACTGGAAAAGAAGAACAAGGGCCTCTAGTTTCAAAAACTGTCTTAAAAAAAAGAAGCTCTAAAAAGATCTCAGTGCAATTGTTCTCCGCTGAAGAAATGGAATGGCTTGATATCATTGCACACAGCATCAGACTTATTTATAAGATACACACCATTCTGTGCAAACATAAAAAAAAAAAAAAAGAAGTATTTGCCATTCCTTAGAGTGCATCACTCTTTTTACTTCTTCTTCCCATTTGTGCTCATCATAGATAGCCCTGCTTGAAAACTGAGTAATCCCAGTTTCCAAGGGAATGTCAATGATTTTGTAGATAACTTTTTTTTATTCTTATGTTAATCCCCATACATTACATCATCAGTTTTAGATGAAGTGTTCCATGTTTCATCGTTTGTGCGTAACACCCAGTGCTCCATGCAGAATGTGCCCTCCTCAATACCCACCACCAGGCCAACCTATCCTCCCACCCTCCTCCCCTCTAGAACCCTCAGTTTGTTTCTCAGAGTCCAGATTTTGTAGATAACTTTTTGAAACATAGTTTAAAAGCTAAGACTGAAGAGTGCTTGCCATTTGATGCTTTACATATCTCATTTAATTCCATCAACAACCTTATCAGATAGGTGCTTTTAGTACCTACAGTTAGGAATGAGCCTTCGGGATGTTACATAACCTTCCCTGTATAAACTGTTAAGTGACAGAATTAGGACTTATATCCAGGTCTCTTTGATTATAAAAATGTAGGCTTTTAGCCACAGAGTTAGAAGAAATCGTCGAGGTAACCTTGTCGTTCCTCCTCCATTTTTCAGAAGAGAAAATTGAAACCGAAAAAGAGTTACATGGCTCTTTCAAGGTCATGTAGTCGTGGGACTCGAAGAAAAAGGCCCAAACTCAAGCGGACTAATCATATCCAGTGTCTTCCTGCCACTCTTACACCATCTCCTATAGGGATCGCCAAGCAGTGACTTGTGATATGGACCCAAACCTACAATGTCAGCAAGTTTAATATCTTCCTTCCAACAGAAACAGAAGCAGTAAAAATTATTACAATTTAGCAGATAAAATCTGCAGTGTACTATAAGGAAAAGAAGGCTGATGTTATTTTCACTGATTCTGAAATTAGCATCAAGCAATGACATTTGACAGTTTTGAGCTGTGTGAAGCAGAGAAGTTTCATTTGTTTTTACCTGTTTCTTGTGAGATGTGTCACTGAGTTATTTCCTTTTCTATAGAATTGAATCCTCTAACTTTTATTTTGGAAGATTGTATAATGGTTTAATAAGCGAAGGCTCCATCAGTTTCTATCTCTTGCATTTAAATACTCAATACCTATAGTATGAAACATGCCTTTGAAAGTAATTTCTTTACAGGAGTATTGCACATTTTGACTATCCATTATATATCTGCATACGACTTTGCTCAACTAAGCAATTTTCTTTAATGTCAACCTTGATGAACAAGTAAGCATTAAGGTAACATTTAAACACAAAAGTAATACATGGTTAAATGAATCTAAATAAACTAAGCCAGTGAAGACATCATAATTAGTTTCACTGCCTACTTTGAGTAAATTTCCTTTCCAAAATTCCATATGTGTTTTTTAATTGTTACTTTACCCGTTTCCATCAAGAAACATCCTACAATTCACCAAAGCGGATTTTCCAATAATAAAGTTTGCTAAATAAAACTCAGCAGAGTTTAATGGATTCACGTTACTACAAAATACATTCTATTACTTATTTTTCTTAAATTTTGATCTGCAAATGTGTTCAGTGCTATCTTTGAGGTCAATCTTTGAGAATGTAGTATAATTGGTATGACTTTAATAAATGAAATTAAAGGTGAATTTGGGACTTACAAAAATTGTTTTACCCGGTTTGAGAAATAGTTTTGCTTCTCAAAATTTAACAAAACTGCCATAATGTTCAATTTAGATATTTTAAATTCATTTTACTTGTTACTTTGATTTTTATCCTTCCAAATCACAGTGTAACATCGATTTTGTGAAATAATTATCTAAACCTACACCATAACCTTGGCATCAATTAAATTCCAGATAAACCTAAAGTCTTTTAAATTGATTGTTGTTTCAAACCTCTCTTGAATACTACATATTTTAAGTGAGGTAAAATCCAAGGAAATAACTTCAAAACAAAGTTAAGCATAAAAGTGGTAAAATATTTTAAGTCATGTACCATCATCAGGATGAATTAATTAGTAGAACCAATATTGCTAAGCTCAGCAGGCTTGGGGATGTGAAAATTTACTCAAGTGTAATTCTGCTTTAATGTTCTATGTTTATACATTGATTCAAAGACGCTGATCCAAATGTGATTCAGTAAAAAGAAAAATATTGGCTTTGAATCAATATTCAGTTAGTTACTTGTTATGTGACTTTCAATGTCTTACATAAATACTCTAGGCTTTTTGTTTTTGAGGAAGGGAATAGAAATATGGTATTGAAGATTAACTCTGAACACAGGGAAACCAAATAAACATAATAAGCAGTTAGTAAATGAGTCATCCCCTTCATCTTTCCTTTGTAAATGTTATAGTAGTAACAATCCAACACTTACATAGTTGTAAAAGAATAATTTAAAATTTTACCATACCATAAGTTACATTTTAAAATTTAAGTATTAAAAATTATTATATAATTTCAGAGAATTCATATAGCTTCTTAGAAGAAAAAAATGTTGAGAAAGAACCAAAATACTTTATATAGTTGATAAAAGTTAAAAAAAAAACAAAACAGACTTGAACAAAATGGAATTTTGTTAATGTGTAAAAATGATAGGGATTAGAACATCCAAAAATTTATTCATAAAACCACAGACGTCTTAAAGCACACACAAGGTGGCTGATACTAAGATAGCTGAGGGCAGAATATGTCCTCTGAAATGATAACACCCTTGGAGTTTGTTCAAGGAATAAATCTTTAAACTGATCATCTGCAAACCCCACTAGTCCTTGCAATGCCCCTGGACTAAACACTAGATATAAGCTGATACATACAGATACATATGACAGATACTTACTCAATGTATAAACAACAGGTGTTATCTGTTCAAATTATTAATATCAACATTGATCATTAAAACAAATTTTGCAATTCCATTACCACATATACCTTTAGACACATTTATTTTACCTCATTCATTTTACCTAATTGGATTCCAAATCTCTTAGTAATTATACTCTTAATGATGATGTCACTGAGTAATGCTGTCTACTGGAAATGTAATATGTGCCTCATGCATTATTTTAAATTTGGAGTCATGTCACTGAAAAGCAAATGCAAAAAATAAAAGTAAACTTTAATAAGATATTTTGCTTGATCTAATATATCCAAAACATTATCATTTCACTATGTAATCAATATAAAAATTTATTAATGAGACATTTCACATTCTCTTTTTCATGATAGATATTTAAATACTCTATGTGTCGTATACCTATAGCATATCTTATTTGGATTCTCAATTTTCAACAATTAAAGTAATAGGTAGTCATAACAAAATGATAAATTGTGTTTAATGACAAAATATTTTACAACGCTTTTCTTTTTTAATTTAAATTCATCTTAATGGAAACCAAGTACAATTTATAATTTAGTTACTCAGTTACCCTAAATTCAATGCGCTCAATTGCCATATTCACTAGTGGCTATCATATTGAGCAGAACCATTCTGGAAGAGTGTCCTTTCTGTTCACCTATAGGTAGATGTCTATGCAACTTTTTGTGTGTGTTCACCACATAAAAGGCAAGTGAGTATTAGAAAACCACAGTAAAGGAGAAAGAAAAAAATCACTCCTTAAAATAGCTGTCTATAAATGTAAAACACTTATGTTCATATATAAACCCAAGATATGACTTATTTTATATTTTGTTTTCTATCTAAAGCTAAAGTAGATGAGGAGGGAAAATTTTCTAAAGGACCTGTGTTTTGCCAAATCTATGATTTTTGCAGAAGATTTTCTTTGAATGAGAGAAAATTGATTTTTCCTTGCAGTTTGAAAAAGTTGTGTCTGTAAATCACTTTATATCTCTGCTTAATACCTTGCTTGTTTCTGTAGAAAACAACCCGTTATATAAATCAGAGGTATTTAAATAATTCTTAGTAAAGGTTGCCAGGTAACTGTCCAATTTAAAAGAAACTACTTTAAATTACCTTAAAGCATCTCAGGTCAAAGAATTAATGTTAAGGAAATGCTGGAATGACCAAAAAAAATTATGGTAATTTACAGACTATGTTAAGAAAAGTGAGCATGGGGCACCTGGGTGGCTCAGTCGGTTAAGTGTCTGACTCTTGATTTTGACTCAGGTCATGATCTCAGGGTCGTGGGATTGAGCCCCTGTAGGTCCACACTCAGTGGGTAGTCTGCTGGAGATTCTCTCCTTCTGCCCCTCCCTCCATCATGTGTGTGTGCTCTCTTCTCTCTCTCTCTCAAATAATAAATAAATCTTAAAAAAAGAAGAAGAAAAGTAAGCATATACATTTTCTAAGACTTAGATACCTCTGACTTAAATAAAAGCCTGTTTTCTACAGAAATTAACAGCAAATATCCCACTATGTAAAGAGATATGAATGGAAGAAAAAGATTATATGAGGGCAGAGAGATCATCACCTGTTTAGAAGATACAGATTGGTTCAATATAAAGATAGTAGGTATGTGACCAGATGAAAATGATGAATAATCTTGATCCTAAGGACTAATCATAATATACAGTATTTTAAAACATTATTTCTGTAACTTCTTGTAACATAATGTCTTTTAAGTAGTTACATGGCAAAAATGACACAAAAAAGGCTCTAATGTAAGACTTGCTTAAAATAAGGTATAGACAGAGAACACATGAGCAAGGAGAAGAGGAGCTTCACGGAGATGCCAAAGTCAACAGCTGTGCACAGGCTGAATATCCTCTCTAGGGCATCACTCCATAATTAAAAAATGTATGTACTGTGACTTACCCTATTTCAAAACAAAAAATTAAACAAAAACACTCTTCTGATCTTACTTTGTCCTCAAGCTCAGCTCTGCTTCTCTTCTTCCTTTACGAGGAGACCCTAACCCCCCTTCCACATTCTCCCATGATCATCTCACACAGGCTCTCTGTCACCCCAACCTCCCACAGCTGTGCTCAAAGGGACTGGTGACTTCAGTTCTGCCCATAATGATCAGTTTCAGCTCCTATGCATTTGTCTGTAATCTCTGACCTAACATCATGTCTATAGTCAGGACATTTTGCTCCTATGCCATGGGGCACTTAGTCCTATGCTTCGTAACTGGTTCCTTGGTTTCTCTCCAACCTCTTCTTGCTGGAGTGCTCTGGGCTCAATACTTGAAGCTCTTCTCTTTCCTACTAAACTCACTTGGTGACTTTGTCTAGCTTGGTGGTAAAAATACCATTTAAACAGTTATAGAATCCTAGTACCGTGCATCTGGCCGAGGTCTCCTCTGAGAAAGTCCAGCTGCATACCCATCTCTGCTGCGATATCTGGTGGGCACCTAAGATTTCCTATGTTCTGCTTTTCTCATCTAGGTAAATGGCATCTACATATTCCCAGTTGCCTAGGTCCAAAACCTGGGGCCATTGATATTCTCCATTTCCTTACATCTTACCTTCAATCTTTCAGCAAATCCCACTGACTTTCTTCAAAATATATCCCAATAGGACCACCTCTATCTCTGCCACGTCTCCGTTTTATTCTCTTGTAGATAAAGGGATAGACTCCAAACAAATCTTGCTTTTGTCCAAGCTCTATTTAACACTTCCATTTAAGAGAAGTAAATAGGGCGCCTGGGTGGCTCAGTTGGTTAAGCGACTGCCTTCGGCTCAGGTCATGATCCTGGAGTCCCGGGATCGAGTCCCGCATTGGGTTCCCTGCTCGGCAGGGAGTCTGCTTCTCCCTCTGACCCTCCCCCCTTTCATGCTCTCTCTCTCATTCTCTCTCTCTAAATAAATAAATAAAATCTTTAAAAAAAAGAGAAGTAAATAAAGAGAAAGGAGACTTGGTGTCCAGGCAAAAATAAATTATATACATAATAGATAGATAGATAAATAGATAGATAATTTTTTCAAATTAATTCTTTTTAGTTAGAGGTAGCCAGGGAATGTAGAGTTTCAAGTGACTCAGTTTTGGAATGACATTGAGATTTGTCATGACCTTTTCTCATTTATAACACCAGCTTGAATTCCTCCAGCAAAACGTTTTTCCTAAAATGTATTCATATCACTTTTCTCATCCATATGTTTCAAAGTGTTTCTGAGCTATTTTAGACAGGTATCATTATCCCAATGCTGTAGATGAGGACCTCAGACTTCAAGTCTACACTAGGAGCAAGGCATAACAACCAGTCACATGTTGGACCCACCTATCTTTTTACTCTCACCTGCTATGACACCTCACCACTTTGCTTACTAGCACTTGTACTATTTGCTTTTCTGCATCAAGAACCAAGCTTTCCCTGTTCCCCTGTGTATATGCTGCTGGCCCCAGTAGGACCACATGTCCATTGTTTTCAGATGCCTGTCAAACGAACCCTCTTTGGTCCAGGAAGGTTTTCTAACTTGCTCTCTTATTGAGAATTTACATAACGTGAACTCTAGGCCAGGCTCTTTTCTGCAGGTAGGGCTTATGGTTACAAGACAGACAAATTTCCTGCCTTCCTTGAACTGATGTTCTCTCCAGAGCCATAGAATATATAAGAATGTTCCCATATTAATCGTTTCCCACTTTATATTATAATCATTTGACTTATGACTTATCCCCACTTCCGAATTAGAAAATCAATAAGAATAGATCTATGTCTGATCAATCTTTTTTAGCCTGAACTTACCTTAGTGGGCACATACAAAATGTTCAGTAAATATTGGAGATGGAGAAATACATTGCCAATAATTACATAATTACTTAAAGAAAATTCCCACTAGATTTCACTAAACCAAGCCCCAAACTTGCCTATTTTCTCTCATGCAGATAAATTATAGCCAACTTCATTTGTTTGCACTGATATTTATGTGCTGGGCTTCTGAAATTTCCATCTTCTTTCTTCTTTTTTTTTTTTTTTTTTTTGGTTTACAGTCCAATCTGCTTGAGTAACTTCATTCATAAGACAAATCGACTAAATCTCAGTTTAATAAAAAATGCCCATTATGTGTGATTCTCTCATTACTTACATCAAATACTTGAATACAATTGTGTGCATGTTTTTACATAAATTATGTTTCATGCACTACACTGGATTCTGTGTTCTTTTCTGCATAATGTAATTATCAGCATCCTTCATTTGAATATCATAGTTTAATACAACCAAAAAAGTAGATAATATTTCCAAATAAAAGGAAAAACAATGTGTATTGTTTAAAATATCTCCACTCCGCTCAGGAGTAGGTTTAACAAGAACAGTTTATCAAGCAAATCATTTTAGTAGCTACCTACTAAGTTTTGAAGATAAGCAAAAAGAATGTGCACGTGTCTATTAATGAGAAAAATACTGCTCTACCTGAAATATACCACTGGACTAAACTAATAAGGTCTATATCAGCATTGTCCAAAATAGCATTGGGAATGTTCTATATCCACATTGTGCAATTCAGTAACACTGGACATGTGGCTTTTGAGCTTTTGAAAGATGGCTAATGTGATTGAGAAAATAAAATTTTAAATTAAATTACATTTAAATTTGAATTTAAATCTAAATAGTCAATGTGTCTATTGACTTCCATATTGGACGTCACAATTGAGCTAACTCAGACACCAAGTTACAACATATACTCTCTCATTCCTTTGACAAAAAGAGCTGTAAGGATCAGCAATAATCCCTAGTTTACTTGTGATTTGGCTACAGTGGAAAGTGAAAATCTATAACATCAGAACCTGTCAAGGAGCATCTAAGAAGACTCCATGGATCCCTGCCCCCCTTTCCATGTCCTTCTACAACACCAGAACCCGCCTTAAGTAAGGAAGATCCAAGATGTTTCCATGGATTCTCACACCTTGGTATTTCTCTAATCCCCTCCCCTTAAGTGTAGGCTGGACCCAGGGCCTCACTTCTACCGATTATAATATAGCCCAAATGAAAGAGCTTAGATGTCCATTAACAAATGAATGGATAAAGAAGATTTGGTACACACACACACACACACACACACACACACACACACACTGGAATATTATGCAGCCATCAAAAAATGAAATCTTGCCATTTGCAATGACGTGGATGGAACTAGAGGGTATTATGCTAAGCCAAATAAGTCAATCAGAGAAAGATAAGTATCATATGATCTCACTGATATGAAGAATTTGAGAAACAAGATAGAGGATCATGGGGGAAGGGAGGGAAAAATGAAACAAGATGAAACCAGAGAGGAAGACAAACCATAAGAGACTCTTAATTTTAGGAAACAAATTGAGGGTTGCTGGAGTGGAGGGGGTGGGAGGGATGGGTTGGCTTGGTGATGGACACTGGGAAGGGTATTTGCTATGGTGAGCACTGTGAATTGTGTAAGACTGATGAATCACAGACCTGTAGCCCTGAAACAAATAATACATTATATGTTAATTAAAAAAAAAAAATGAATACAGCCCAAATGATGGGGATCACTTTCAAGACTAGGTTATAAATGGGCTGTGGTTTCCATTTTTCTCGGATGATTTGCCCTGAGAGAAGCCAATTTCCACGATACGACGCAGCCCTTTGGAGATGCCCAGGTAGTAAGAGATCCAAGGGCTGCCAACAGCCTTGTGTGTGTGAGCTTGGAAGAAGATCCCCACCATTTCCACAAGTTTAGATTGTAGTTCTAGTGACAGGTTAACTGCAAATTCCTAAGGGACCTTGAGCTGGAGGTACTGTTAGAGAAAAAACTATGCAATGATATTTGTTAAAACATGCTAGGAACACTTCATTCAGAGGAAGAGAGAGAGGAGGGTTGCCAGGATAGGCACAGGGACCACTGCAGTGGGATTTTACAGTGAGGTTGAGAGATTAGGCTCAACTCCAAATATAGCATGGGAAGTAAGAGCTTTGACCCAAGAGTAGGGCAGAGGATCAGTAGATAGATAATTCCTAAGATCAGGGTAAGGGTGGGAGGGTCTATCTTAACTGACTGAAAAGGATTCTTTTTTTTATTTAAGATTTCATTTTATT
Organism: Mirounga leonina; assembly: GCF_011800145.1. Taxonomy (NCBI): domain Eukaryota; kingdom Metazoa; phylum Chordata; class Mammalia; order Carnivora; family Phocidae; genus Mirounga; species Mirounga leonina. The sequence goes on along the minus strand of NW_023270320.1, from coordinate 37,580,095 downwards.
TGTTTGACAGAGAAAGAGAGAGAGAGAGAGCACAAGCAGGGGGAGTGACAGGCAGAGGGGGAGGGAGAAGCAGGGCTCGATCCCAGGACCCTGGAATCATGACCTGAGCTAAAGGCAGACACTTAACCAACTGAGCCATCCAGGTACCCCCCAAATAGAATTCTTGCTGAAGACAGGTCAGGGTGTCAGACATCACCTAGGGGATGGTGGAGGATGAAGAACTCAATAGGATATTATAGGTGATCAGACATGGAGGGTGGGGGTCCTGATAAAAATGATTTATTGAACCTAGATTTTATAAGGAAGTGTACAGATGGGCCTGAGAGAAGGTTCAGGAACCTGACTAACGTTTAGTCAAGCAAAATTGCTCTTTATTTGAAATCCGAATGTAAGTGGGAATTCTGTACTGTGTCTAGTAAGCCTCAACCAATAGTCAGTGCTTGGAGCAGGGTCTCTGTGCTTGAGGGTTGGCTTAACAGAGGAAGGGACAGATGCATAAAAAAACACAGATTTAATTTAATAGAGATGAGCAAGGGATGTTTTGGGGGCACAAAAGTAGATATACAAAGTTGAATTCTAGGGCACAGGTAAGGTAAGAAATGTTAATCTCTTGGGATTTACAAGACACGAGGAAGGCAAAATTATCACAATTTTTCACAATATGAAACTGCCAAAACCTTACTAAATACATAGATTTATTGAGGTTTAGAAAAGATGAATGTCATTTTTTGACTCAAAACAATGTTAATTATTAACATAGGAGTTTCTGAATTTCTGAAAAAATTCAGGACTCTATCAGAAATGTTTCCATCATAAAACGCAGACATATACACATGTGCACGCACACACAACACCTCAACTGGGCTTAAATTTTTAAAAAATGAAATTCATTCACTCAGTGGTAAGATCGGCTTCAGAAATAATCTGATCAAATTTGGGGGTCCTTTTCTTCTTTGTAGGAACTCTATTCTCTCATGGCTTCAGAATTATACCTGTAGTTCTCAGCCTCAAGGCACATGGTTCAGAGAACGCCAGAGCTTCCTCCCCCTTGGTCCTCAGCATAAAAATTGCAGGTGGTGTTTTAACTGGTGAGAAGTACCGTAGTTCCTGCGTCCACTCAGAGACCAATCTCTGGGACCAAGGGCATGCCCTGAGCCCATTGGCTTAGGCCCTGCCACTCACCCACTTTGAACCAATCAATGTCAAGTTGGCAGCCCAGAGGGTGGAGCAAACCATGGGCATGGGTGGAGGTCAATCCAGGGAAGGCCCGTGAATGCCACCGACTGCAGCAGACTTAGGGAGGGTCCACCAGAGAAGGCGCAGCTGGATGCAGCCTCCATGGCCATGCCCACGCTGTCTTGAAAGCAAGTGTTAAATAAAAGGATGGAAATGATTCTTAACCAAGAATCAAGGCTACATGCTTCTTCGCTGTCATTTGGACTCAACCATGGGATAGAGGTATTATTGTTCCTGTTTTCTCCATTGAAACGAAGTCTCTGAGAGAGCAAGTCTCCTGCCCAAGATCTCACACCGTTAAATTAGGAGAAAAGGAATTTCACTCTAGAGTGCCCATTTTTCCTTTTGTATATGTAATAGATTTGGAAGGCTATTAACTCTTTGAGGAACTATGGGCACATATAATAAATAACACAATTCCCCTACCCCCAAAAAAGAGGTACTTATAATACCACATGGAGCCTGGCGGGATGCTATGATATTTATTATTTCATAATAATCAACACTAGAAATGATAGAAGTCTGGTTGGCACCAACATGCTCAAAGAAAGACTACAGAGCAGTCAGCAGACTGAGGGAGAGAGGGGGAGGGGTAGAGAGGAGGGATGGAGAGAGGGGTGAGGGGTGGAGGGAGGAGGAGGGTAGGCAAAAAGAGGTGGCAGAGAGGGAGAGAGGTTTTCAGAATGATTTGGGTGCCAGACAAGTCACACCCTCAAAAAATATTCGGATAAAATATTGGCATAAATAAATGCACACTAGACATCTTGGGCACGCTGACGTTTTCACAGATCTGATGTCAATTCCTTAATTTAATATTGAAGTCTTTTAAATTATTATTGATGGCTCTTTGGGATACTTACTGAATTGCAATCTCTTATCTCTCCCTTCTCCACTCTAAGTATATTATATTCCTTTTTAAGTGAACCCTGGGTGCTTTCACTGACTTTTACTTTGCAATTTCATAGATAAATTCTGCCAAGAATAATATTATCTGAGGAATAGTGTAAGACCTTGACCATCAAGAAAGATCATTGTTGAGAAGTGATTTTTAATTACTTCTTACTGGGGAAAATTTAGCTCAAGTCACAAAGGTGATATCACAACTTCAGGCCCTTAAATAAAACCATTTATATTTAATTGCCTCCACCACGGGGTCACATTCTTAGAAGAGTGAATCTTCCATTGTTTGGGTGAGAGTTATCTTTTGCACTTTTTCCTGATTACTTTCTAACAGTGCTGGGCTTGAGTCCGATCTGGCTTCATTCTTACTGGAAATGTATTTTTACTGTTCAGTGGAATATGCTCAATTAATTGACACCTGCCTTAAAGTAACAAAGGACACTCAAAATCACAAATACATGTTGGCTCTAAAACATGATGAGAAGACGGCAGACAGAAACCAAATGAATAAATGTGAGCACTGTAAAAACAGCACTATCATTTGCTTAGAAGTTCTAGTAGGAGCGTAAATATTGTAAAACGTTTCGGTGATTATCACAGCATCATGTACGATAGCAAAATTTTGAAATCAGACAAATCTCATAAGAAAGCAATTCACATAAACTGGGACCTTGACTCATGGGAGAATTTTATTGTCAAAGATTATTATCTGGAAAAAGAAATGTAAAATAACATTGAGTTCCGGGGGGGTAGGTAAAATCATTTATACCCCAATGATCATGATCAGTTACATAGGGGGAAAATCATGCATGGGGAGAAAAAACTAGAAAGCAATGGGCCAGAATGTTAGCTGGAGAGTAATGGGGCTAAAGGTGACGTTTATTTTTCGTTATTTCCCCTTCTGTATGTGATCAGTAGCTACCACCTGCTCTCCCAAAGTGATAGGTGTCAGAGAGGGGCCCCGAACTAGTTCTGTCAGCATCACCGGGAGCTCCCCAGAAATGCACATTTCAGACCCCACCCAGACCAGCAGGTGTGGCGCCCAGTGCTGTAGGGAGCTCCTCCGCTGACTGATGCATGCACCGTGTGAGAGCTGCTGGTATTGGGGAGCCGTGGGGGGCTCCAGGTGTCCACTGGCCTTCTCTTCCCACCAGCTTTCCTGTCCTCAGGAAGCCTCGCCAGGGTTTCCAGCCATGGCGGTGTCAGGGAGCCCCACAAGTGGGAGCAGAACGGTCCCACGCAGACTTGGAACTCCCACAGAATCACTTTCACTGTCTGCACGTCACACACAGTCCAAACACAAGGGGACAGGAAAGAGACTCCATGTCCTGACGGGGAGAGGAACAAAGCCACATCCGAAAGGGTCTGTCTTAGTCCATCTGGGCAGCTGTGACAAAATTACCACAGACAGGGGTGATTGTAGACACAGGCATTTATCGCTCACAGTTCTGGGGGCCAGATACCCAAGGTCAACGGGCTGTCAGATTTGGTGTCCAGTGAGTCCAGTCTGCCTGGTTCACAGATGGTCATCTTCTTGCTGGGTCGGGAGGGAGGGACCTCAGTGGGGTCTCTTCCATAAGGGCACTGATCCTATTCTTGAGGCTCCATTCCCATGACCTGACCACCTCCCAGTGCCCCCTCTCCACACCCCATCACCTGGGGCCTCGGCTTCAACATCCGAAGTTGGGGAAACACAACCTTCTCTGTACAGCAGGGGTTTGTATGCCCCGTGCAGAGAAAGCTGTTTGGCGTTTGTTTGTTGCTGTTTCCTACATCAAATGTGTACAGTGTATAAGGATTAGATTATTAGTTAATGTCAAAAAAGTCATACTGTTTACTGACTTCATTCTTTTGAATTAGAAGCAAGTACAATGATCTGCACTTCTAGATAGCCCACCTTTTCACATTTCTGTGTCTCTCTTATTTACCATTATTTTTCCTTAGAAGCTTTCCTTCCTTTCTAATTATTTTCTCATTCTTTTTTTTCTTTTTTCTTTTTATTTTATTATGTTATGTTAATCACCATACGTTACATCATTAGTTTTTGATGTCGTGTTCCATGATTCATTGTTTGTGCACAACACCCAGTGCTCCATGCAGAATGTGCCCTCCTCAATACCCATCACCAGGCCAACCCATCCTGCCACCCCCCATTCCCTCCAGAACCCTGTTTGTTTCTCAGAGTCCACAGTCTCCCCCATGGTTCGTCCCCCCCTCTAATTTTCCCCCCTTCATTTTTCCCTTCCTGCTATCTTCTTCCTTTTTTTATAACATATAATGTATTATTTCATTCTTGATCTATCATGGTGCCTTCCCCTCACTCACTGTGGTTCTGTTCCTTTGCTGGGACACCCACCCCAGTCACTGTCCCAATTCCTGCTAATCTCCCCGCTGTTCCCTCATGACCAGGGTGTGTCAGGGGAACAGACATGGCAATAACAAGTTCTAATCCTGAATCTGCCAGCACACCATTGTATAAGGATCAAGACCTCAGTGCTTGTCAGGAAACCTGTCTTACTAAAATGGAAGCATGGTGCTAACCACTATTTCAGATGTCCTCTAACATCTAAAATCACGTTATCTGATAGCTGTAAGTCTTTACTGACGGACTTCAAAACCTCAACCAACCAAAACACCAACTAGTAGAACATCCAAAACACTCAATACTTATTGACCTGTGATCACTGTACATTGGTACGTTTATGTCTAAGTTAGGAAGTTCCCAGAATTGACCCAGCCTATTTTTAATCATGAAATGTTGCAGGGATAGTGGATTGCCATAGCCAGTGTGATGAAGTTAAAACAACAACAACAAAACAAAAACAAAAACGACCAGCTGAAAATAGTGCACAAGAAAACCAAACCAAACCAAAACAAAACCCAGAGGGTCTCCAAATAAGAAAATAGAATATTAGATACATTAAACATTCCAGTATATGATTGACTAGTTAATCCCAAGTGTTGGGAGGCAGAGCCATTCATTTGGGTATATCTGCTTGAAAAATAAATGAGACTGTATTAAACATAAAATAGACTACCGTGAACCACTGCTGATTTGAATTTCATATTTGTTATAAATCACTAATAATACTAATCTTATGCTATACATATAATGCACCTGAATAGAAACACCATGATGTAGTTTAGTATCATTTGGAGTGCTTAAAATATGATTCTTAATTCCTATTTACATCTTATTGACCATAAGTTATATATTATTTGAGTTAAATGGACCCCATTCATTCATACTCCTTTTCAAAATAATCCTCCCCCAAACAATGCTAAACATAAAACAAAGCAAACAAAATGGCATCTTTTTTTTTTTTATTGACGTAAATTAACTATTTTGTTGACTGGTTGACTATTTAGCAAATGCCATTTTTTTATAGTCACCTGTACAAATAAAATTATCAGTTTTCCTCTTCCTCAACTGATTTTAACATGATTTCACAGACATAACTACAAAGTCAGTACAACCGTTTTACTAGGTGATTCTGGTGTGTGTGGGGGGGGCCGAGGTGTGGGTGTGTGTGTGGTGCAGACTTAGATAAACACACACATAAATATTACACTTCGATATTTAACCTACTTGAGTCATTTTTCAATTCTAAAGCTCAAATACCCCAAGAAAAATAATTATGGTGGAACTAAAAAAAAAAAAAAAAAAGAGCCAAATAGACATATCAATTACCTGATATTAATTAAGTCCTGCATTTCAATCAATCAATTTTCATTTTTTTATTATGTTGTGTTAGTCACCATGCAGTACATCATTAGTTTTTGATGTAGTGTTCCATGATTCATTGTTTGCATATAACACCCAGTGCTCCATGCAGAACGTGCCCTCTTTAATACCCAACCCCAGGCTAACGCATCCCCCCACCCTCCTCCCTCTAGAACCATCAGTTTGTTTCTCAGAGTCCATCGTCTCTCATGCTTCGTCTCCCCCTCCAATCCCCCCCCTTCATTCTTCCCCTCCTCCTATCTTCTTCTTCTTCTTCTTTTTTTTTTTTTAAACATATAATGTATTATTTGTTTTAGAGGTACAGGTCTGTGATTCAACAGTCTTGCACACTTCACAGTGCTCACCATAGCACATACCCTCCCCAATATCTATCACCCAGCCACCCCATCCCTCCCACCCCCACCACTCCAGCAACCCTCAGTTTGTTTCCTGAGATTAAGAATTCCTCATATCAGGGCACTTGGGTGGCTCAGTCGTTAAGCGTCTGCCTTCAGCTCAGGTCATGATCCCAGGGTCCTGGGATTGAGCCCCAAATCGTGCTCTCTGCTCAGTGTGGAGCCTGCTTCTCCCTCTCCCACTCTGCCTGCTCGTGTTCTCTCTCTCACTGTCTCTCTCTGTCAAATAAATAAATAAAATCTTAAAAAAAAAAGAATTCCTCATATCAATGAGGTCATATGATACATGTCTTTCTCTGATTGGCTTATTTCGCTCAGCATAACACCCTCCAGTTCCATCCATGTCGTTGCAAATGGCAAGATCTCATTCCTTTTGATGGCTGCATAATATTCCATTGTATATATATACCACTTCTTCTTTATCCATTCATCTGTCGATGGACATCTTGGCTCTTTCCACAGTTTGGCTATTGTGGACATTGCTGCCATAAACATCGGGGTGCACGTACCCTTTTGGATCCCTACTTTTGTATCTTTGGGGTAAATACCCAGTAGTGCAATTGCTGGGTCCTATAGTAGCTCTATTTTCAACTTTTTGAGGAACCTCCATACAGTTTTCCAGAGTGGTTGCACCAGCTTGCATTCCCACCAACAGTGTAGGAGGGTTCCCCTTTCTCCGCATCCCCGCCAACATCTGTCATTTCCTGACTTGTTAATTTTAGCCATTCTGACTGGTGTGAGGTGTCAATCAATCTATTTTCAAATTGACTGATACATTAGGGGAAAAGGGGGGATATTGGATTACTCTTTTCATTGTCTGAAGTAGATGCTTAAGGTAATGTACTTGAACTAAGTTTTAGTGAATTTATCCAAAGCACCTAAAACATGCCCTGCCCACAGTGCATAATCTTTATATACTTTTTGAAGTAATCAGTAAATGCTGAGTATGCATGTATAATGGGCTATTAGAATATGTGCCCCAAAGGACTGCATTAATAATTGACTGAGACAACATATAATATTATTAGCAAATGCCTGTCAGTTAATGTATGCTCAATGAGTGCCTGTCCCTTTTATATTCAATGATACGTGATCAGAGAAAAGAAAGTCATGTTCTACTCCAAGGAGATTTTATGAATAAGAGTGATTCTCCTGTATATTCACTCTCGAGGACTAAACACTAAGTAGATGGTCGAAACATTCAGATTGTGAATGCTCTATTATTTTAGGCTATTAATTAGAAAGACTCTAAACAATTAATATAAATAACAGAAGATCAAGATTTTTTTCACTAATGACATGGCTCCTAGATAAATGAAATGAGGGAAGCAGAGACCAGTGAAAATATGCAAAGTGGGCAGCATCCTAATTATTGAAATAGAAATTAATATCATTGAAGTCAGAATCCCAGATTGTATGTTTGAACAGGAAAATGCGTTTGATGAAATCTAATAGAATCTCAATTAGCAAATTAAGATATTGGCTGATGAGAAAATGGAGCCGGTGAAGCAAGAATTGAAGTCTTGCGAATGAAGAGGGATTACTTCAGATAAGCGAACGTGCAGTGGGTTGTGCTATGATCATGTGGACAAAACTGACAGATGTCACACCCACAATATAGTCACACTCTGTATTTGGGAGATTACCTTAAAAAAATATGGAGTTAGCCCAGTGATGGGTATTAAGGAGGGCACGTTCTGCATGGAGCACTGGGTGTTATACGCAAACAATGAATCATGGAACACTTCATCAAAAACTAATGATGTAATGTATGGTGATTAACATAACATAATAAAATTAAATTAAATTAAAAAATATGGAGTTAATTCTATTTCATTTTAACAGTTTGTATTACTACATAAATTCCATGAAGCCCTGAGATGTATTTAAGGGGTAAAAACAGGTTTCTGGCTTCTGAAAAATGAACAAGTCTAAAAATTATTTTCAATGAATCAAAATTTGGATTCTGTAAGAAAAATATTATCAGAAAACTATTTCTGTAAGAAAATCAGGAAATTTAAGATATTTAACATGATTTTTTCAGGACTATTAACTACCGCTAATGCAATCTAAATAGTAATTTTGCTCTTTTTTCAAGCAGGAATTTAGTGGAAAGCAGCTTCACAAACCCTCACATCAGAGACCCACTTGTGTGACATGTTGTGGATTACGGCGGACTAGCAGCTGTCAGCCCCCCAAAAAGCTGCTCTTCAGCTGGTGCTGGGAACAGTTTGCTATTTCTCTTCTGGCGTGAGGTCTCTCCTGCTCAGGCATTCTTGGTTTATTTGCCAGGATACACTACAGCCCACAGCCCCTTAAGTTTCAATTTGCAAGTGAAGTAAAATTCCACATAAGTTATTTACATCTTTGCCAATTCTGTTAAGTTGATAAGCACGATGTTAAATTTCCTAACAGCCCTTACAACAACAACAAAATAATAATTCAGTGGTGAAGGAGAGAAGTTTGAAGCAACTGATTGTGGAAAATGACATTTTAAAAATATCGTTTAGAAAAAAAATTATTAAAGCAATGTAAGTAATCTATTGCTGAAAATCCGTTTTTTTTAGGGGAGGCATATGGACAACAGGCCCACAAACTTGAGACAACCATCACGACAGTCTTGGAGAAACCTTACAAACCACTAGTGAGCATGTGGATCAAGGGGAATCCCAGAGCCCAGATAATGTTGTTCACGTGGCAGGTGTGTCATCAGTGTTTGTTCCCGAGGATGATGCCAAATTCTGTAATTACTGATACTGTCATTTTTGTGACCTCGTCCTTAAAAACTACGTTTTGGGAATATTAATTATAATCTCCAAAAATAGAGTAAAAATATTTAAAAAAAAAAGAGTATAACCGTGAAAGGAACAGCATAGTAACCTGTAGAAATACTATATTATATTAGCTCTAAGTCAGGGCAACATAAGAGTCTAATCATGAGCAGAGATAATACATTCATTTTCTATTCATCAAGGCCAATGTACTCATTTTAAGTCTACTCATATGATATTTAGGAATCAGTGTCTATCTTCCAAATGTTAAGCTGAGCCCAGCAGTTGGTGATGAACACTTGCATACTGGTCGTAACAACCAGACTTCCCATCTCCAGTCACAGCTGGAGGAGCCGTTCAGATCTGATCTATTATCATCTTTACAAAGATAGCACAGCATCATCAGTAACGCTCAGGCTCAGACCAGATCTGTCGGCTTTGAACCCCGGCCTTGCACTTGCTATGACTTGTGATCTGGGGCAATTTTTTAACTTCTCTGTGTTTCAGTATCCCCATCTTAAAATGGGATACTAATAGTTCTATCATAGGTTTACTATGAAGGTTAAGTGCTACGGTGCTCTTAAAATACTTAGAATGGTGTAAGTAGTAAACATTATAAAATTGGATGATTGATAAACAATCATTTTACAAATAGTATACGCTGTAGGATTTCAAGAACACATGACCTGTGTAGAGAACCAAAAAATAATAATTTTGCTAACTCAAGTTGAAGAGAAATACATTTACTAATCCTTTACTTACAAATAGAAATTGGTATTCCATTTCCCAAAGCAACATCCTGATTTATGAACCTGCAAAACTTATTATTTAATTTAATAGCCAATTAATAAAGGTCTAATTAATAAACAGTAACAAATAGTAACGTAAGTGCCCAGTGAATAACAAATTTGAGAGAACATCTGTTTCTAAAATAGACTCACGTCTTTGGTATAATTATCATTTTAAGATAAAGTGCATCCTACAAGTAAAATCCCTAAGATTAGTAGAAGGTACAGTGTTAGGAGTCAGAAGGCCAGACTGCTGTAAAATAACCATGCCTCTAATTAACAGAGTAACTTTTGCTCAGTAACTTGAGTTCAAAGATCATGGTTTTACTATTCAAAAACTACTAAATAACCAAATTGGATTGGCATCTCCGTAGCACTTCCAGCTTCTGATCTAGCCTGGAATACACAAATTATCCTTAATGGTTACAGGTAGATTTTATTATGATTTTGTAGATAAATATTCATTGGCACATCCTGCCCAGGTGGACGTGGAGAGTCAGGGGAGGCACAGGAGATGTGGTGGCTAGGGGAGCACCCTCCGAGAAGGGGCAGCCCAGGCTCAGCTCACCACCATGTGGCCCACAGGGGCTCCCAGAGCATGGGAGAAACGGCCAAGGCGCCCTGAACACAGAGCATCTCAGGATACTAGGAGCTCAGGGTGGCTGCTTTTACTTGTCATGCTCCTGGGAGCAAAGAGAAAACTGCAAAAGTACGAGGGGGGCATGTTCAGAATTAAGGATGGGCAGTCATTCATCTCCAAGTGCCCAGAGCCTGGTCCTTGGTGGGAGTCTAAACTCCGCATGGGATGCAGTGAGTGGGGTGGGCCAGCACAGCCTAGAGCCCTGGGAGACCGAGAGCAAGTTTGCCATGACGACCTTCCCATTTGTGAAACAAAGATGCTAATCAGTAAAATTGTGAAAATTAGATGCAACCTTATGGTGTGAAAACTGCATGAAACATAAAGGATGAAGGGAGCGGAAGAGTCTCGCTGTTGCTGATCACAAGTATGGCCCTATTTATGCCTCCTGGGCTGAGAAGCTACCCTAATTCCTTACTGCCTTAGTTCTATACAATGAAATCAGTAAATTCAATTTGCATTAAGAATAAATATTTTTCCTCCATAGGACTCAACAGAACTCTTTTTTTTAAAGATTTTATTTATTTATTTGAGAGACAGAGAGAGCACCAGCAGGGGCAGAGGGAGAAGCAGGTTCCTCATTGAGCAGGGAGCCCGACTCAGGACTCGATCCCAGGACCCTGAGATCTGACCTGAGTGGAAGGCAGACACTTAACCGACTGAGCCACCCACTCACCCTCAACAGAACTCTTTTGATACTGATGACAATGTTTTCTCAAGGCTGGAATAGAGTCTCAAATTCTGAAGAATTAAGTGATGCTTCTTGATTTGAAACAAACTGATACTAACTTACAGCAGGAACAGGAAGTTGCTCTGCAACATTCTGGGACATTCTTGAAGGCTGTCTAGAGAAAAGCGAATACCATACTTTGATCTAATGTGTGCTTATGTTAGAGACTTAAAAATGACTTTTAAGGAATATTTATGTTCCTCCATTCACAGAAATAGAGGGAAATACTAGGGTGCGATGCCTTTTCAATGATAAATGTGAGCACTAAGCAGCTTTCAGGAAGTACGTTTTACTCAGTGTAAATCAGGAAACCACAATTTAGTGCTCACAGAGAATTATAATTCACTATCACTAAATGGTAAAATAAAAAGGCATGATTTTTTTTTTCCTGAAATAACAGGCTCTGAAGATCCGCTTGACACGATTCCACAGGGGGTTTCCACATTTTTACTCTTGATTTTCTATGTTCATGCTCACAGTGCTTGGCCATCCCGTGACAGAATGACTGGGTTTTTGCTAATTAGAAACCAAGTGGGTCATATCACGAGTGGTCTGTCGCACCGCCCGTGGCTTTCATTCCCCCGCATTTTCTCTCTCCTAAAGCTAGACGATGAAAACTAAGTAAGTAAATAAATAAATAACTAAAACAGTGCAAACTTCTCTCCAGTCACAGAGATGATTTAAAGCACATGGAAATGTGATTGCTGGCAGTGTGCAAACATTCAATTAAAAATGTTTAGGTTTGAAGACATTACCACATTAATCCTAAAATATTTAAATGGCATGTAATTCTTTTAAAGATGATTCAGACAGTCAGGGACACTTGAATTTATGAAAAATTTGACACTGATAACCCAGGAAAAAGGCAGCCAAGCTTTTAGAGGCCACTCATGCCCTGGACCCCCTTCGGCATCCAATCCGGGCTCCCAGGGCTCCCGCGGCTTCTTGTATCCAGATGAAAGGGGACACACGTGGAGCTGTCTTGATTCAATCCGCTTAAGAACCCATGGTGTGGAGGCCATGGGTTTATTATCATGGACTATTTTTGTCTTACAAGTTTTGAAATAACGCGCGAGGGACTTTATTTTGGAGGAGGGCCTTGACATGAATCGTTGCTAAACAGTGTCATGACGGTTTATTTTGCAAATAGTTCTGGAAGAGAATTCAGTAGAAACTGAATCAGTTTCCTCTAGAGTTCATTGTAATGTTAAGATTCTCTGGGTAAAATCATGAAAGAAAACCCTTTTAAAAACAGTTTTGTTTTGTTTACCTTTTGCCTTTTTTTTTATTTAAAGATTTTATTTATTTATTTGAGAGAGAGATTGAGAGACACAGAGCATGAGAGGGAGGAGGGTCAGAGGGAGAAGCAGACCACCTGCCGAGCAGGGAGCCTGACGCGGGACTCGATCCCGGGACTCCAGGATCATGACCTGAGCCGAAGGCAGTCGCCTAACCAACTGAGCCACCCAGGCACCCAACCCTTTTGCCTTTCTATAAATAAGAGAGAAAGTAAAAATATCATCAATCCATGGCTTTTAAATAATTCCTAGAAAGGAAAACAACAGAAACAACAACAACACATACTTCTATTAGGAGGGAAGATGAAGAGACTCCAGGATATGCAGTTTGGGAGAGGGTGGGATAAGGGAAGGATATTAGGAACACATGAAATGTCATGCATTTGGTAATAGATCTGACAGACTCAATGCCCCGCTGATAACGTTTGACCAGGTGGAGGTGTGTTCATCTGTTGTGTTTCTGCCCATCTAGATTATCCTACATGGTGAGGGTGGGGTGCCACACCCACACCAGACTGGGATGTGAACCTTTTAGCTGGTCAAGCCACCCGCGTGCCAGTTTTTCTTTGTTATAAAGTTGACGTTAGTTACCTAACAAAGACAGTTCATGAGGTTAATATTTCAGTTTACTGGAACAATCCCTTGAACCCATTCGCCAGTCACCTCTCTGCGATCAGGGATATGCACGCATATGGGCCATACCCTGCAGAACTATTTGTGCTTATGTCCTCGTACCGGAGATATGTGGGTCCAGCCTTGCTCATCTGCAGAGAACCTCTTCGTGCATCTTTATGGCAAGACGTAATTCTGAGTAACTCAGGAGGAAGCCTAGTGCCAACTGCATTTGTTAGGAATAATAATAATGGGGCTTTTCACTCTACCAAGTCACTAAAAAACAGGAAATATGTATGTCTAGCAAAGGGTATCTCTGTGATTTACAGGAACAAACCACAATATTTCTACGAAAAAAGAGGGTGACTGTATACATTTATATTAAAGATGCATTAACCTTGTGATCACCCTCAACCTTCCTTCAAGCACACTGGTATCATACCCGTCATGGTTTTAGTGGGACTGCTTTTGAAAAACGGCAAAGCCATCTGCCTATGGCTAAGTAGGCTTCAACATATGTATTTATGGGTTCAAACTGCTATATTCCCCAGGCAAAAAAACCCTTATTTATAATGGGATGCATTATAGTGGAATATGTGTGTGTTTAAAAGTATTTTTCATATTTTATTTAACCCTTCTAACATTAAAGAAAAATATCCTGGTAAGTTATGAAAATTAATCTGGCACATAAAGACAAATTTCATCATGTTGCCAGACATTAAGGTAAGATCAATTAAAAGAGCACAGCTTTTTAAAATATTAAGTATAGTTGGTGCGTGATATATAGTCTTGGATCAGTTCTAAACTACTGAAGTCACACGATTTCAAGAAACACTTGCATTTTCTTTCTCTAAGAAAAAGACAGGAGGCGTAGCATAGTGACTCAGAACAGGGAATTGGGGGCTACTGGGGCTTTAATCAACTCTAGTCTCTACTACTAGTGGGGATTCGGCATTGGGCAAGTTAACCCCTCTGGGCCTCGGTTTCCCCCACCTATGAAACAACTGTTTCCCACAGTGTCGGTGGCATTCAGTGAGTTAACGGCATGCATTAATGTGGATTGCTTAGAATAGAGCTGGATACAAATAGCACAATGTGTAACTGACAGAAGTAAAATGACAAAATCAGAAATGCAAATTAAAAACTAAACATTCACCTGGAGATATCAGCTTCTTAACTGGCAGGGATTCGGAGATGATAAATCCCCATGTTTAGGGGGATTGACTGACATAAAGCAGGAGCCCATTGAGGTGAAAGAAGTGACATTAGTTACTGGCTCGACCAGAATGAAAGCTCAGGCTTCATAACCAGAGAGAGTGTTATAGATTGTTAACAAACACGGAAAAAGAACCCCAAACCAATAAATGCAGTTGACTCATCAAACAAGATAAAAATGAAACCATCATGCTTAACTTGCTTGCAATATAACATACTGTGGGGAGGGCTACTCCCTGAAGTGTGTGTCTTGCCCGAACCACACCTAGAAGAATGTCTGTGCCTCATCCGCATGTCACTGTCCCTCAGCTGTTTAAGCTTTATATGCTGAAAGACAAGTACAAGGTAAACTGAAAGAAAATGAAAAGCCGTATGAAAAATTCATCAGGTTGATTTCAGTTCTGTGTGCTTTTGCAAAATATATAATCTCCTTCTACATAAAAATGGAAAGGCCATTTTATTTTAATGGTGCTTCAGTTTACTTTGAGTTTAAGGTTGAATTGAAGTACGAGTTCTACCAAATGATTGGGGATGTGAATCAGCAAAATCAACTGTGAGTTTCAAGACCTCAGCAACATCAAAATTGGACAACAATTCAAAGAAGAGCAGAGACAGGGAACATTAGCACAATTCCGCTTCCTTACACCATCTGTACCAGCACCCAGAGCACCCCTACAGAAGGGACACGTGTCCCCGAGGATTCCAGTGGGAATGCACAAGCTTCCCGCTGCCTCCAATTCTCACAACAAAAGTATTTGTGAAGTCGTCGCGAGAGCCACAGACAAAGCAAAATAAAGCAGAAACAAAAAAGTTAGTGCATTTTATTTTATTTATTTATTTTTAAGATTTTATTTATTTGAGAGAGAGAGAATGAGAGACAGAGAGCAGGAGAGGGAGGAGGGTCAGAGGGAGAAGCAGACTCCCTGTTGAGCAGGGAGCCCGATGTGGGACTCGATCCCGGGACTCCAGGATCATGACCTGAGCCGAAGGCAGTCGCTTAACCAACTGAGCCACCCAGGCGCCCAAGTTAGTGCATTTTAAATATGATCCTTCCTTCATTCCAGCACATTGCAAAGGCTCAACAAGATGTCTTAAACAGTCATAAAATGGCAAAGATGGCTGAATGTTATCAAGATATGGTTAATTTTATAAATTATAAGGATGACTGGATAATAATTTTAATACATGGCTTCTAATATTTTCAAGTAAATTGCTCCACCACATTTAGAAGGAGCTCTCATCAGCAATTCTAGAGTATCTGTTTTAGACAATCTTTCTTTTACTCTCTCGACCCAGTTGTCCCTGGGATATCAGAGGACCACCATCTGATCACACTCCCCCCTCCCATGTGACTTTAGGTGAATGTGAATATTCGTGACATTAAGACTGAACACTGGGGGCGCCTGGGTGGCTCAGTCGTTGGGCATCTGCCTTCAGCTCAGGTCACGATCCCGGGGTCCTGGGATCGAGCCCCGCATCGGGCTCCCTGCTCCGCGGGAAGCCTGCTTCTCCCTCTCCCCTCCCCCTGCTTGTGTTCCCTCTCTCACTATGTCTCTCTCTGTCAAATAAATTAAAAAAAAAAAAAATTAAAAAAAGACTGAACACTGAATAAACTGAAAGTGGTTGGAGACAAAACCCCCTAATCTTTGAGCAAGAGAGTTTTTAACATGAATAATTCAGCTGATAGGTATTTTATTCAGTACTCACTTTACTCTGTGACAGATATGTGATGGGTCATCTTATAGGGAATATTTGCTTGGGAACTGAGGTGAGACTCTAAATCTGTACGCTTGGATGTAGCCACATGATCCCAATCACCAATATGTCAGTGGAACTGACTGGATGTTTATGTCCACCCAAAAATCCTATGTTGACCACCCCAGACATGATGGTCCTTTGGGAAATGACAAGGTCATGAGGATTGAACCCCCTTCCCTCTTTCTGCCATGTGAGGACACAGGAGAAGTCTGCAGTCTGCCATACACAAATGGGGTCTCACCAGAACCTGACCATTCTTGGCGCACAATCTCAGAAATCCAGCCTCTAGAACTGTGAGAAATAAATTTCCATCGTTATAAGCCACTGAGTCTGTGGCACTTTGTTAAAGCAGCCAGACCTAACTAACATAGGCATAAAGGATCATGTGTTTATTTCATTTTAGTGATTTCTATCATTTGAATTTTCAAGGGACCTCCATATGTCTTGAGGCTCAAACTCAAACAACTCACTTATTGCCTGTGGTAGGCATGATTAAGCCAACACTCATGTTTCTGTGAAATGTCCTTCTAGGAACGTTATTCTGTAAGTCACAAGCTTTGAGAGCATCTGCACTTGATATGACTATATTCGATACATAATGATGTCTCTCCTACTTTTAAAATTTTGAGCACCTTGTAAACCAAATGTAATCCCACTTTTAGAACTCAAGACTGATCTTAGAATGCCTTAAATTAACTCCATTTTTGTATTTATCTTATTGGAAATACATCTTCTGAGTACTTATGTGTCTTATGTGTCTCTGAAATCCCGGATTATCCTGGAGAGCTCTTTGTACAAGATCAGTCATCAATTCACATGCATCTCATCCCAGCTACGCCAAGTCTGGAGCTGGGTTCCTGTGCAGGGACACCTAGTGTGACCGAGCGGCACAAATCGTGGACATCCTAAGTGACCGGGTGCTGAGGAAATGTGCCATGCCACATCTGTGTAATAGACTCCATGCACACAGTGACAATAACACACTGAGCACATGTTCTAGAACAGAAAATGTGCAGTGTGTGCGGCTAACTTAAATGTGCAGGGCATCAAATTGAATGCTCAAGCTCAGGGTGTGTGTGCTTGTCCATCTTGCTCACACATGGGTTCAGGTCTTGCTGGCATCCTCCAAGGGGACAGGCTGAGGGGCTCGGAGTCCCAAGAGGCTCTGGGAAGGAGGTGGAGGTCTCAGGGGCAGGCCACCCTGAGGGGGGCAGGAGTCCCAGGGCAAATGCAGTGCTCTGTCGGGGCCACACTTGGATGCTCACCACTCAGACCACAGCCGTGCTGTGCCTCAGAGGGGAGCACCCAAAGGCAGCAGAGAGGGGGCGACGTGCGAGAGATCAGCCTGTGTGTGGGGGCAGCTTCCCCCACGTGTCCGGCTGCCCACCCTGGGTGCTGGGCCAGTGACCGCAGCGCCAGGAGCCACAAGACAAAGCACATGGTGCCTCTCTCTCCCACCTCTGGCTGCAGGTAACGTCCCCTGGCAGGCAGGCGGCAGAGGGAGGTGCTAGCCAAGGACCAGACCAGCATCCTGAGGAGAGTAGAACTGGATTTCCCCAGAGTGAAAGTGTTTAATAACTGACCACAACTGACAAGGTCCAGAATTGGAGGGATGATGCTAGAGGATGTGAGGGCACCTGTGACCAGATTTGGAAGGTATACAGTCTCCTCTTATTCCTACTGTGTCACCAAGATGCCTCAGTCAGACCGCTCACACGCACACAGGGAAGGGACAAGAAAAAATACAGTACTTAATTCCAAGATATGGAAACAAAAATAAAATACGTTTTATTTTCTCCTTTGCAAATTCTACAATTACTATATATTCTTTTCCTAATATGACTGAGTTTAAGGTAGTATATGAGGGGCACCTGGGTGGTGCTGTTGGTTAGGCAACCGACTCTTGGTTTTGACTCAGGTTGTGATGTTGGGGTCATGGGAAGGAGCCCCACATCAGGTTCTGCACTCAGCGGGGAGTCTGCTTGGGGTTCTCTCTCTCCCTCTGCCTCTGCCCTGCCCCACCCTTGCATGCACGCTCACTGATGCGCTCTCTCTCTCTTTCTCTCTATAATAATAAATAAATAGTAATAATTAAAATTTATAAATATTTAAAATAAATAAATAAATAAATAAATATTTATTTATTTATTTTTTATTTTTAAAAAATTTATTTATTTCACAGAGAGAGACACAGTGAGAGAGGGAACACAAGCAGGGGGAGTGGGAGAGGGAGAAGCAGACTCCCACTGAGCAGGGAGCCCGATGCGGGGCTCAATCCCAGGACCCTGGGACCATGACCTGAGCCGAAGGCAGACGCTTAACTGACAGCCACCCAGGCGCCCCAATAAATAAATATTAAAAAAAATAAAGTAGTATATGAAAATCAGTTACTTGAACAGAGAAAAATATATATGATCAATTTGCTGCTACTCTAAATGTTATCATGGCCAACTAATAAATCGATCCATTTTACATACAATGATAAAATCATTAAGTAAAACAAGTAAAATATTGTCTTGTCCCATTGAGTTTATGGATTTCAACATCGAACACTAAATCCATCCAACACCCAGTACCCCCACTTCTAATACTGAAGGAAGAGAGAGTATTGAAATTATAACTGAGGATTCAATAACATGTCCCCAAAGTTATTCATATAGGATGGGCTTAGAAGCTCAGGAAGAACCACACACCTACTCCCACATGTTGGCAGAACTTAGGTTAGTACTGGCTGTGAAATAATGGACATATCAAGTACTCTCTAAAATATCTAACGGCAACTGGTGACACTGGCTTTAATTATAAAGTGCTTTATTTCTCCCCTAGTGGATAAGGAGTATGATGTAAATAGCACCAGGAATCATCTAACAACAAGTTTTTTATGATCATTTCAATGGCACTGAATAAAAAGTATGGCATCTCTTTTGCTTCCTCTTTGGCGTTAATTTGCAACCCTTACCCCCAGCAGGAGAGGCAAGATGATGAGGTCTCCTGGAGCTTAAAAATCTGTGGGGTCAGATTGGCACTGTGGATAAACCATGCCCGTGGGTGAATAAAATATGGATTTGTGGAAGAAAAAAGATAACCTTTCCCCCAACCCCGTATTGAGAAATGAATCTTTCAGGAAATGTGTAAAGAATGTCTCAGTTGCCTTGATTTTAACATAATGTCGTTAAGCATGTGGCTGCATGGGGTAAAGTCTCCATTACCAACATAGCTTGCCTTCCCCAGATGGGGGGATCACGGATCCCCAAGGAGTGTGTGGATTCTAGTGTCATTCGATATAATTGGCTTTCTTTGCTATCTATATTTTTGTGTGCATTTAAACACTTTATTCTGAGACATAGTTCATAGACCTCACTGGAATGGCAAGTACATGGCATGGAAGAGTGAAAATAGTATTTCTGAATAAATATCCTCAATGATATCACTTGTTTCCCTTCCTTTTCTTTTAATTAGAACCATCCTCACCTTACTTCTATCCAGGTTCTATGGATTTCCATGTGTATGGGTGTCTTAGACAGCTGTGTCCCCCCACGGGGATGCTCGTGGGGGGGCAGACATGGAAAGTGCGTGTGGTTGAGAAGCAGGTAGGGCAGGAGTCAACACCAGCTCCAACACAAATATGCAATGAGAACATGGGAAAGTCCTCTCTGGGCCTCAGTTTGCACATGGCCACGTGGGATTGCATGTAGAAAAAAGTACCTGCGCAACATCTGGCGGAATCCTACATTATAACACGTTCAGTGAAGAAAACACAACAATGTCAAAATTACACTTGAGGTTATATTTAACTTAATGTGTGAAAATGTTAAATTCACACATTCTTTCTGATTCATCAACACATAAACTGTTTATGTGGTGATTTTTATTTGTTTGAAATCTGTATCTTAAGGGTACTACCAAAATGCCTTGATGCTTAATATAGATGAAGGGCACGTCAAAACAAAAAGGAAGTGGGTATGGTGCTTTAGGAGCCAAGCCACAGGATTCCATTGCAGCTTGGCTTCCTGAAAAATACCAAATCAAAAAGGCAAATAGAAATATATTATAAAATGTAAGCTGGCATTCAAACACCAGCTATCATCAGGACTGCATTCTGCCTACCACAGAGCAAGCTTCTGGAAGATGGACAAACCAACCCATCCTTGCCTCTTCCACAAAGCCTTGCGCTGTGCTTTCAATGAATCACAAATTCAATCCATGTTCAGTGCATGATGCTAGGGAGACCCATAGTCCAGATTGAATGCTGTCAATCCAATGATAGATTTTAGAGATTAGGTCTTTTGATCCTCTTCAAATATTTTCAAGAATTCGACACTCTTGATGGAAAATTGGATGATTTTTGTGTACGTTTGCAATAGAGAGCAACAATTTTTTTTTTCTCCTTTGCAATGGCTTACTGTGACGAAATTTTAGGTAAAAATTTTGTGACCAGTGTACGGTTATTATGATTCTTAACCAATATGGAAAAAACGAGGTGAATGAAAAATGGTAACTATTAAAATGTCAAGGACTCTGGACATCTTGAAAATTGTCTTGAGTTACCATGAAATCCTGAATGATAATTAAGTATGTGTACCCACAAATCTTCATCATTATAATTTTTGCTGGTAATAATTTATTTTTAGTCATAACATCTCAATGAGATTTTCTTCCTTTATTGCCATAGTCTGAAATTTCAAGTGCTCCTCTTTAACTGCCCGGACACAGTGAAATGTAATGCTGTACTCATTATAACAAGACTCCAGCTAGAATTCCAAAACAGTTCCTCTATTCAATCCATTGATGATAATTCTTTCCTGATCATACTACATCAATTTTTTGTTTTGCTTTGGTTATCGTAACATGTAAGAAAACCACTTAATATTAAAAACATACAATATTATATAAATCACAGAAAAATCAATGCAAACCAAAATTAAAAGGAAACCCCACAATTCTCTCCTTAACATCCTTATTTTTTAAATGAGGAAGTTGAGTCTCAATGATGAAATTACATATTCAGATAAAAATGCTAAAAGTCTTTAGAAATTTATGTTGAAATAAATTTATGTTGTACTATCATCATAGAATTACAAATCCTTTTTAAGAAGTTGTTGTATGGAAGTGATGAACCATTGAATTCTACTCTAAAAACCAATATCGCACTGTATGTTAACTACCTAAAATTTAAATAAATTTAAAGTAAATCAATCAATTATGGGGGAAAAAGAAAAGAATACATTACGGTGATGGACACTGAATAATGTATAGAATTGTTGATTATATAATCGCTTCTCGGCCTTTTGGCTAAGATCAAATGTAGAATTGTTGATTATTGTACACCTGAAACTAATATAAAAATGTATGTTAACTTTACTGGAATTAAAATTTTAAAAAATAAAATAAAAATTTCAAAAAAGGAAAAAAAAGCTAAGTAGGGTTAAAGGCATTTGGGTTCATGTTATTTTTCTAATTTCCCTAATTAAATTTTGCAAAGTTGTTTTATGAAATGACTTCTTCTCCATAGTGTTTTTCATATCTAGATGCTCAGTGCCTAAGACATCATGATATGCTGCAATCCGAGATAGAGGAATTCAAATTCTATGCACCACCTTTATCTAGCTGACCTTGAGCCAGTACCTAACTTCACTGAGTATAAGTGACTTGACATATAAAGGTAATCTTTCACAATCCAAATGATTTCTGTAAAGATTAAGTAATGCTACATATGCAGAATATCTTCGAAAGAAATATTGGTGTGTATTATTTTTCCAGGAAGTTAAACAAAAATATGTAGAATACAATAAGTAACAAGTGTAGAGTGAATAGAAATGCAAAATATACATGAGCTCTCATTAGCCCTTGGCCATCTACTTCATTTCCATAATATTCTCAAATTTTACCAAAATATATCTCAAAAGTTAAAAGGCAAAGAAAAATAATTTTAAAACAGTGTGTATGTAGAACATTTGCAATATCTACAGGGTGGTTTATGCACCTGAACTCCATGGGATGGGGGGCCAGGATTCGAGTCTTTGCTTCCCACAAAAAGACTCTCGGTTGTACCTAGTTATGAGGGATGACCATTATATATGGAAGTTGTGAGGAGATTGTTACATTTATTTGCCTTGCTCAACAGCATTTATTTAAGCCAACCATAAAATTCCTGGACCAGAAAAAATCTTTTACTTATATGTAGATGATTGTACTTTGGGAAGAAGTAATGGAGACACATGGATGTCCAACCCCTGCTCCTGACAGCTCTTAATGCTTGCGTCTCAATTTAAGTATAAAGTATCCCCCCCCCCAGAGAAAAAAATGTTCATCCTGCCATTTCTAGGGCTGGTGGGCTGGCCAGCTGTCTTAGCATTATTACCCCTATAATGACACAACCAAATGAGATGTGGCTGCTGGATGAATTATGTCTTTTCTTTACAATATAGTTAGGTTTTTATTCATTTTACTGAATGTGCTTATGAAAATGAAGCATCTGCCTGTTTGCTTTTCAAGAGTTCAGTGACAATGTGGCATGGTAATGCCTCACTCTTTCTGTGTATTTTTTTTCTTTTTGCATTTCATAACTTTTTTCACTAGAATGGAAGAACGTAGAGGTCATGGAAATGTATCAGATGTTTTATGGAGTGGGTTTTAGCCAGACCTTCAAAACCAAATTTGTATTTTTATACTTAAACTTAAAAATAATTTTCATCAACATATAGTCTTCAATAAATCACGGTGTATTCATTCCCAGGTGGAGCATCTTGGTGAGTGATACCAAGTCGCTGTTGAAGAAAACATGGTCCCTGCCCTCACAGAGCTTGCAGTGCCTGAGGGAAGTCAGCATCACTGAAGATGCATGCTCAAACACATACTTATGTAATAATTGTGATAAGTGTTACAGAGGGGATAAAAAGAAAGTAAAAGTGAGGATCTAAAAATCCCAAAATACCCATAAAGAAGGGACATTCAGGCTTGAAACACAAAGCACAGGCAAGCAAAAGCTGAAGACAGTGTTCCAGGGAGTGGAAGCAGCCTGAGGGACCACAGAAAGTAGGGAAGTGCAGGTACTCTACATCTTCTGGCATTTCCGGCAGGCAGAATAATGCCCCCCACCAACGATGTGCACATCCGAATCCCAAGATCCTGTGAATGTGTTCATGTACTTGGCCGCAGGTCTTGACAGACACAGAGCTAAGGATTTTGAGATGGGAAAATTGTATCAGATTATCTGACTGGACCCAGTGTTATCACAACGGGTTCTTAAATTTGAGAATTTTTCCAGGCTATGATCAAAGAGAGTTATCATGAGAGAAAAATGGTTGGAAAGATGTGAACCTGCTGGCTTTGAAGATGAGGAAAGGGGGCCATGAGCACAGGAATGTGGGCGGCCTCTAGAGCTTAGAAAGACAAGGAAAGGAGGCTGTCCATTTTTCCTTCAGAAATGGACTTGCTGAGCCTGGATTCTAGGTCAGTGAGACCCTTGTCAGATAACACATTTTGGGCTGTGAATTTTTAAGGCACTATACTTGTGGTGATTTATTGGAGTGGGAACAGAAAACCTATACTTCTTTTCTCTGCATTGAACAAAGCCTATTCACAATGAACAAAGGGATGTATAATCTATCTTCTGAGAATCAAAGTATCCTCTGTTATTAAACAGCTGGATTCTGAATGTGGAATCAGAATGAACAGGAGGTTGTTTATGTATCACCAGTTAAGTTAAGCATTTACATGCTGATTTTCAAATGAAAAAGTTTTTTAAAGATTTACTTATTTATGTGAGAGAGAGAAAGCATGGGCGAGTGATCGGGGGAGGGGCGGAGGGAGAGAGAGAATCTTAAGCAGACTCCCCACTGAGCAGGGAGCCTGACACAGGGCTTGATCCCATAACCCTGAGATCAGGAGTCAGGGCCAAAACCAAGAGTCAGACACCCAACTGACTGAGCCACCCAGGAACCCCCAAATGAAACTTTTTTTACAATAAATGTATATCAAAAAAATCAATTGAGATAATGTAACATTTCATAATCTTTTTAAATAACAAGCCATTAAAATGGTTAATGCTAAAGGCTAAAATTATTACATTGAAATAGATACAGTCTCGGGCGCCTGGGTGGCTCAGTTGGTTAAGCGACTGCCTTCGGCTCAGGTCATGATCCTGGAGTCCCGGGATCGAGTCCCGCATCGGGCTCCCTGCTCGGCAGGGAGTCTGCTTCTCCCTTTCCCACTCCCCGTTTGTGTTCCCTCTCTCGCTGTGTCTTTCTCTGTCAAATAAATAAATAAAATCTTAAAAAAAAAAAAGAAATAGATACAGTCTCATATCTGGTGATATTATTTATTAATTGGTCTATATTTGGAGAGCAACAGGTCAGCAAGGAGCAAGAACCCACAATTATGTTCACATTAATTAGTCTATTTTTTTCCATTCCTAGGAATGTACATTTAGATGACATTTATTATAGCATGAAATATTTATGTAAAGAGAAGTAAAACCTAAAATCCCAACAATAGGGGAATAGTTAAACATATGATCGTACATCAAGGCAAATTAATTTAGTTCACGCTGAGAGCAAAAAACACACAGAACACATTTATTACCTATTCAGTGTAATGCTAGAATATGAAAGTCTCTGCACATTATGATTTTGTTGATGCAAAACATCTAAACATATGGGCGGTTACTTTCAGGTAATAGGAATGAAAATAGATATGGGAATAGAGCAAGATATATTTCTTCCTTTTAAAGGTAAATTCCCTTGTTAAGATTACTCCTGCAGTCAATACAGAGAGCATGAGAAGGAAAAGAAGGTGAAGAAGTAGGAGAAAAAGAAGGAAAAACAAATTAGATCTTATTGGACTCCTTTTCAGGAGTAAAAGAAAAGCAGTTCTCCAAGGAATTGAGTTGCTGGCCTGTTATAATTACCTTGTTAGTAAAACTCTATTTTACTTGTCCTCAGAATTTCCATGACTATAGGAAGCTGATAACTGATATTTTTGTTCATTTGCCTTCTGCAGTTTATTAATCTAAGATGAACTATAAGAGAAAATTATATTTTTAACTTCAATATCAGACTTATTTGACTTGTTCTATTTTCTTTTTCTTCCTGAAAATAATTTTAAGAAAATGAACGTAGAGTAATAAAACCTAGGCTGTGATATGCAGCAGAATGACATAAAACCAATTCTATAAAAGATCATGATGAGTCAAGAAATGACTAAAAATATACCAGAAAGAAAAAGCATGAAAGATGGAGAAAATATATTTGTGGAGATTTTGTATCATGGAAATCAGAAAAAAGATCATCTAGAAAATCGTCCTGTTTTATAATGGCTTACTTTAATATCCAGGTTGGAAAATTATAGTAGCATTAAGTATCCCTTCAAAATACAAGGGAGTGTATACTTTCTTAAATGTCTTTACTGATACGCCTTCTAGATCTGATGGATGAAAATTCAGCCTTATGTGGCATACATTTGAGAGCAGAGAAACCCACACATGAAAACTTCCTTATTCTTAACTATGAACCGTAAGGAATCCTATCCTATCCTCTCCGATCTCTTTGACTCCTTACTTCTTGGATCATTCCTTCTTTCATGAATCTTTCCCTCTAATGGCTTATCATATAAGCACATGTTCCAATTTTCTATTAAAAAAAATTGGGGTGCCTGGGTGGCTCAGTCGTTAAGCGTCTGCCTTTGGCTCAGGTCATGATCCCAGGGTCCTGGGATCGAGCCCTGCATTGGGCTCCCTGCCTAGCGGGAAGCCTGCTTCTCCCTCTCCTACTCCCCCTGCTTGTATTCCCTCTCTCTCTGTCTCTCTCTCTCTCTCTCTCTCTCTCTCTATCAAATAAATAAATAAAATCTTAAAAAAAAATTATTCCTCTGAGCCCAAGCTTTGTTCCATACAAGGCTTTACCTTCCTAACCCTTGTAAGGCTTTTGAAATGCAGTCACCTAATTCACTAAAATACAAAGGGCTTCCAATCGCTCTACTTCCTTCCTACACGTCCTGCTCCTAAGTTCTTCCCATTGATCAGGTGCCTTCCCTCCATCCTGCCAGCAGAGCAAGAATTCTAAATGGCTAATATGGTCCTATTACTTTAATGCTAAGACTCCTTTGTGTTCCTGCTGTTTTATCATAATATGAGTACTTCCCATTAAGGCATGCGAGGAATTTCCCAGGCTGTTCTGGATCGACTTTCCAAGTCTCTCCTACCACTTATTCAGTTGCCTCCTCTTTTGTGGTCATTATGAACTACTTGGATTACCTTTCTGCCCCTCCCCCCCACCCCGGGCCAACCTTCCCTCATCTGAGCACACCTTCTTCCTTGTTCCTCTCCTCGGGATGCTCAGCCTGCTTCTCCACAGGACTCCTGCTCGCTTTTATGCTTCCTTGGGAAAACATCTTCTCTGTTGCTCCTTGCCACATTCAGTCTCACCTCTCCTTCCCCATCACCCCCATCTTAACTAGCACGCCCACACCCACAGCCACGACCCCCACAATCAGACAAAGCATCACCAAGAGGTAGACTGAGGTTTGCTGTTTGGTTTTTGTTTAATGTCTTCTTTGTCAAGGTCTAGTCATGTGACATGTTCAGTTGTGAAAAGTAAATATGTGTGATATCAACTTTGGCCCATACAAATCCAATGTTTTCTTCTTATGATTCTATCATGGGCATTGAGAGCTCTTACAAATCTCAGATGGGTATTAAAGAGGGCACGTACTGCATGGAGCACTGGGTGTTATACACAAACAATGAATCATGGATCACCACATCTAAAACTAATGATGTAATATATGGTGATTAACATAACAACAACAACAACAACAAAACAAATCTCAGTCATTTGAAACAGAAAAGACCAAGTTTTCAAATCTAAACTACAAGTTGAAATTAGGTAACAAGATTCTTCTTTTATAAAATAGCTTAATACTAGTTTACCTTGGAATTTTATAAATGTCCAACCAGGGGGCACCTGGGTGGCTCAGTTGGTTGAGTGACTGCCTTCGGCTCAGGTCATGATCCTGGGGTCCCAGGATCGATCCCCACAATGGGCTCCCTGCTCGGCAGGGAGTCTGCTTCTCCCTCTTACCCTCCCCCCCCATGCTCACTCTCTCTCTCACATAAATAAATAAAATCTTTTTTAAAAAAAGTCCAACCAGAAAATGAAATTTCTAATCAATTTCCTGAAAGTTTTAGAGTAACACAAATCTATAGCTAATTAAATAATATTCCATTAATGTTTTGAGTAGCCCAGAGAAAAAAACTATCTGAGAAAGCCAATTTCCACTTCAGTTTGCTTGTTTGAGTGTATCCTTGATTTATCTGGGTAACTTAAAGCAATAAAAATCAGTAAATCTTTAACATATTGAATTAGTAGAGATATTTCCCATCCAGTTAGTAAACAGCCAGGAGTTTATGTATAAGGCCTCATGACCATTAGCAAGCTCAGGTTTGGCCCACGTATCCAACAAGGGAAATGCTCCCCATCAGTACTTTACTCTTTGTCTCTCAGACAGTGTTTTGTACAAGGGAAGGTAACTTAAGAATAAACTAGATGGCCTTAGGCCTTCTTTTCACTCCCCTAAGCAAGAAGAATTTCTACAGAAAATTACTACCACCAACAGTCAACCAAAAATACCAAAATAAATGCTTAAAATAATTTAAAATATAAATATACCTTCTTCCTTTAGAAATTCATATCCACATGTTAATTACATCTTGAAAATTCACTTGTTCTAATCAAAAATTTCATTCCTTCCTTGGCATTAATCAAGCGCATCAGATTAAAACTAAATGAGGGGCGCCTGGGTGGCTCAGTCGGTTAAGCGTCTGCCTTCGGCTCAGGTCAAGGTCCTGGGATCGAGCCCTGCATCCGGCTCCCTGCTAAGTGGGGAGCCTGCTTCTCCCTCTCCCACCCCCACCCCCCCGCTTGTGTTCCCTCTCTCACTGTGTCTCTGTCAAATAAATAAATAAAATCTGAAAAAAATAAAATAAATAAAATAAATAAAATAAAATGAACTGAAAGAAAATCCAAAAGATTCAAACCTTTTCTTTTGCTCCTTTCCCTAACCCACTGTATTTACATCCAAGTCTTAAATTCATTTGACTTTCTTTATTCTGTTTTTCTTTAAAATAATACCATTCATCCATCTAGAATCATTTCATCTAAATCAAAGTCATCGAATTACTGTCATCAAATCGCCAAACATAGCAGTTCATGTACAGTAAGACAGCTGGAGCCCCTTTGAAAATGTTACTATATGTTTCAATGTATTTATTTTTACTTTTTATCTTTTACACACTTTTTTTTAAAGATTTTATTTATTTATTTATTCATAAGAGACAGAGAGGGAGAGAGACAGAGGGAGAAGCAGGCTCCCCACGGAGCAGGGAGCCGGATGCGGGGCTCGATCCCAGGACCCTGGGATCATGACCTGAGCCGAAGACAGACGCTTAACCATCTGAGCCACCCAGGCGCCCTCTTTTGCACACTTTTGAGCTCTCAAAGGGATAGTTAGCCAAATTGGGCAGAAAGAAGTTTTGCTAAATTCACAAAAAAATAACCCATAAATTGCTTCACAAAAGCAACATCCCTCCTATTACATTAAATTCTCTAAAATGGTAATATCTTTAGTTTGAAAGGGACGTTTTAGGCAAATTGAACATTAAGCACAGACTTGCAAGTGGGGAATTGGCAAAGAGCCTTACAAACGTACACCTTCTTCACAAACGATTCCCTCCAGACTTGCCTTATGTATTTCTGAACATTAGATAATTTTTCAGTGGGACTCTTTGAGGGTGTGAATACCTAACTGGCTTTTATAATCAAAAATCTTATCTACAGAAAACATTCTGTCAGCGTTATCAATATACTATTTAGGAACAAGGAGGAATTAAGTAAACTATATCCCTATTTTTAGAGAGATATTGAGCAGTATATGTTTGGTTTTAAAATCGCAGTTGAAATAGCATTTTGTGTGGTAGTAATGTAATAATAGGACCAATAGATTCCTGTTCAGTTATAAGAAGCATGGGCTTGTCTAATGCATATTCAAGTCATGCTTTCAAAGAATATATAGGTGAATAAATGTTCTTTATTATGTTCAAAACACCTTCAGCTACCTCTCTATTTACTTTTTTTGTTTTTAATGTGTACATTAATTTCTAATTTATTTAGAAACTTAATCAAATATAGAGACTTTGCATACAAAGACATATCTATAAACAACATCTAGAAAATCCCAAAACCCACTGAATTAAAAGACTTTAATATAGAGACTCTCATTAAGATATGGAAACTGTACTTCATCCCATGTGATCCCATGTGATTAATGTTCCTGGTATTCTAGAAAATGAAAAAATTTACTTAGTCTGTGTTATCCTTCTGGACTGAGAGATGGATGGGATCTTAGAGTTTTTCAGATTAGAGATTCTAGATATTTTGGATTTCATAAAATGTTATTATTTTTTATAAAATATATTTTAGAAGGTGCCTGGGTGGCTCAGTCTGTTAAGCATCTGCCTTTGGCTCAGGTCACGATTCCAGGGTCCTGGGATCTAGCAGGCATCCAGCTTCTTGCTCAGTGGGGAGCCTGCTTCAGCCCCTTCCAATAATAATAAATAAAATCTTTTTAAAAATAAAATATATTTTATGGGGCGCCTGGGTGGCTCAGTCAGTTAAGCGTCTGCCTTCGGCTCAGGTCATGATCCCAGCGTCCTGGGATCGAGCCCCACATCGGGCTCCCTGCTCAGTGGGAAGCCTGCTTCTCCCTCTCCCACTCCCCCTGCTTGTGTTCCCTCTCTTGCTGAGTCTCTCTCTGTCACATAAATAAATAAAATCTTCAAATAAATAAATAGATAAATAAAATATATTTTAAAAAATCAGTTTCTGACATCACCAGTAGAAAGTGGTTATCTACACAGTAATACTGTCTACTATCGCCATTATCTTATTAAAGAAGAACAAAAAAGAATCTCAGAACAAAATAATTATTTGGTTTTATGCAACAACATGAATGGATGTTAAAAGTTATGAAAAATTTACCGAATTCACCTTACATTTCTCATCAGCTGGTGAACATCCTAGTCCAGTTCATAGACCAGCATTTGGGAAGAAGCCCTTTCCAGTCGAACTCTCTCCTACTCTAGGAAGCTGAGGGTAATAATTAATGTCTGAATCAGAAACATGACCCTTGTCTTCTGATTCCCAACCAGGTTCTTTTCCTTATGTCCAGATCAAGACCTGGTGTTGAATTCTGAGTCATGTGGTTTTCTTACTCTTAAAAAGTGGGTTGTTGAATTAAGACTGAATCTGAAGTCACATTCAGCTCACTATGCCCAACATGGAAGAATATAGACTCTTTATCCAGTTGAGCATATTTATATACTCAAAACTAACATCTGGACAATCTCTCCTAGTGCATAAACCAAATGGTGAGAAACTGAGTTCGCATGTGAATCATATTTCACTAATGGGTACATGCTGTCTATGAACCGGGTAGATCACTCCATTCCAAGGTCACTCACTGACGCAGGTCCTGGCAGGCGACCCATCAGTGTTATTCATACTACACCTTAGTTCTGCTCCAGATTGGTTATAACAGAAAATGTCTCGGGGGCCAAGTTCTTCACCTGCACTGAGATGTTCAATCTATCTTAAACATCAATGGCCAGGCCATGGTGAAAACTCCTCCTATCTTAGGGCACACGTATGGGTACTGACTAATTACCAGAAGGAGAAAACTTATTGAATATAACTTGGTGTGGCACTAACAAAGATATAATATATACAGGGTTGAGAAATAAAATACTTTTGCCTACCCAATGGTAAATCCAAAGAAAAGTCAAATGCCAGCTTACTCTGGTTTTAATGATTTTTAAAACTCAAGTAGGATTTTTGCTCAGCAATAGGGATGGACCCAGAAATGGGCTGTGGCTGATGGGCGGCAGCATGGGTTTCTTTGGGGCATCATGGCTGTAGGCGTGGGAGTCTTGCCATGGTGACACGGTTGTCCTGCTGGGGAATTTAGGAGGGCACACTGCAGACACAGTCCGACTGAGAAAGGGAAGGGAGTATGACAGTTCTTGCACACTAGTTTTTGGGGCTGAAGATCGGATGAGGTACAAAGTGGCAAAAGAGCCAAGAAGAGGCCATTTTTATCTCTCTAGTGTCAGTAAGTGTGAACACTTCTTCAAAGCGGTGACATCACTGCAGGGCATGGTTCATCAAAGAGAAAAGGACGGGGGAGATGGGGATATGCCATCCAGAACCTGAGAATCACAACGTATCATTAAGAATAAATGGGTGTGGAACCAACTTGCGGAGAATTGGTTTCTCTCTCCTTCTGAGGCTGATGGGGATTTGTTGATGTGGTTTAAGCATGATAGTACCTCATTCAGAATTTGTATGTAAAAGATGACTTGGGAAACAACGTGCTGCTAAATCACTCATCAATATCATAAGGTACAATGGCCACTTTTTGTTTTCCTCTTTATTTCCTTAGATTAATTCAGCTTTTCTGGAAATTTCTTTTCTCTCTCCCTTCTACTTGTTCAGTTGCCATTCAAATTCCCATTGAATGTGGTCATTTTTTTTGCAAAATATTTCCTACCACAAAAATATGTTGCTATGAGAATTTGGTATGTCATGTAAATAATCTAATATAGAAATCCTATCCATGGAGCAAAGCGATGGTGTTTGATTCAGACGCAGACTGAAAGCCACGAGGAAGAGCAACTTAAGTATTGCACATCATAGCTTCTATCATTAAT
The DNA here is from genome assembly GCF_011800145.1 of Mirounga leonina. Taxonomy (NCBI): domain Eukaryota; kingdom Metazoa; phylum Chordata; class Mammalia; order Carnivora; family Phocidae; genus Mirounga; species Mirounga leonina. Next base: position 37,548,250 of record NW_023270320.1, on the reverse strand, counting down.
TTTCCTTAAAATTAATGACAAAGCCTTTAATCCAAATTTTCCTTTATGCAACTTTCAGGCATTTGCCTATCAACCCCTAGACAGCGACTATCTTTACTCGAAAGTTAAAAGTTAACCCATTTTCTAACTATTTCTACATAAACATTTTAAAACATATACTTAATGCGAACTACATACTGAGTATTTATTTAACCTCTACTATGTGCCAAATGCTATAGGAGGTGCGCTACTAAAAATGAATAATACAGAACTGGTCCCTACGTGCCTGGAGTTAGTGTAACATGCATGTTACATGGGCAGCTGTTACATGGGCTTTTATTCTAGAGAGAAGTACAGGCATCTTGGGGACCATGTCGCTGGTCCCCTAAGCCAGGACACGGGGTAAAGGAAGGTTTGGGATGCGGGCTACCTGGCCTAAGACCTGACGGATGAGTAAATTGAGGGAATGATGGATAGGGGACAGAAGTGGACCACAAGCTGAGGAAATAAATTAACTGCTTATTCCTGGCGTGAGCCAAGGTATTTTGTCACTTTTGTTTTTCTTTTTATTATTTATTTATTTTTAATATATCTATAAATCAGTATGACCTCTTTAGAGCACAAAACTCTTATAACCAAGTAAAGCACCTTCCAGATGATCCCAAGGGCAGTCCTCAATATCTTCCAAATGAACGAATGGATGGGTGAGTTATTATTTAGACAATCACAGGTGACTATGGGACCATAGTGTATTTAACACACAGTCATTCAAGACACATGCAGAGAAGGGCAGAGTCCTGATGACATAGTGATGGATGGAAAAGAACAGAAAAAAATGACGAACACGTCTCTGAGCTACTGAGCTCTCCAGCACCTAGTCCCTAAACTTCATTCCAGTTCTCATTCTTATTTCTTAGATCTCTGGACTTTATTTTGTTGTAAGTTTAAAATACCCTTACATATGACAGAGGTCGATAGATGGCGATTAAACTCATGGGCTAAAATGGACATAAGGGTTGCTTTTTAGAATTTCAGAAGTAAAGAAAGTCTTGTTTTATCAGAAAAAGTCTTTTTCAGAATTTGGAACACAGGCATTGTGTATGTGTGTATGGGGAAGTGTGCCTGTGTGCACATGCATGTGAGTGCACACGTGTGTGCGTGTGTGTGTGTGTGCAGTGATCATCACAGGGATCTGTACATTAACACACTTTGAATAATCCATGCAACATAAATTTCAAATGTAGCATGACCTTCATAGAAGAATATAAATCACAAACACATTTTCAAGGAAAACTATGACCATCAGGCTTACACTGCATTTTCTTAAAATGTCTTCTTTTTAGGTTTTACAACTTACGTTCTGTTTTGGACCACTTCTGACGAACACAAACGAGCACACGTCACATGAGAAGCGGATACAGGACCTACTCTGTCAGGATCAGTGAGAAAGTCAAGCGTGATTCTGTTTCAGTGCTAACGATTTCTTCCAAGCTGCCTCAGAGAAAGCCATGGAGCCAGCAAAATAACGGTCCTTCTATTTCTACCACGTGAATGGGCCTCAGTTCTCAGGGTGCCAACCTCAGGAGACGCAGAGCATCCCAAACAGGTGCCAACAGGGACCCTGTGTCAGAGCCCAGGAGCACCGCCAGCTGTCCCCTCTAGGTGGCGCCCATTCTCAGGAATTTGCTTTTCTCCATTTAGAGCCCAAACCCCAACTTTCAAGGGCACCCTCCCCCCCCTGGCTCTATCACCAAAAATTTACATTTGGCTTTTAAATGTCCACAGCTGGCGTTTCTCTTGAAACTTTCTAGTTAATATGTAAACAACTTATGCAGGCAAAGGCACATGTCTGAATCAATAGTACCATAAAACAGGCAATGCTGCTTGAATATTCTAGACTGAGAAAAGGATTTGAGGGCTCGTGAGTATCTGAACACACAGAGTGTCCTTCAAGGAGCTCAAGATCCTCTGTAATGTTCTGATAAGTGGAGATCAGTTTCTTTGTCTTCTCCAAATTTGTACACGGGGTATGCAAAAAGTAAGTATTTGGTACAGAAGCTAGGGTCATATGGGGATTGAAAAAAAAAATTAAAAATGTTGAATAGCCTTCTTTAATACAGACTTCCCAGGGTCTTGAATATGCTAACAAGCAAGGTGAACATTTAAGTGTGACACTTCTGTTACTTTTCTTTTAAAACTTTTTTTCTTTCCTTTCCTTACCTATTCTTTCTTAGGACTAAGGTTTCAAGAAGTGTAGTCTGGAGAAAGGCTACAAGGTATGTAGTTAATGCTGTCAGGTTAAAACAAGAAAAGCTAGAGAAAATAATTTGAAAGGAGGAAATGGGGACATAGGGCCAAGCAAGACTGATTCACACAAGCTTCTTGGATTTGGGTTTTTATCCGACTTGAGCTTAGCCAATGTTGCCCACTTGGTCCGTAATAAAGTCAGTTTTCTAAATTCATACAGCGTGTGTATCCTGGGATCCTACAGAAAGGAAGGAATTTCAACTGGATTTTCTTTACCATGCAAGACTCCTCTCAGTCTGGCCACCACCCCCCTTATTTGCATACTCCCATAGTTTGAGGGGGATGCACAAAGAATCCACAATATTTGTAGCTTCTTAATTGTGTCTGTCACCTTCCTACTTCTCTGTCCCTGCATGTGCTTCTATTCTGCCAGGAACACTGGCATCTTGCCCACACTGCCTCGCTCTCCCTGTTTCCCTGGTCGGTTCCCTCCATCTGTCAAGATCCGCCTCCCACGGTGCATGTCCATTGACGCCTTGTTTGATCTGGCCACTTTCAACACCACACACATACCTTTAGAATAGCATGGATTTGTTTACTTATTTACAACTCCCACTGGGACCAAGGGTCTTTCACGGTCAAAGAACCATGTCTTGGGTCCCCCGCAAGTGACGGAAGTCTCCCATACAGCTCGCAGTGACTACATGTCGGATGAATCGGTGGATGGTGTGCTAAGAGTTCAATTTTGTACCATAGTTAATGGGGTGAGGAAAAAGCCACCCCAGACCCAGTCATCCTGTGAGGGTGGTAACTGAAAAGGTTTTAAAACTTTAAAAATTATTCTGCTCTTTACAAAAAAGAAAAGCCTTCAGATGGAACTGTATGGAGAGTTACAATCAAATCAAATAGTAAATACTAGAACCATGTTGGCTTGGCAAGTTCATCTCATCCGCTCCTTCCCCACCCAGTCATGAATGCTGGGGCTCCTCTCAAAAGCCCGTGGCTTCCAGGAACCTTTTTCAAAGCCACTAATATCAGAAAAGTCTCCATAGTGAAGATTGCTTTAACGGGAATTTATTTCTCTCGAAGGAATACATTCTGCAGCTCATTAAATCAGGCCACATCATGTATCCGTTATATAACATGGAATACAGATCTTAACATTCTAGTATAATGTAATACTGGTCTACAAAGTTTTCTGAGGGACAAAGAAGAAATAGGTAGTGGATACCTTCCAAGTCCCTGTTTGTAAATGAAAATGTGTAGGTCACAACTAGCCTTCTTGATTACAAAATCAAACAAACAAACAAACAAAACAAAACAAAAAACAAAACAAAATAAAAAGGAAGAAAAATCACTTATTTGGTTATGAGGTTTAGAACTTTCAAAAGACTCCAGTACACACTGTGTACCCATTCAAGCACTGAGCACCTACCGTGTGCTGGATCCTGCCCTAGACTCTGGAAATCAATAATATTTCATCTGATTTTAAGGAACATGGTGTCTGACAAAGGAAACAAGATACATAAAATGTGACTTTAATAAGGTGTGACAGACTTTATAATGAAGATACGAAAGACTTTATTCTCCAGCTATACACAGCCAGCTAAACGCAGGGACGGGAGATACGTTTGCTGTAGCATCAGTGAGGCTAGGGGTGGAGGTGGGAGGGTGGCAGAGGGTAAGGAGGCTTCACTGAGCAAGTAGGTGGGCTCCCCCTGAAGAGAAACCATCTGGTGAGCATTAGAAGTTGTCTTCTCTGTAGGCACCATGCAAGTAATGGTGAGGAAAGAGTTGACTCAGTTTACCTCATCAGAAAAAGAGGAAAGAAACTGTAGAAGCTAATTTTCTGGTCTAGACATAAAGTTTCAGAAAATGCAGGTTCCTGAGTTCTGAATTCAGGTTCCTGAATGTGTGTATGTGTGCGTGTGTGTGTGCGTGCGTGTGTGTGTGTTTTAAGTCAAGAGAAGTTGTCTATGATCGTCATGATAATAGCCATATCTATACATATTGAATAACTAATTCTAATAAACTAAGTCATACGGGGCAGACCATTTAGGAGTGTAGGCTGCTATTGGATATACATCCTTCCATACAGCAGCATCCACTACAGGGATGCTAACAACATGCATCGTTCCATATATGTATTTCTTTGTTCCGTTCATAATGACAGTATACATTCTTGGCTCCTTTCTCAGTGTCAACCTTGTACTCTGATGATTGCTTCTCCTAAGAATTTTCCTGAGGCACCACTTCATTTGTGTTGCCATAGCAAAAATTAAATACTCTTTCCACCTCTGATCTGAGCCTTGATAATCCTTTTAGCTGATGCTGCTTCCACTAAGACATGATTACCTACTCAAGAAATTCGTATGCACAGCTATTCAACAAATACTCTCAAATAAGACTGCGTTGTGCAATTTCCTGTTAAACAGTCATAATCCATAGGTGCAGTCTCCAATCCACAACCCATTTCTTTAAAACCCAGTGTAAATGATCAGATCCACAGACCTCTTTGCTCTGAGTCCCTTCTGCTGTGAAATTCCTCCTTCATCCTCTTCTACCACTTGCCCTCCTCTGCTTCCTTTCATTGATGCAAAATGTAGTTATATTCCTCAGTTCTACCTTGGGTCTTCCTGTTCATTCTTGTGTGATACACATTTCTAGGTAATCTCTTTCATTTCCATGACGTCAGCTAGAATGTGGCTCTGTCCCTGGCACAGCCTAAGTACTCAAATCATTATAAAATGAACAAATCAAAGAAGAACCTCTACAGTAACAGACTCCAATCCTGTTTTCATACCCAAACCTCTCTCCTGGCTCCAGTTGTACATTTCCATCAGCCTCTGGAACATTTCTACTGGGATTTCTCACAAGCACTGCAAACATTACTTAAACAAGCATGCCAATTAAAAACATAAGTTAAAAAAAAAGATTGGTCTTACTTTCTATGGTTGGCTACATGATACAACATCTACATAGTCTAAAGCAATTCTTTGTTCACTTGTAAAGAATAAGATCACTTGGAGAATATCACTACACTACACAGAATATAACTAACAGTTACTCCTTGATTCGGCCTTTACAATTTCTCTTGGTGGCTTTGGGTGACTTTTTCTTAGGTTAACCTAATATTTTCAATGTCCCCAGGTAGCCATTATCTATTCGTTCATTTATTTATTACTAATATTTATTGACACCCATGTATCAGTTACCATTATTCTAATTGGGGGAAGGACATAAAAAGACAAAATATCAAATAAACATCATGTACGAATGGTAAAATTGCCACATGATGGAGAGTATCACTAGTAGGAGAATTTAGAAAGACTTAGCCGTGCAGGATTTTCTGAAAAGATTGTATTTTTAGAGACTCGAAGGATGGAGAAGGAGATCTGCATGTGGAAAGGCAGGAAGACAGAGTAGCCCATTGCAGACCTAGCAAGGTTTGCAATGGGCAAGAGCTCCCTGTGTCTACGAATCTGTGAGGAGCACAGAGAGAGAGGAGAGTTACGGGGCCACCTCACACGGGGTATTCTGTCTGTGCTAAGTGGTTAGGGTGATCATGAGGCTTTAAAGGTAGGGCAATAAAAAGATCTAATGGATATTTTTAAATGTTACTTTGTGAGAAATGTCTCATCCTAGTGCAAAAATTGGAACAGAACAAGTTGATAAGCAAATCGAGTTTCTGTGAGAAACCCTGGTGGCTTTTCCTAGCATAATGAGAAGGGACATGGAGAGGAAGAACTGGCAGTATATTTTGGAGATGGAATCAACAGGACTTGGATATTAACTGGGGGAGGGAGGGAAGGAGAAAAATCAGGATGGGTTCTCAGGTATCTGGCTTGCACAACTCATTTGCTGGGATGAGAAAGTCTCACATGGGAACAGGTTGAAGAATACAGGGGTGCAGGGCCACCCAGCAGATGTCCATTTCACACCCAGAAGCAGAGCCAGGAAGAGACATGGGGGTGAGAAGAACTAGGGGAATCATGTAGCTTGGCATGGCAAGCTAGGAGATCCAGGACGGAATCCTCAGAAACCAATACATACCCAACATTCTTTATAGCCGCACACGAGCTCATGACTCAAACATTATGACTGAGTTCACAGGCAGCCAGAGAATGCCTCGTGGGTTCTCCCTTAGTCCATGGCACAAGCTTTCCTGGACAGGTTGCCATGGAGGAAGCCAGCTTTGTCAGGCTTTGGCCAAACTTCAATCTGGGGAAGGTCACTAAATTCAACTACAGAAGTGGAGAATATAACTTAAAATGTAGAGAAATTTCAAGAGCAGAATAACACCACTACAGCTCCATCCCTGATTCCTAATTCAGATTTGTCTTTAGCATCTTATTGCCCTTCAAATACTTCAAATACATCATATCAAATGGAATTTTTCAAAAGCTGATAATTTCCTGTTAAAAATGGCATATTGAATATACCCATGCACTTGCCTCTTCTTACTCATGAAACACTTGCAAGGCACAGCAAAGCTCATCCCCACAAGGACAGAGAGAAAAGGAGACATACCAACAGCAAGAAAATTTTAGAAATCACGATGTTCACAAACAAGTGGAACTGACTTAGCAGAATTGATAAAACTGAAATCTAAATGGGCAGTTTGGGAATTCCAGAAGCCAACCAATTTGCAACACAGAGTCCCAGAAGGACTCGGGAGTGGGAGCCCTCAGATATCTCTGAAAATGTTTGAAAAGTGGGTCTCCAATAAGAGGATGTGTGAGAATCCTAAGATAAATTGACGTCCCCAGATACTGTCCCTTCCCCACCTGGAGAGGCTACTGCCATGCCCAAACTTCATGAGAAGGCTGGACGCTTTCTCTCCAGAGATGCTGAATCAACTGGGGGACAATGGGCAAAGCTAAACTGGGAATGTGTATTAAGAGAAAACCTACACTCTGAAAGGTGAGACTCCAAGCCTCCTTCCCTTACTTGGCTGTGAGAATTCTCACTGTAAGTCTTCTATCCAGGAAAGACATGGTAGAATTCTTGGCTGAAGATATTCAGCAGGCCAGAGACACTGCCTACAGAAGCTGAGGTTCAGGAGGCCCCTAATGAAGCCACCTAGCACATCTTCCTACGGCCAGGCTGTCTACTCAACAACCTGGCTCCATGCCAAATAAACACACTAATGCCATTGACATTTTAGTCTCTCTCTCTCTAAAACACCAGCTGGCATCCAAGCATCATCCATCAATTACAAAAGCCATCACTCTGAGAAAAACCAAACCAATCAACACACACAGAGGCAAGTAGAAGAAAATCTGCAGACATCATCCATGATCAGAAACAACCTCCTCACAAATTCTGCTAGCCAATTTGATCAAAATTCCTCTAATACTGCAGAAAGTAGCCATGTGCCAGAATAGTCCTTTGCCAGGTTATGATTCTCACCTGTATTGCTTTCAATTTCTAAATAATATATAAAACTTGGCAGAGACAGATATTATGGTCTGAATGTGTTCCCCCAAAATTCAGATGTTGAAATCCTAAGTCCTGTAGTGATGATCTTTGGAGGTGTGGTCTTTGGGAGCTGGTTAGGTCACAGAGGTGGATCACTTGTGAAGGGGATTAGCACCCTTCTAGAAGAGTCTGCAGTGAACCCTCTCCTCCTCCACCATGTGAGGACACAGCGGGAAAATGACTTCTGTGAACCAGGTGGAGGCCCTCACCAGACAGGGAACCTGCCAGGGTCTCGATCTCAGACTTCTAGCCTCCAGTTCTGTGAGAAGTACATTTCTTTTGTTCATCAGCCCCCACTCTGTGGTATTTTGTTAGAGAAGCAGGAGCAGACAGACAGAGACGACAGCTCAGTACCACTCCCTCATTGTTCATGAGGCCACAGTCTTATTCTGCACAATGACTTTAGTGCCTGGCCCGTAATAAGTTCTTGATAAAATGGCTAATGTTGCTATTACTAATACCTAAGAAAACATAAAAATCACAGCGATATAGACAGAGGTTAAGGGTCATTACTTACAATGTGTTTGCCCAGTGCCTGGTGATAATTGCTGAAGCAAATGAGAAAGACCTATCATTCTTACTTCTTAACCGTGACAGCAGGTGCCAAGTTTGACAATGTTGACTCTCCAGTTGCTGTGTGAGGTTTTGTAGGTGAGGTAGGCTGAGCAAGGCCCTCTTTCTGCTCTGAGGAAGGCTGTCATGCAGTGCAGTAAGAGTTACACACTAACTGAACTGAAGTGTTTGCCGGGCTGATAGTCACTGAAATACCGTGAGTAGGCTTTCTTTCCTTATGCTTATGGACATAATCATCAAACTCTAGACAAGTCAACCTCATTCAGGTGGTTTATGATCCCAGTGCTACAAGGATCTGTCTTCCTCCCTCCCTCCCCTCCTCCCTCCCTCCCTTCTTTCCTTCCATCCTTCCTTCCTTCCCTCCTTCCTTTCTTCCTTCTCTCCGCCCTCCCTCCCTCCCTTTCCCCTCCTCCTCCTTCTTCTTCCTCTCTCTCTCTCTCTCTCTTCCTGTTGAAAATACTTCGGGTTTTCAGAATTTGAGGTTAAATTAGGGCAAATAAAGAGACAAAAGAAGAGCTGTCAGCAGGCTCAGTACATTGGACATTGACCATCACACAGCTGGTCACACAGCTGGTCCCCTCCCGTGCCACTTCTGTGCGAGCATTTGAAGTCCTGTCAGGTCCATGAAGGCTTTAAGTGAGGAGGCCACTGTCTCACCCAGAGGAGCTCCTGTGAGTCGATTAAAGTCACCCTTCCACCCTAGGAAAAGACACAAATGACATTCTGGTGTCTGGGACATTTATCTTTCTACTGACTGGCGTTCTGGGCATCCATGCTCTCCATCTCAAAATCCACCCACAAATGGGTGGGAACTCGGAAGAAATCCTATTGCTTTAAAACAACTTAAGCTCCTATCTGTGGTCTGTCAATAAAGGGAATTCGGTGGCTGTGAAGGTGAATGGGAAAAGGGGTCAGTGCCAAGGAAACGAGACGAAGAGGCAGACAGATAACCTAGATCACAGCATCACTGTCAAGGGTAATTGGGAAAAAATGATTGCACAGCACACATTCTGCGACACAACTGCTAATTAATAAGCATCAAAGAAATCTGACCCAGTAGGCAGGACCTGTGTCATTTGAAAATTCACTAACACCATGACACATTATTGACTGATTATGGGAAGGACGTGTGATAGGAAGCCAGGGCTCACGGACTCCAACCCCATTCTATGTGCGCTCTTTGACAAGTCACTTAACTTCTACTGCCCTCATTTTTCTTTATCTGGAAATGAGAAATCTGGATTCAGTCCACAGAACACTTCTGGCAAACGTTACTAGGTCTGATACAAATTAAAGTTCTCCTTGGCCAAGAGTGCCCGTGAAACTGTGCACTTTCTCTCCTTGTTGAGCTTCATAATGCATACTTAAAGGTCCCTAAAAGTCCCGCATAGAGGATACAGTCATTATCATATTTCACACATGGGTGTCACCACAGAACACTTCTGATTTCCCTCAACACCCTTATTAGCACCCAGAGCCCCAGTATGTGATGACACACCCATCCAACCACTTCTGAGATCCTTTCTGTAAAATTCTTTAAAGTCAAATTCTAAGCCCAAGTATGTTCTTTTTGCAAAAGTTGCATGCATAACAAGATCAAGTTGACTGGCCTATACAATTTTTTTTATTGTGGTAAAATATAAATAACAAAAATTACCACACTAACCATTTTTAAATGTGCATTTCAGTGACGTTAAGTGCCTGTACGTTGTTGGAACCTAGCACACGTTTTGATGCCAATTCGACTTCAGAAAGTTGTATTTAAATAAACCCAGTAAATCTCTCAATGGTCGTTCCCAAAACCCACAGAATTGGCAGATCTTTTAACTCCATGTGTCCACCGAATGCCTGCTGAATGCAAGCCACCAAGCCCTTTGCTCAAGGGAAAGCAAAGTCCTCCAGGTACTGCAATAACTCAAATTCTTTGAAAGGTTATTACTTCACACTGAATTCTCATCAATAGTGAGCAGGGATATAATTAGATATAATTCCCCACCAAGCAATTTCCTATGCATCGGGATGAATTACTAATGTAGCTTCTTCTTTTTCTAGCTATTTGTGCATTCTAGCTATAAAAATTATCCCATAATACTCTCAGTTCTTTGCAAGAATAAAATGTCTGCAAATGGTATTCCTAATTGCAGAAGTACATATTTGTTGATTTTAAGAATCTACCCCTAAAAAATAAATAAATAATAAATAATTAATTAAAAATGAATGAATTAAAATAAAAAGAATCTACACTTAAGTTCATTCTACCTGTTCATGTCAGGGAAACTCCATTCTCCTGCTTAATGATACATAATATTGGAGGGCATGCTGCTGAAAAATGCATGAGGTAATGTAAAAGAAAAAAAATCAAAGGCAAACCATAATTTTATTTGAAATAGGAACAACTCATTATTTAATCATGTTTTAAACATTTTTCTGAATCATCAACAGAGAGACACTGATTATATCTTAAAATTTAACCTAATGTTTATAACTTAATACAGGTTTCCCCGACCATCCACAAATAGAACATTTCTTTTTTTTTTTAAGATTTTATTTATTTATTTGACAGAGGGAGACATGATGAGAGAAGGAACACAAGCAAGGGGAGTGAGAGAGGGAGAAGCAGGTTTCCTGCTGAGCAGGGGGCTTGATCCCAGGACCCCAGGATCAGGACCCGAGCCAAAGGCAGACACTTAAGGACTGAGTCACCCAGGTGCCCCTAAAACGTTTCCATGAAACTTTTTGTAAATCGAAATGATGTAAAGCAAAGAAGCAATTATCATTAACTTATATGGAAAAAAAAATTGAGCATTTCCAGATTCCCCAAATCACTTCTTTTAGGCTTTTCTGAGAGCTTAGGATACATCTTACTAACAGTTGTACAAAATAAATCAATAATAAAGCCCAGATGCTCACAGATACAGGTCAAAGCTCTGGTGGCTAGATGCTGAGGTGCTGGGCGTGCTTCCAAGGGGACGGAGCTGGGCGGGGTCTCTGGACTGCTCCAGAGCACCATCTCCATATTGGCTCATCTCAATGCAAAACCAATGTTGAATGCTGGTTTCATGTTTCCCCTTCTTTGTTTTTTGTTTGTTTGTTTGTTTGTTGTTGTTTTGCTTTTGTTATTGTTTTTTGTTTGTTTAAAAATTTTATTTAAATTATAGTTAGTTAACATAGAGTATAATATTGTTTTCAGGAGTAGAATTTAGTGATTCATCACTTACATATGACACCCAGTGCTCATCATAACAAGTGAAAATCCTCTGAGGATTTCACTTGGTTAGCAAAAACAGATACTAATGTTAAGTCTTTTGTAAAAGCAATGGGGCATAACATGAACTTTCAAAAAGCAGGGGATATCTGTATATATCAAATTACTCATAAATTTCTGGTTTTTAAGCTTCTAGGTGAGGCTGTTTTCATATTTTATTGTAATCCGTATTTGTCTAAAATAATGATAAAATGCAAAATGCTTAAAATCTACATAAAATGTATACAAATCAATTCATCACAATTTTATTTATCTTTTTTGCCTCTATTTTTTTCATGACTGTCAAGAATGCAAATAAATCATGTTTCATTAATAAGCTATGGTACATTGTCTTCTTTATGTTTTGTGTTATTGTTAAATAGTTAAAAAGGGGAAAGTGGTAACTTGAAAAATGTGTCAGAGGGAAAGAATGCTGTCATGACAAACTGCCACACGATGGCAGTTTCTCAGGAAAACGTTTAAATGAAACAGATGTGAGCCTGACCCATTCAGAGAGAAATTTAGGTTTTTATTGCATGCATTCTTATAGTGAAGTGGCATGTTACAACCAGACAAATAAAATCTCTACCTGTGCATATTCCTGTGCATAACTGTCTGTCCATCTCAGGAATGTCTTTTTTAGTAGAATTTATTTAAAGTTGAATTTCATATTGAATTATTTATTGGGTCAAAGCTTCAGAGACATGTTAAAATATATCCACCCATGGATAGTTATTTTTGACCTGCTCAGGTATTCTAGAGGGTCAGAGCTAAATTCTAGAGTGTGCACATTATCCCTCCTCACCCTACAAAACTCTGAGTAGAACAAAAACAAAAACAAACAAACAAAAAAGCAGTGATAGTGAATTAATGCTGTTAAATGCTAAGTATGTGAATAAAACAGTCACCAATGTTCAAAAGAGAATGAGTCCACTAAATAATCTGCATCAAATATATATGTATATTTCCCTCAAGTATGCCATTTTACATACACAATTTCTATCCTTCCTAAAAGGATGTAGGAATAAAATAAAAATATACAACCGACAGAATGGGAGAAGATATTTGCAAATGACATATCAGATAAAGGGCTAGCATCCGGAATCTATAAAGAACTTATTAAACTCAACACCCAAAGAACAAATGATCCAATCAAGAAATGGGCAGAAGACATGAACAGACATTTTTCCAAAGAAGACATCCAAATGGACAACAGACACATGAAAAAGTGCTCAACATGTCTCAGCATCAGGGAAATCCAAATCAAAACCTCAATGAGATATCACCTCACACCAGTCAGAATGGCTAAGATTAACAAGTCAGGAAATGACAGATGTTGGCGGGGATGCGGAGAAAGGGGAACCCTCCTACACTGTTGGTGGGAATGCAAGCTGGTGCAGCCACTCTGGAAAACAGTATGGAGGTTTCTCAAAAAGTTGAAAAGAGAGCTACCATACGACTCAGCAATTGCACTACTGGGTATTTACCCCAAAGACAAAAATGTAGGGATCCAAAGGGGTACGTGCACCCTGATGTTTATAGCAGCATGTCCACAATAGCCAAACTGTGGAAAGAGCCAAGATGTCCATCGACAGATGACTGGATAAAGAAAATGTGGTATATATACACAATGGAATATTATGCAGCCATTAAAAAAAAAATCTTGCCATTTGCAATGACGTGGATGGAACTGGAGGGTATTATGCTAAGTGAAATAAGTCGATCAGAGAAAGACATGTATCATATGACCTCATTGTTATGAGGAATTCTTAATCTCAGGAAATAAACTGAGGGTTGCTGGAGTGGTAGGGTAGGAGGGATGGGGTGGCTGGGTGATAGACATTGGGGAGGGTATGTGCTATGGTGAGCACTGTGAATTGTGTAAGACTATTGAATCACAGACCTGTACCTCTGAAACAAATAATATATTATATGTTAAAAAAAAAAAAAGAAGAAGAAGAAGATAGCAGGAAAGGAAAAATGAAGGGGGGAAATCGGGGAGATGAATCATAAGAGACTATGGACTCTGAGAAACAAACTGAGGGTTCTAGAGGGGAGGGGTATGGGGGCATGGGTTAGCCTGGTGATGGGGATTAAAGAGAGCATGTACTGAATGGGGCACTGGGTGTTATATGCAAACAATGAATCATGGAACACTACATCAAAACCTAATGATGTATGGTGATTAACATAATAAAAAATAATAAAATAAAAATATACAGAATCAATTCAGCAGATAAACACAGCAGAAAATATAAATATTAGTGATGCAGAAGTTTCACAAAATATTGCAGTAGCAGAACCTACAATGAGTCAACACGATTTGCTTTACCATTGATCCTATAAAATGAGGGGGAAAAAAGCAAATAACTTACAAGAGTTGTATTTTTTTTTGCATCCATATCCCATAATATCAGTTGCCTCATTAAACAAGAGAATAACACTATATTATGGAAATCATAAAATGTATCCCTTTAAAATATTTAAGTGTCTAATATGTGACTAACATGGCACTAGGTTTTAATGGAGGATAAAAAAAATTGAATTAGCAAATTTCTGTGCTTTTAGTGCTAACAGTAAAGTTGGGATGTTGAAACGCAGAATTTATTTTTGTGTAGTCTTCATATGACTCCACTTTGCAGATAAAATAAGAACTATCTGGATTTAATTAAAAAAGATACATGCACCCCTAAGCTTATCACAGCATTATCTACAATAGCCATATTATAGAAGTAGCTCAAATGTCCATCGATAGATGAATGGATAAAGAAAAAAATATACATATGTATATCATTGGTATACCAATACCAAATATTACTCATATATATATGAATATTAGTCATAGAGAAGAATGAAGTCTTGCCATTTGCAACAATATGATCAAGCTAGAGAGTATGATGCTTAGTGAAATAAGTCAGTCAGAGAAAGACAAATACCATATGATTTCACTCATATGTGGAATTTAAGAAACAAAATAAATGAGCAAAGGAAAAAAAAGATAGACAAGCCAAGAAACAGACTCTTAACTGTAGAGAACAACCTAATTGTTATCAGAGGGGAGAATGTGGGGGGATGGGTGAAATAGGTGATGGGCACTAGGTGATGTTTGGAATTATTGAATGACTATAGTGTACCCCTGAAACTAATATAACTAGTATGTTAATTATACTGGAATTAAAATGGTAAAAAAGTCAATAATAAAAAAAAATTGTAAGGTATAGGTAATATCATCATCCCTATAGACCAGATGAACCTGAGTTTACCCTAAAATTGGGTGACCCTGCAGGTGAAATCATTAATTACAGGAGCTTGAGGTCTTTTCTGGGAAGAAAACCATCCTAAGAAGAGCGTTTGGTACATAGGGATGATCCCATCACAGAAAATGGCACAAATTTACTACTCCGCTTATCTCTGTCCATCCTCATGGCTGCTGAGGGGGGGTCCAAGTCAGACTGACAGAGCTGAGTGACCAGATAAAAATCATTAACTGCATTCACAAAAAAGCTATGCAAGGTGGCCGTTGTGACTAACAACCTCCTCAGTGGGCTTTGAGCCACTGGAAATCTCTCTGGCCAGCGCAGCCCTCCTAGCACTCATCTCCTTCCCCTTACTTCCATCGAGAACCACCTCTGCTAAATCAGTCCCTAATGATTTGAATGTAGAACAGGAGAAGTTGCTAAGAGGTTCTGGTCCCCCAAGGCAGGACTTAAGTAAATCCACCATAGGAACTAAATGAAGAAGAGGGGTATCATGATATCAAAGCTACTGGAAGCCAGTAGACTTCTAGGGAGCATGAGTGAAGAGAAAAAAGGGAAGGGGAAAAAAATACAACCGTATTGTAATTTGAGAGAATCAAGTGATGAATACATTCTGAAAATTTTATTTTGGCTGTGTAAGTGTATTCTTGAATGCAAAATGGTGCTCGCAGACTGAACTACCCAAGCCAAAGCTACAAAGAGATCACGGTTGTCTCAATAGAGTGTCCAAATACATTAGGAGTATACAACAGCACGATGTGGAGTCCCACAGGTCTCAGATACAAAGGTCCTGAATGGGCATCTTCCCCACCTTTATAAAGGAAGCCATCTTGTTTTGAAGGATGGAGACCCCAAGAGACCTGGAGAGCCTGGTATAAACATGACCCGCTGCTCTCTCTACAGGCTGCAGACTCACCAGTACCACCGCGGTGGGCAGAGAAGAGCATGAGCTGCAGTCAGAGGTGCTGGTACTGGCAGGAGGTGATACTACATGACCTTTACGGAACCCACATGGCGCCCTCACAGATCCTGAGCCCAGCAGAAGACCACAGAGAGTCAGAACTGAAGGAAGGTGGGTCAACATACTCTGGGGAGAGTAAGAAATAATAATTGGACTAAAGCTATTGGAGGGATCTGAGAATCAGTGTTAATTTTTATACTCAATTATATTTTATTCAGTTAAATTTTTATTTTCAATATTATATTCTATTAATATTTAAAGTAGTGGAAATTTTATGATATATTGGTTATGCTTCCATTGCTAGGATATTGTACGGGGGAAGGGAGCACTATCCAGGCAGCCAGCCAGCCAGCCATTTATCCGTGTGCATGTGTGTGCATAAGCTTATTTTCTCCATCAGACTATGCATTTCATGAGAATAGTGGTATCTCCCCTCTCTAGAAGTGAGTTACAGCATCTAGGGCAGTGGGTGAAAGTTGTAACCCTGGATATTTTTGAGTTGACACTCTCTACCAAATGATTCTAAGAGTCAGTTCTTTCTAATTTTAACAGACATTGTAGTTGCCATACAAGCAATTCATATTTATTAACACGTGCAACCCCTGAAGCCATACTACAAGCTCTGTATAATCCTCCCCATTGAGCAGATAAGGAAAATTGAGTACAGTTAATTCAGGTGACTTGCTCAAGTCCAGACAACTGATGAATGAGAGATCTTGCGTGTGATCCAATGTCTTCCTCATTTTATCTTATTATGTTATGTTAATCCCCATACATTACATCATTAGTTTTTGATGTAGTGTTCCATGATTCATTGTTTGTGCATAACACCCAGTGCTCCATGCAGAATGTGCCCTCCTCAATACCCACCACCAGGCTAACCCATCCTCCCACCCCCTCCCCTCTAGAACCCTCAGTTTGTTTCTCAGAGTCCATAGTCTCTCATGGTTCATCTCTCCCTCCAATCCCCCCCCTTCATTTTCCCCTTCCTTCTCCTAATGTCCTCCATGCTATTCCTTATGTTCCACAAATAAGTAAAACCATATGGTAATTGACTTTCTCTGCTTGACTTATTTCACTTAGTATCTTATTATTTCTAATAATTATGTTTTTTTTTCCTTTTTTTATTCTTATGTTAATCCCCATACATTACATCATTAGTTTTAGATGACGTGTTCCATGATTCATTGTTTGTGCATAACACCCAGTGCTCCATACAGAATGTGCCCTCCTCAATACCCACCACCAGGCTAACCCATCCTCCCACCCCCCTCCCCTCTAGAACCCTCAGTTTGTTTCTCAGAGTCCATCACCTCTCATGGTTCATCTCCCCCTCTGATTTCCCCCCCTTCATTCTTCCCCTCCTGCTATCTTCTTCTTTTCTTTTTTTAACATATAATGTATTATTTGCTTCTGATATGTATAACTTAAAATCTTTGTTTGATTAGCTCCTAATAAATTACCATTAAAATTAAAGTATGCTCTAAGTGGTATAAACACTAGTGCACTTTTACACATATGATTAATTAAACTCTTTACTCAATTATGCTGGCTAATAAAGTCTAGACTATAAACAGGTCATTAATATTCATGAAGGACATGTCCCAAGATGTTTTAAATCCCCAAATTTGTGATTTCCGAATAGCTCACAAATTTCTCCTTAATTATAATAAACGTATCACTGAAAAAATTCAGTGACTTCTGCAGAACTTCAGTGACTCTGTAAGTACAGAAATAAAGCCGGTTAAAAAGGTCTTCAAATAAATGCTATCACTTTCTAACTTTTACTTAGTGTCTGCCTCTACCTTGTCCAGGTTTGCATCATCACTAGCTTTGTGTAGTTAGTAACAATCAATTATGTTTTCATTAATCAGATCACTTAAGCCACCACTAAATTTAATACCATATTCTGGGATTCTCCGCATCTTCAACTTTCTACCAGCGAGGCTGGTGTAGCCTCTGTAAGGTTCAGCATCCCTACCTGCATTCAGCCTTGGTCACAGATATGGGTCACAGCTAATCTCCCTGTTATCTGAAGGGAAGGGGAAAAAAAGGAAAGCCTTTGGTTAAGGTGTCTCCTAAACTAAACGATATGAGGATATAAAATAACTCAAGAAGGACATTATGAAAACTGGGGGGATGTCGATATACTTGTGAGTGGAATGTTGCAAGCACACGCGAATTGTGCATTGTGATTTTAGTCAAACACTGTTTTCTCTCCCCTTGAAATTAATCCTGCCAAGACTGGGAGAAGCCACTTGTCCCCAGAGGCAGTGAGGCTGCAGGAAGGTGTGAGGCTCAGAGCAGCAGGTCTGATCTCACGTGTGGTAGAGTAAATCATGTGGCACGTATGCTGGTTTTCGTTGTCGGAGAAGGGGGTCACACCCGCCTTACACACGGTTACAGAAGTCATCACACACATGACCGATGTGCGGATTCTGACCTCACACACTGAACGCTGCTACTCTCTCCCTCTTTTGCCTTCAAAGAGTGGAAACTGGAAGAAAACTATGTATTTTTTTATTACGGGCTAAATAAGCATGATTTTCTGTGTATTATTATTATACTATATTTGCTGACAGCTCCACTCTAAGATACTGCCCCGCTTCCCTCCTAACTGCAGAACCCCGTCGGCCAAACAGTCTGAGACTAAGAGCCGTGGGCCAGGGTCTCCAGTCCAGGCTTGAGAAGGGGATCTGTCATGACAGGTCTTAGCAAAAGGCAGTGACCCTTGATGACCCACACAGGACCTCTGCCCAGATAGACAGGGCTGTATCTAATGGAACTGCCTGTCCAGGAAAAAAGCACCCGACACATCTATAGAAATATCTGACAAAAGATCAAATATCAGCTCCAAATATCTGTGTTGTGTTAAAATTGGTGAAAATCATGCACAAAATATGTGTACTCCCTTCCTTCCTCCCTTCCTTCCTTCCTTCCTTCCTTCCTTCCTTCCTTCCTTCCTTCCTTCCTTCCTTCCTTCC
>NW_023270320.1:37416364-37529514 GCF_011800145.1 Mirounga leonina | reverse complement strand
TCCTTCCTTCCTTCCTTCCTTCCTTCCTTCCTTCCTTCCTTCCTTCCAAGTGTTCTTTAGATCTGCTTGGTGATTTAGAAGTGATCAAAATTAAAATAAAATATTTCATTGCCTTTTCTTTCTTTTTTTCTTTTTTTTTGATTTTAGAAAGCAAGACCATCCACAGATGGCCTTGATGGAACAGTATTGTGTCTTGATGCTGTAAAGCATTTGAAGAAAAAGGAGAAAGGGAGCGACTGTTCTAGTGCTCTTATCATGCTTCTGACCCTTTCAAGATTTCCATTTGAGTATTTGATTGTTGTTTTAATCTCTCAATTTATTTTTTCTTTCCTATGCTTCAGACTCTGATGGTATTGAGAAATGTTTGTCCTCTAAATCATGCACTGTCTGCAAGGAATAATTGACTAGGGGTTTCTCCATTCAAGACTGGAAAATCTGGATGACTCATGTGGTTCATGTCTACAAGGAAATGAGATAAAGCATAGTCAGTAAGTCTTAACTTTCTTCCCTGCAATTCCCACTCAAAACTAAAGGAGATAATGTTTAAAAGTGTGTCCTAAGGTTAGAGTCATGGAGATACTGTAGGAGAGGTATTGTGTAGGACAGCACTCCACAGTAACAAGACTGTGTCAGTGCCCTGTTACTAGGGTGACACCCAGTGGGGTCAATGGGTGGCTTGAGTACCAGGTGTCAGGAGATCTAACACAGACATCTTCTTATTCCTTTTTTTTTTTTTTCTTTAGGGGACCGATTCTTAGATGAAGGTAAAAGGAGAAACAGGATATTGAAGTTCACAAGAATTTCTTTGTTGCAAGAAGTTTTCTCTAGTGAAGCATAATTCGGTTATTCCTAAGAAAGGAGGAAACAGGAAGAGAAGAAAAGTAGTGTGGTGCGGAGATGCACCTGCAGATCAGAGCCATATGGTTGTGTCGCACTAGGTTTATTAAAGCTCATTGTTCTGCGGACTGGCGCTTAACTACACAGTTGGAAAACGTCATCGCGAATCCAGTGTTCCGGCCTCAAGAACAATGGCACACATTTCAGTAGGCGAAGCAACAACATTCATATGGAAAACATGATTGTCCAATTTCTTTTTCTTTTTCTTTTTGAAGTTAACACTGTTGTGACAGGGAAAACTGGCCTATGTCTGGACGGATGACTAGCTAACCAGGAGACACATCTTGGGCATGGATTTTAAAAGTCTCTGGTCTAGCTTTTCCACCTAGTTCACGGTTTCTACCTTTAGAGTTTCTCAGTGATTAATAAGATGCGAAAAGATCTCTGGTGAAAAGCACAAATAATATCTAAAAGGAAAGAGAGCCCCTTTAGGATTCCTTGTGACCTACCATCAGTTTGGGTTTGCTAGCTGATAATTACTTTTCTATATATAATGAACCTAGTCCCAGAGAATTTCAGGCAGAAGGTGTATTATGGGTATCTGCAATGAACCAGGTCAACCTACATGTCTTGATCTGGTGAAACTGACACTTTGAGTGTCAAAGGGCAAGAATCAGGGCAAAACATTTCAGGGTGAACGGCTCGAAGGTGAAGGGGCTCTAAGGGGATTGACAAACACACACTTTGCCTATTGATAACTTCTGTCAGGACCCCTGCCTGGGGAGGTCCACTAACTATTCACAGCCCAGCATCAGAAAGAGACACAGATATGTCAGTCCCTGACCTGGGGGAGAGCATGTGTCAGAGGAGGTTAAGAGAAACAGGATTCCTCTCCCTGGGCCTGAACATGGATCCCAAGATGACGACCCTTGACTTAATCAGAGAGGATGGATGGAAAGGCCACACTAACCAAGGGAGGAGCCAGCATGGGCATGAGGTGTGAAGGATGGACCGATGGGCTCCATCGGTGCAGGTGGGACGGCAGGCCGACACCCAGTGCTGCAGGCTCCTGCAGGACATGGGCCTCTGCACGACTCACAGACCGTGCTTCAGCCTGAGGCTCCCGAGCACTTTGCTCTGTCCTTCCCTCCTGACTTTCAGGGAAGCTACGAAGCTATCTGCTCCCAAGCCCATCCCCCTCTCCCTGGATGGCAAAGACATACTTTCCCTGAGGACTAAGCTCAGACAGTGTCTGCCTCCAATGCCCCTTCTAAGCCTATGGGACCTGATGAATAAGTAGTTGTGAATGAATGGATGCATGCCTTGGCGTTATGGCCACCCAATGCTGGAGAGCCAAGGGCAGATTCTGCACTTGGGTGAGGTGCATCATCCACCTGGGAACAACTCCGTTCCCACTCAGGGGTCGCAGAGGAAGGAAGGGGCAGTTTCTCTTTTCCGGCGTTTGTTTCACGCTGCAGTTTCTGGGCCCCCAGTATAACATCAGATCTTCAACTAAAATACATGAGCACACTCATTGACATGCACCTAAAGAAGCAGAATTACTAGCAGTTTTGATGGATGAGTCATAGGTTCACCACCTGGACCACACACTGAGATGAGAACAGTCTCTGTCTTCGTGCCTGGGGCTGCCTTAACAAAATGCCATAGACTGGGTGGCTTGAACCGTAGACATGCACTTCTCACAGTTCTGGAGGCCGGACAGAAAGTCAAGATCAAGATGCTGGCTGAGCTGGTTGCTGTTGAGAGCTCTCTTCTTGGCTTGCAGATGGCTCTCTTTGTGTTGCGGCCTCTCATAGCCCTTCCCTGACACATACACAGAAAGGGAGAGTGAGCCAGCTCCCTAGTGTTTCTCTCTCTCTCTCTCCTTTAAAAAGATTTATTTATTTATTTATTTATTTATTTATTTATTTAGAGAGGAAGAGCAGGGGGATGGGCAGTGGAGAAGGAGAGAGAGAATCTCAAGGAGCCTCCCCACTGAGTTCAGAGCTTGAAGCTGGGCTGGATCCCAGGATCACGACCTGAGCCAATATCGAGTGTTGGATGCTCAACCAACTGAGACACCCAGGCACCCCCCTAGTGTCTGTTCTTATAAGGCCCTTCCCTAATGACCTCATCTAACCCAAATTCCCTCCCAAAGGCCCGTCGCTTTGGTGGTTGGAGCTTCAACGTATGGATTTGGAGGGTGCGGGGGCACAAATACTCAGTCCATGAAAATCTCTATCCATGGAACTTCAAGAACAGGAAATTTCTCTCCCTCCGTCTGTCTGAAGCTCGATTCATTCCATCTCTGGCCCCACTATGCTCGACTCACCTTTTGGGCCCCTCCTTGTGCAAAGCTATAGAGTCAACCATGGGTGGGAGTAAATCACTTTAGTTTGTCTGATCTCATAGGCAACAATATAAAACCAACATACAAAAACGCATCTAATATGCATCTAATGTGCCCATGTACCTGGTAGGGGTGATTTGAAAAACGAGTCCACTTGTTTGTTTTTTAGTAAACAACATTTTCTCATTAATTTTACATGAGCAAATCTACTAAAAATCCACAGAATAATATTTTCTTTTTTTTTAAATAAAAAAAGTCTGTCCAGTCTTGCCTGTCAGCACCGTGGGTACCGCAGCGATGGACACAAAATGCACAAACCCCCTTGAAATTGCATCAGCCTCTTCCTGAGTTCTCCTAAGAGGCATGTTAACTACCCTCCTGATACGTAAGTTCTCAAATGCAAATAAGACAGAACAAAAACGGCCCCCTCTCCCCACTCAGGGGCACTTCCCTTTTTTCTGAAGCATTTGTTTTTGTCACTTGAGAACACTCCCAGGGGACAGAGGGAATGCATTCTGCGTTCCTTTCATTCCAACTGACAGCTAGCTGACCAGCCTGACAGGCGAGATGCTCAGCAGCCGCACCATCCAACAAGCCGCTTGTGTTTACGGTGGAATTAACCTGGTTGCCAAAATGCAAAGCAAAATGAGGAGCAACCTCAACACTGATTGGTGATAATGACTCCGAGCAAGGAGGTTAATGGATATTGTGTGTTTTTTTTCCTATGTGTCCTGCAGGCCCAGCACAGAGCCTTCAACGGGGAGACTTGATGAGACCATATGGTATCAAGTAAGCACCTCCATCAGGAACGCAGCACCATGGTCGAAACATGATGTACGCGTGTTGGCATGCCGGTGGCTGCCGTTTGCCCATTACCTCTCCTCCTGAGGGGCTTTATTTGTAATTGGCATGGTGCTCTGGATCCTCACAGAAACAAGGATGGAGGAAATAAAGTAGGGCACAGGTCAGACTCACTTAAGCTCTGTCCTTCCTGGGGAAGGGGCGGGTGGATGAGGCGTCATGCCCAGCACACAGCCACCAGGGAGTTTCTCTCCTACACCTCGGGAGTCACTGGGACCCCAAAAAACAAAATAAAACTGTCTGTACTTATGAGCTAGAGTTTCTGAGGTAATCCCTTGTAGATAATTTGGTGAACATTTAAGTGAGTGTCTGGTTTATGAAACTCAACGTGACAGGTAATTGACAAAACTAACGTGCTTACAAATTGAATCTTAGAATCTAAAACTGCTTACCGAAATAATCCATCCAAAATTAATGCTAAATTAATGAATTAGATGTGCTTATTTAAAGTCTTCAAGCTTTCCTTTATCTGTAAAACAGCAATAATTGCTGCGCCTTCAAACTCTGTGCATTAAAAGCACTTAACACAGTACCTTTTTCAAGTTGGGCCTTTACTGAATTTTAGAACCAATTATTTTTTTTTTTAAGATTTTATTTATTTTTTAGAGAGCGAGCGAGAGAGAAACAGCATGAGAGGGGAGAGGGTCAGAGGGAGAAGCAGGCTCCCTGCCGAGCCGGGAGCCCAATGTGGGACTCGATCCCAGGACTCTGGGATCATGACCTGAGCCGAAGGCAGACGCTCAACCATCTGAGCCACCCAGGCGCCCTAGAACCAATTATTAACTCTATGTCGCTTCCCAAAATATGTAATTCACTGACTATAAGGCAAGACAAAGCTTAACCACTTGTAATTGGCAATGACATAAATGGAAATTCAGAAGCAAGTTCAAGTCCCGTTTTCCCAGGAAGCAGTTATACCATAGACCAATTATTTTCTCACACACATACCGTCTTAAATTGCTATCCGACTGCTCCATGGGTTGGTGCGTTGCCCTGGAGAGAGTCTAAGCTCCTTAAAATCAAGGGCCAGAGCTCTTAGTACTCACTGTCTCCCAGCACCAAGCAGCTCCTTTGCACATCAGCCCTGAAGACATTCTTACTGAGCGAGCACCACCTTCCCCATTTGCACCCCTTCCTCCCACGCAGGACACCTCCACCCTGGGCCACAGCAGAGACCACCTTCCCCCACCACCCTTCTAGTATGATTGTACATCCTGAGTCAAGAAGGGGAAAGTAGGTGCCGGCTTTTTGTAAAGGGGCTTTATTCACCAACTTTGCCAAATGAGTGTTTATTTTGAAAGCAGACATTCTGCACCTTGGGTCCTGAAGAGATTCAGGATTGGGAGTGTTTCTCTGCAGAAGCATATAGGGACCAGGAAGGCAAATTTCTGAAGCCATTAGGAACTAAGACTTCAAAAGAGTTACCTCTGAGACTCTGTTTCCTTTCATAAGAAATGAGAGTAGTGATAAAAACCCGGGAGTCTTGCTAGGAAGACTGAATGTGTATGCCTTCTCTCAGTGGTCAGCTCCATGACACCAGGAATGAGGGCCACCTGCATATTGTTGTATTTCGCAGAAATCTCGAAAATTAGTAATAGCTAGAGCTGTTGAGAACTTACTAGAAGACAGGTGTGGCACTAATGCAGGTTTTGTCCTCAAAATAGCCACTGAGAAAGGGGCTATTATTATACATACCTTTCCAAAAAGAGAGCCTTCAAATATGGAATTAAGTGGTTTATCCTAGGCCAGAGCAGCGTAGAAACAGCAGAGTAGAAACGGACCCAGGCAGGCTGGCCTGACCACTCTCACGCATGCACATTGCACGCTGCTGCCTTCAGTGATGGTTAAAAGGAAGGGGACGTGTATCTCCCTAGGTCTCTTTTCTATTCCACACAGAAATAGGCACGGGGCCGGGCACTCAGAAGACAGTCAACCCATCTTCCATCTTACAGAACAGGAGCGGATTCACATCCACATGCTTTCCTTCTGGGATACCCTTTGAGGTGTCAGGTCTGTATTTACCAGATGTTTTTAGATTAGGAGCAAAAGAGACCGTCCCAATCTTCAAATCTTTGGTCTCTGGGGTTCTTCCAGAGGGGGGACCCACGCTGGAGAGCACGTGTGCTCAGTGACACTCGCCCAGGCCCAGTGGGGCCATGCACTTCTGTCACTCTGCACCCTCAGGGACACTCCTGGAGGGCTCCAGCATGGCCACTCTGAGCTATGCACGGGGACCACCTGAGACAGATGCACACTCCTGCCCTGAAGAAACTCAAGGTGTAGCCCAGAGAAGAGACCTAACGAGGTAAACTCTTTCCTTACTAGTTAAGTAACGTACCAACATTATTTACTTCTCCTGAACGAGTTCCATCTTCTTCTTTATAAAGTGGAGAGGATTAACAAATGAAATAAGTCATACATCACAAAGGCGGATAAGACAAATGAACAGCCAGTGTGTTTTTTGAGTTTGGGATAAATTAATCAGAAGCCCTAAACATAGTATGCTGTACATTTTTACTGCAGCATGTGGACAGTTGAGAAGACCCTTCCTTGACCCAGTCACTCTGGTTGAAGAGGTTGGGTGATAGTCTACACTGCTGGTTCTGAAATCTGGTTTTGCTAAAGAATTGAAAATCCCTAAATAAAATTAACTTCAATTAGTTAAAAAGTTTAAGCTTATGTCACACAGTATTTCTTTATGGGGATCATCTGGATTAAAACAACTCATTTCCCAGATAGAAATCATTAAGTTCACCAGAAGAAGTCTGTGGAGTGCTTTGGTAAAGCAGAGATAGTATTTCCTGTAGGAAGAGCACGTCCTGCTAAACTCAGAATCCTGTCTCAGTGGGGCTGGTGTGGACAGGAGAGATGCGGCATCCATGCACCTTGCTTTGTGAATGGCCCAGAAGTACTTTAGGGACCCTTTCCATGCCATTCTGTCTTGGTGGACTTGTCATGAAGCTGGCCAGGGCCAGGAAGCCATCGGGCTGATGTGGCCAAGCTCTCTCCCCTTGCAGGGCGGGAGTGGGGGGTTTTACCACCTGTGGGGGGCTGCAGAGCCTGACTCCTTGGCCTGACCCCTCGGCCCTCTTGGCGTGGGATGCGCCACCCCATGTCCCTTACCAATTCCCTTTGCACTTGCATTACTGGAACACGTCACTGAAGCTCCCCCGGCCCCCCTCTCCAGCCAAGAACCCAAACTCATACTCTCATGTTCATTTGGCATGAGCATCCCTTCCCGTTTGCTCTGGAAGATGGGTTGCTTCAAAGTGGGAGAAGGATGGTGATCGTTATATGATAACGCTGTCTTAGTTACATTAATCCCATATTCATAGGAAGGATGAGGAAATTTATAAAATTTCTGTCTGAATGTGTACTATCTTTTGGAAGTAAAAAAAAAGACAGAATCACATTATCCTTCCCAGGGCTAGCTGTTTGCATAAACAAAAGTGAGTTAAATTAGTAAAGTACAGCCTTAAAATATACACTTTTACCTCCAAGTGTCTCTTATCATCAATTTCTTAATAAGACACACGAATCAAAAAATACACGAATCAACTGGTCTACTTCTTTTTAGAAAGGGCCAGCTGTGATGAAGCTTTAAAAAAAAAAGGCTTTCGTTTAAAATATAATGCAAATATTGAAGATAGAAAGTGTCTAATTTTCTTACTAAAGCTAAGAGAAATAGTATTTAAATCAAGATTTCTAAGAAAGCAGGCTCACTTAACCATGAATTGTTATTATTTCTGGTTTCTTTTAGTTAAAAAAAAAATTGGCAACAATAAAGAGTTAATTGCAACTTATTTTAAAGTGTCCAAAGAATTTGCTCAGGGGCATGGGCGGTACAAACCTGTCCTGGGATCTGCCAGGAGGATTTTCATGGGAAGTCTCAGATTGTTTTGACCCTAGAATGACTCTTAAACTCAACCTTCTGGTGCCCCTGAATTTTGCTAATGGAGGGCACCGACATTCTGGCTCAAACCCACCCAAAGCATCATCACTGAGCACCTTATCCCATTCTTTTCCCTCAGACTTCAAAATTCACTTGTGAACTTACTTCCACATCTTAGGTAAAAATCTGAGATGAGATATAATGATTTGGAAACTCACTTCATTGCAGGGGCTCTTGGATGTCTCTTCTTGTCTTTTATTTTCTTTCAGCTCAAAATCAAATCCCATTTCCAGTGCCTTTCAGCAAATACTAACCATACACATGTTTGGCTAATATCCCCTAATGGACTCATGATTTACCAAGTTTTTTTTATTTGTTTGTTTTGTTTTGTTTGTTTTTTGTTTTTTTAAATACAGCTCATACCAATTCTATCTTTCCTTTGGATTTTCCTGTGCTTTTTGTATTTCTTTTTTTTTTTTTATAAATAAAAGCCAAAAATTATGTTTTTTTTTCCCCTCTTATCTGTTGTGTTTATGAGGGGAGCAGGCATTTGCTTAGACAGAGTGACTTATTCATTCAGATATATGGGGCTGCAAAGAACTGTGATAACATAAAATTAATTTATCGGTCACTGAGTTCTGACAAGTATACCTCCCAGGTCCACCTTAGGTCAGTTCAGGTGTCTCCCGCCAACATCTCAGTGAAAACCCTTCTGGCTCACTGACATTCTCTCCCCACTTGTCCTCCACCAATTCACCCCCTAGAATTCACTGCACACATTTCAGCCAGTCTTCCTAAACAAATAAATCCAGATCTGGACTTCCTATGTAAACACTGTTGGTGATTTTCCCCTGTACTTAGAACAAAGTTCAACACCTTTACATTAGCCTGCATCTCTTAAACAATCTCATCTCAATCCATACTATTGGGTGTTGTCACCTTCTAGAACTTACTCCCTCACCCTTTTGCACGTAACTTATTTTTCCCCAGCTTTATTGAGGTCTAATTGACAAATAAAAATTGTGCATGTTTTATGTGAACCACACGATGTTTTAAAAAATGTCTACAATGTAAAATGACTGCCACAATTGCCCTGATTAATGCATTTGTCAGCTCACAGAGTCACCATTTTGTGTCATACATGTGCATGATGGGGACACTGGATGTCTACTTTCTAAGCAAACTTCAAGCAGACAACATGTTATTATTAACTGTAGTTACCATGCTGTCCACTGGGTCTCCAACTGGTGAAGAAGTCATAGCAATACA
The DNA here is from genome assembly GCF_011800145.1 of Mirounga leonina. Lineage (NCBI taxonomy): Eukaryota > Metazoa > Chordata > Mammalia > Carnivora > Phocidae > Mirounga > Mirounga leonina. Next base: position 37,520,305 of record NW_023270320.1, on the reverse strand, counting down.
GAGTAGGTGGTGGGTGCCAAGGGCTGGTGGAGGAGCTTGAGGAGATATTGGTCAAAAGCACAAACTTCTAGTTATAAGATGAATAAGTTTTGCCTAACTTATTTTATCTTCATGTTCTCATCTGTGAATATCAGGTCTTCAGGGAAACTCTTAATGCCGTAATTAATGTCCCTTGTCATTTATACTTTCTCATAGCACCACACAATTTTTAGGCAATGCAATCCCATTTGTGAGAGCCTATCCATGCAGCCGTGAATGCTGTGTCTGGGGGGCGGCGGGCAGTGGCCATTCACTCCCCACCCTATGTCTAGTGATTCTCCCAATGCCTGGCATGAAGCAGGCCCTAAAGAAATACCCAAAACACAAGTGTAAAAGATTGTTATGTAGAGGAGAAATAATTCACTGCTCAACTCTCGAAAAGAATGGTGGTGTTTCTTCCATCCAGATTTTTTAAAAAATGGAATTGACAGGTGATTTTTCAAAGAGAAGCAAAGAGAGAAGGAGGGAGATGGAATGCAGGAAATGGAGATGTTGTTCATCACAAAAGTTTTCATGGTCTCTTACCAATTGACTCAAAACTATTTACATTATCAAGGGATCAAAATGCAAAACAGTCTTGAACAAATGAGTCAAGTTCATCTGTCCCTCATTCTCATGCTTTCTATCCCCCAGAGATGGAAGAGGGTACATTAACTTACATAATGAGGCAATGTTTTAGCATCACTGTGAATTCTCAGGATGCTCTCAGAATTACATAGGTCTTTATTAACACAAGTCTACCAAATTAGATACACTTCTCAAAATGATAGTTTAACAAAAATCTTGAATGGATAGAACTGTAATTTTTTTCCAAGGAAAATAGATAAGAAAATTGCTAGTCTTTCTAAACACTGTAATATCTAAAGGTTGTTGGGTGAAGGGCAGAATAGAAAATTCATAATAGTGTAATTACAAATGATTAGTAAACATGAAAATGTGCAACCTCCCCGGTAATCAAAGAGCTGTAAATTAAACAAGAAAACACTTTCCCCCTTAGCAAATGAGCAACGAATAAAATCTATCATAATACTTCAAGCTGTAATAGGCCAATTGTAGTGAGCATAAATTAGTACAGACTTCTGGGGAGCAATTTTCCAATATTTATTAAGTACCTTAAAAAGGTTTTTGACTAGATTTCCCCTTCTTTCTCATGAGCTGTGTTAATGAAAGACTCAGAAACAGGAGCAAAGATACATGCATGTACACACGTCTGTGGAGACAGACAGACATAGATGCAGATCAGGCTGCTGCTAGTCCAAATGGCATCTCTGTGTGACTGGAAATGGGCACCCCTTTTTCTAGGTGACAGACCCCACCCAAGGGCTCCCCATTCAGTGAGGGGACTCCATGCCGCCCTCTGGAGGACGCTCAGCGGCAGAGCCTGATCTGAACAGCCTTGCATGGAAAGATGGTAATTCGTTCCTTTATTGGGAGGAGCGCAGGGAGAAATCACTCCTATTAAAAACGACATCTGAATATTAGAGAAGTCATAAGTAAACTATAATACAGCATTAGGATGAAATATTAGTGCCATTAAAATAGATGTTTTAAAGGGTTTTTAAAGCCCAGAAAATATGATAAATATAAAATGTTGAGTGAAAAGTAGGAATACACATTTTTTTTTTTTTAAGAGAGGGAAAGAGCGGTCGAGGGGGAGGGAGAGGGAGAATGTTAAACAGGCTCCACAGCCCAGCAGGGAGCCCAGCGTGGGGCTTGATCTCACAACCCTGAGACTCTGACCTGAGTCGAAATCAAGAGTCAGACACTTAACCAACTGAGCCACCCACGAGCCCCAGAACATACAATTTTTATATAATACAGTCACAAACATGTTAAAAAGCAAAGGGAAAAAGAGACCAGAGTAACTGAGGTTTTCTCTGAGTGGAAGAGGGAGAATGATTCCCTTTGAACTCTACTCAGACTCGCAGAGCTCCTTCCAGACTAGATCTAGACTTGGGAATTCTGTCTTTGCTCCAACATTGGCCAGTCTTAGAGAGACTCCTCTTAAGTCTGCGAAATCAGAGTCCCTATCCCTTGACATCTGAATCCCCACCCCCTGCCGATATGTGCTGGGATTCCCAATCCCCAACCACCCCCAGGTGATGTCGGACCACCTGGGCTGTGCTCAGCAAGAATCCTGTTAGGGCAGGTGAGCCAGAATCCCCCCTCACTGCTGACGTTTCATCTCGGTGACTTCCATCCACTGGCTGTCCCCTCTCCTAGGCTGTAAATCCCCACGTGGCCCCCTGTGGTCAGAGTGGAGCCCCATCTCCCATCCTTGCTGCAAGACCCCACTTCAGCAGACTCCCTTCCTGTGGCGGTGGTCCCAAATAAAGTTGAATTTACCATTCTTTCACAAATGCTTTGAATACGTTTTTCTGAACAGTGATCATAGTGTTTTTTCTTCAACAAAAGCCAGCCCTTGCAATGAGGCTAAGGCGGGGAGTCCAGAACACGCTCCAGACAAGTTGAGGTGTTGGAATGGGGCAGGCCTGAGATGGTTTGCACAGAGGCTTCTGCTCATGGCTGAAGGAGGGAAGACAATCATTTTGTCAGGGGAGACAGGAACTTGAAGAAAATGAGCTCAGGTCTTTTCCTTACCCAATCCCATGAACTAGTCCTGAAGGCTGTGGGGTGGGGGTGGGGGGGCAGTTAGCAGAAGCTGAAGGTGCTGTGTAAGATCTGTAAAGCCTGTGCATAGGGGTGCAGAAGCCCCAGAAACAGAGTTAGGCTCAGAACCCTTCTTCTGCTAACCAGCTGTATCCCGCCTGCCTCACTCTATGTGTTACACCTCTCCCCGAATGCGACTCCTAATCAGTGCTGCCTACTCTGGGTAACCATTCCCTAATTTTACACAGTAAAATTGTATTGTATTGTATTGTATTGTATTGTATTGTATTGTATTGTATTGTATTGTTTTGTCACCAGAGAAAATAAAGAGGGAAAGATAACCAATAAATGAACATGCAGATAAATAAATTGTTTAGCTCCCTTCATGATTTCTTCCGTAGCCACAGAAAACAGTGAAAATTATTATAGCTCCTTAGAGCACACATGTACATCATATTAAATTTCCATCTCATAACATGATACATGTAAAACCTGAATCCATAAACAAACAAAGAGAAAACCTATCCAACCACATTGTCATTCTGTTTAGTATTCAGGGAGGGGAGAAACAAATATATGAAAAAAGGTCATCTTTACAATAATGGAGAGGTTGTGGAGAAAGAGGAACCCTCTTACACTGTTGGTGGGAATGCAAGTTGGTACAACCACTTTGGAAAACAGTATGGAGGGTCCTCAAGATGTTAAAAATAGGGCTACCCTATGACCCAGCAACTGCACTCCTGGGTGTTTACCCCAAAGACACAGATGTAGTGAAAAGAAGGGCCATATGCACCCCAATGTTCATATCAGCAATGTCCACAATAGCCAAACTTTGGAAAGAGCCGAGATGAATGGATGAAGAAGATGTGGTCCATATATACAAAGGAATATTACTCAGCCATCAGAAAAGATGAATACCCAACTTTCGCATCACCATGGATGGGACTGGAGGAGATTATGCTAAGTGAAATAAGTCAAGCAGAGAATGTCAATTATCATATGGTTTCACTTATTTGTGGAACATAAGGAATAGCATGGAGGACATTAGGAGAAGGAAAGGAAAAATGAAGGGGGGGAATCGGAGGGAGAGACGAACCATGAGAGACGATGGACTCTGAAAAACAAACTGAGGGTTCTGAGGGGGAGGTGGGTGGGAGGATGGGTTAGCCTGGTGATGGGTATTAAAGAGGGCATGTTCTGCATGGAGCACAGGGTATTATACACAAATAATGAATCATGGAACACTACATCAAAAACTAATGATTTACTGCATGGTGACTAACACCACATAATAAAATAAAATAAAAATAAATAAAAGAACAGAGTGGAATTTTTGTTATTGTTTTGATTTGTGGGTATGGTTTTCTCCTGTAAACACATACTGGTTGTGGAGGATTTGCTACCCAAAACAATTTCTGCTAACAAGAACCATCAACAGTACTTGGGAACTTGTTAGAAATGCTGGATTTCAGTCTATTCTTTGCAGAGTGAAAATCTGCATTTGAACACGATCCTAGGTTATGTGTAGGCATATTCATGGCATGGGTCGCTGTAGTGTAGGCTGGCCCAAGCTTCTGCACCAAAGATGACTCCTGGGTGCTATAAGGAGAAGCTTCCCGCTCCAGGCCAGTGCATTTGGGGCTATATGCAGCTCTGCAAATTTCTGGTGGAACCACTCATGTTTAGCCTGGATAGTCCAGGTGATGATAACATTGGCAACTAAACTTGAAAGTTTCAATGGAGAACCAGGGCGCCAGTAGGATATTTGGCCACCACAGCCTCTTCGATAAAGGTACTGTGCAGATGACTGCTACCAGTCTTCACAGGTGACAGGAGCCACGGAAACCGAGACTCTAACAGGTGGAAGCGATTAGGAGGGATGTTCTTTGTACAAAAGCAGGTCTTCAAATTCATGTCAAATAGAAAGCAAAACATAGTTATGGATATATGACTTGTATATTATCACAGTAGCTCAAAGAGTGTTATCAAGCTAAATCAGGGTAATTCTTTTCTTTCAGGCTTAATGGGAAAATGCCACATAAATAGCAACTATTGTAGATTTCCCACCCAGAACGCTGCACTAAAAATCTCCTATGCTCCTTAAAACTCATAGATTTCACATGACAGATTTAAATCACGTTCCTTGTTTTCACACTGTATCTCTAGAAATGCTACTTTTATTTCCGTTACTGCAAAGACACCTTTAAAAGACTGAAGAATTCTAATCAAAGAGAAGGAGAAGGGGTACATATATATATATTTTTTTCTAATCAGAACTCACACCTAAAAATTCCAAGTAAGTATGAGAAGAAAGCCTCAAAAGCTTCCTTCTGGGGTCACTGCAGGTAGATACCTTAAGGATCCTAAATGTTTGATTGACATGATGTATATAAGAAAACAAAGCTCTACCAATTTGTTGCTACTATTGGTTAAGAGTAGATAAACTTTAAAATAATCAAAAGCCTACAGTGAAAGCAAATGGATACACTTAAAAAAAATCAAATATATATTTAAAACATGCAATCTCCCTTCCTTAAATTAGAAAATTTCTATTATAAGTATTTTTCCCATCTGTCTGAAATGAATCATAACAATACAAATCTCAAATACATACTCCATATAAAGAGATGGAGAGAGAGACAGAGGATGGAAGGGAGGAGAGGAGGGAGGGAAAGAGAGAGAGAGAGAAACAGAGAGAGACAGAGAGACAGAGGTGGGAGTGAAGAGAGGAAGGTAGAGAGAGATGGAGAGAGACCAAGGGAGACCAAGAAAGAGACAGAAAGAGGGAGAGAGATCGTAGTCCCCTACGCCTATCTGTTCTGTGGGTGTGATACTCCTTAAGCAGTAGTAAAGGATGGGGAGTGTAAATTAGGGGCCACCTACCACAAAAAACAGGAAGCCAAGTTAAACAAGCCCAAGAAAGACCAGAGACCCAGCCCATGTCTGCTGAACCACATGTATATTCTTCATGTGAGGCCCTGTCTTTAAGCTCTCTGATATATAATATTCATGATGATCAACTCAGTCCCCACACCTAATTCTGTCGTTTTCATATCTCCTCTCTTAACAAAAGACAGCATACAAAATATTAACAAATGTGCACAATCACATAATTACACCTCTACAAGATATATTTTTCATACATGGTGCTTTAGCTGATGACTTCCCCAATGTATTAAAATGCATTTTCTGGGGCTCCTGAGCAGATCAGTTAACTGTCTGCCTTCAGCTCAGGTCATGATCCCAGTGTCTTGGGATCAAGCCCAACATCGGGTTCCTTGCTCAGCGGGGAGCCTGCTTCTCCCTCTCCAGCTTGTGTTCCCTTTCTCACTGTGTATCTCTCTGACAACTAAATAAATATTTTAAAAAATAATAAACAAAATGCACTTTCTTTCTAAGTAACACAGCTCTTTAGGGCTATAACACGGATGACTTCATGGGTGTGCAAGCTGGGCCAGCTCTTAGAAGTTCCCTATATGGGGCTTAATGTTTTACTCCTGTCTTGAAATTCATAATAATCTGTGAACAAAGACCTTTTTCACTAGACATTGAAAATTATGGGGTGGTCCTGGTTATGATGATACTATGTATTTTTCCCTTTTTAAAGAATGTAATTTGATTTTGAAATTTGCAACTTTTACTTAAGATGTGTCATAAGAATTTCTTTAAAATGTTTCTTTAGAACTGTCTTTTAGAATAAAATGTATCTAGGTGTGCGTAGCAAGAACAGATTCCTGCAGAAGCTGAGACAAGAAAAAAACAACAAAAATTAAATCAATTCATTTTTTTAAAGAGGGAAAATAGTAGGCAATGCATTAAAACAAATGCATAGGGATTTTAACATCAAATATTAATGAACTTACTAATATGCACCATCAGAAACCAGATGATTAGAGTAGGGTTATTGTCTAACAATACATTACATGTGAAGAAAGAAGATATTATCGATGGAAAAATTATTGAAAAAATAAAGAAAATAGGTTCCAGAAGAATAGTCAAAGAATTTGGCAGTGAAAAGGAAACGTGAGACAGGACATTTGAATTTTTAAGCAAATGTACATAGAGTTTAGAGCTGGACACTCTAAGAAATAGCCAAGAAGAATCATTTTTAAACACCTCTTAATGCATAAATCTTTTTCAAAGAATCTTTATGGGAAAGAATATAGAGATTACCAAAAACCATAGAAAAGCTATGGATGAAGTGAGGAAGTAATGAATTTGCTATTCAACAAATATTGGCTGGGGATGTATCATGTGCCAAATATTAATTTAGCCCTAGAAGGGTCAATGTGGACAAGATGGACAAAAGCCATAGCCCCATGATCCATGGAATAAAGAGGAGAATATACAAATCATCTTGTCACAGTGTGACTTTCCACATCCCTTTATGTCACATAATATAGTTTCTTTTTTTTTGACCTATTTTTTTGTATTTAATTTTTTTATTGTTATGTGAATCACCATACATTACATCATTAGTTTTTGATGTAGTGTTCCATGATTCATTGTTTCTTTAGACGAATCCTTGTAAAAATGAGGAATTTACAAATATCTCATTATCAGCAGTGACCAATATTCAGCTCATTGTTCTTGCTACCTCGTCACCTGGTAATTTTTCATAATGACTACTTTCCTTTTATTGATGTACAACTACCATACATACAATGTTATATTAGTTTCAAGCACATTATATAATGCCACAACAATTTTATACATTACTCAGGGTTCATCCTGATAAGTGTGAACTCTTCTTTTTTTTTTTTAATTTTTTTTTTAAGATTTTTATTTATTTATTTATTTAGAGAGAGAATGAGAGAGAACACATGAGAGGGGGGAGGGTCAGAGGGAGAAGCAGGCTCCCTGCCGAGCAGGGAGCCCGATGCGGGACTCGATCCAGGGACTCCAGGATCATGACCTGAGCCGAATGCAGTCGCTTAACCAACTGAGCCACCCAGGCGCCCTCTTTTTTTTTTTTTTTAAAGATTTTATTTATTTATTCATGAGAGACAGAGAGAGAGAGAGAGAGGCAGAGGGAGAAGCAGGCTCCCAAGGAGTAGGGAGCCCGATGTGGGACTTGATCCCAGGACTCTGGGATCATGACCTGAGCCAAAGGCAGATGCTTAACCATCTGAGCCACCCAGGCACCCTAAGTGTGGACTCTTAATCAATCCCCTTTATGTATTTCCCACACTCCCCACCCATCTCCCCCCTGGTAACCACCAGGTTGTTCTCTGTATTTGAGAGTCTGTCTTTTCTGTTTCTTTTTTTTTTCTTTATTTGTTTTGTTTCCCAAACATCACATATGTGTGAATCCATATGGTATTTGTCTTTTCTTTTTCTTTTTTCCAAAGATTTTATTTATTTGACAGAAAGAGACGCAGTGAGAGAGGGAACACAAGCAGGGGGAGTGGGAGAGGAAGAAGCAGGCTTCCCAGGGAGCAGGGAGCCCGATGCGGGGCTCGATCCCAGGACGCTGGGATCATGACCCGAGCCGAAGGCAGACGCTTAACGACTGAGCCACCCAGGCGCCCTGGTATTTGTCTTTTCTGACTTATTTCACTTAGCACTATACCCTCTAGGTCCATCCACATTGTTGCAAATGGCAAGATTTCATTATGTTATATATGCTATTATTTTGTTGTAATTTATTATATACACACATAAACATATATACACACACATATATACAAATATACACAAACTAAAATATTACTGAGCTATAAAAAAAACCTGCTATACTTTTTATATTTACTTTTGTGGACAATGTAGGGTCAATCACAGAACTGGAGACTATTTCCAGATTTTAGGTTTCTGCTTTCTGAACTACCCAGAGCCCACCTAGCTGCCTTCTTGGATATCTTGTTTACCTCAGTGGTATTTATACATTCTAACTTTCTCTTTTTGTATAGATACTGATGTCTTTCATATTAGTGCACAAAGAAGCAAAGACTTTTAAGAATTTCTTACAATAACAACAATAGTCTTCTTAAATGACACGATATTATAAAATTACAAAGAATAAAGTAGAGCCAGATTTCAAGTAAATTATTATCCACTTAGTATGTAAAAGAATTATTTTATAACATGTTTTGTTTTACATTTTTATATCAGTACATTTACCATAATAATCTTCTGAAAATGTGTAATAATTGTTAAGACTTGGAAGCCCAAAGGCTTAATATAGAAATTGCAGGGACTGTAGAAGGCAAGAAAGCCTGTAACATCACTTGTGGATACCATTAAAATTGTATCACATTATTACACAAAATAATGCACATTATTATATTTTTTCTTTTTGCTTGAGGGAGAAACTTGAAAAAAAAAAGTCCAGCGAATATTTTCACCCATATGTTAGCATTACACATAAACAATAATAAAATATTCATAAATTTTTTTAGGGTGTCTGGGTGGCTCAGTCTGTTAAGTGTCTGCCTTCAGCTTAAGTCATGATCCCAGGGTCCTGGGATCGAGTCCCACATCGGGCTCCCTGCTCCGCAGAGAGCCTGCTTCTCCCTCTCCCTCTCCCTGCTGCTCTGCCTACTTGTGCTCTCTAACTCTCTGTCAAATAAATAAATAAAATCTTTAAAAAATATTTTTAAGTCATCCTTTGAAAATCACTTCCCCAATCATCAGATCAACTTGTCTCTCTTTGATGGAATATAGGTTTGTAAGTCAGAAGAGTTAATGATGCTCAGGTGAATGAATAGAAGAGCTCGATCATTGAATGATAAGTTTTTATTTTTAGAGATCATTATATTTATATGCAGTCCCAATTTTCTGTAGCAAATGGGCTATGTTTTGTAGCTAGAAAAACACTGCTCTGGAAACAGATCTCAGGGATTTCCATGACTTGTGCAATGTGCTGTAGCAGGTAGACGGCTGGGCAACTCTGAGAACATACATGTCTTGATTCCTAGTAATTGCCTCCTTTGCACAGAGTCCTCTAAGGTGCAACCACTCTCAACCCCTTGTGAGAATTTCTCACAGTGGGCCATGCATTCAGCATCATACCTCCTAGTGCTGGCTCCCAGTGAACCCCCTGCAGATAATATAGGAGAACACAGTCTATCCTGTCTGGCTATACGATCCTACTTAAAACAGAAATACCTATCTTACTTATGAATATTTCTGAAGTTTTCACCACTACACCACCTCTCAAACATGATGGTTTCAGCTTTTCCTATAGGCATACCCGTTTTAACATTGACTAACTCCCTCATTCCCTCAAATCTTTGCCCCCATATCACATTCTGAATTAGAACTCCCTGACTACACTATTTTATATTGAGAACTACCACTCACCACCTAGTCCCTCTGACATACCCTATCCTTGTCATTACCAGTCACCTTATCCTGCTCTCCTTTACTGTATAATATTTATCCTCTGATAATGTAGGATACTTAGTAAATTCTTTGTTTACTGTCTGCTTTTCTCCACTAGAATGTAAGGCAACAATATTGGTTTTGGTCACTGATATATCTCAAGAACCTAGAACAGACAGTAATCACTCCATTTATGTTGTGAGGAAAAAAAAAACCAAAACATTATTTAGCATTAAGAACGAACAACGAAACCATGAAATAACACAGAAGAAACCTAAGTGCATTTTACTAAGTGATCTCAATTATATGACTTTCTGGAAAAAGGAAAACCACAGAGCCAGTAAAAAGATCAATAGTTGCCAGGAATTGGGCAAGATGGGATGAATAGGCAGAGCAAAGGGGATTTTTAGGGCAATGACACTATTTAATGATACAGCAATGATGGATACTTGGCATTATAAATTTGTCCAAACCCCCAGAATGTACACCACCAAGACTAAACCCTAAAGTAAACTATAGACTTTGAGCCATCATCTTGTGTCGATGTGGGTTAGTAGACTGTAAAAAATGTACTACTCTGGTGGGGGATGCTGACAATGGAGAACACTGGGCATGCATGGGAGCCACACATCTATGGGAAATCTCTGCACCTTCCTCCTCATTTTTGCTATGAAGCAGAATCTGCTCTAAAATAGCTGTCTTGAATAAAAAATAAATTAAAAAAAAAAAGAAACCACAGGGCTAATCTTAAGAAAGAAAAGGGGGGGGGGGGAGAAAAAGAAAAGAGTTCCCTAACATGAATCTAACAGTCCACATGGTAGTAAGCTAAGGATTCAAGATGGTAGCCATCCCATCTCTTCCTAGACAACATGGGTGATATATGGCTCACAACTGGGCCCATGTGGCCCAGTGTTCTGAATGATGTAATTACTATTGAGAAGAATTACATATATCTCACATATTGTCAATCCTTAAAAATTAAGATGAAAACCAATTTTCTTTTAATAACCACATGTGAGTTATAATTCATGGATTCACCAAAATCATAAATCATCTCTTCTACCTCATGTTCAATGCTGTTCTAATGATCATTTCTAATTTTAGTTTTCAATAAATATTTCTTTTTCTATACAGGTCCCTTCCTTGAGCAAATCTAAAGAAAGTTGGAAAAGATAAAACTGTAAACATATATAAATATGCCAGTAACTCAAAGATTCTTTTTTTTTTCTGATAAAAGGCTTAATTGTACTGGATGGAAAAAAATTTTTTAGAATATGCCAACACTTCAACGCTGTTTACAGGATGTACTCACCGCCCTGATGAAAGAGTGCCTCTCAAACAATAAGGTCTTAATCACTGCTCAGCTTTTTCTTTAGATGACATCCTTCCCTGAATGTGAGTGGATGAATTGATTAGACACTGATAGTTCTTAAATCATAGCTAATGACAAGCATATTTTTAGCTATTGGACACAAATTCAAGCCAGTAACATGCAGGTGCTTGTGACAAGCTGTACTAACTATTTTCCTGCCAAATTTCTGAAGGCTACCTATAAATCAATGGTAAAAAAAAAAAAAAAGAAGAAAGAAAAGAATAATGATATAAAGCCCAATAGAGAAGAGAATATATGATAGAAAAAAAGGTGAATGAGTTTACAATAAAGGAAAAATATACCTGTTGAAAAGTGATGTTCTCTCTGATCACAAGGGTATATGGAACACTTAGTTTTTTCCTCTTTTCTTTTTTTTTTTTTAATTCTGAGTATTGGTTGACAAGCATGCTGTTTTACTTATATTATACCATATTTATTTCTGATAAATAATCATAGAGAAGGGCCCAAAGGCAATCAGGCCCCTACTAGCCCAATGCTCAAGCAGTCCATATAACCACACATAGGATATAGTGGTTACATTAAAATAAATACTCTAAATGGTCTCCAACACATTTAATTAGGGGAGTATTCCAAAGATGACTTTTTATCCTAACCCCAAACTAAGTAGACAGGTTTAATTTGTCTAGATGTCAAAAGCTGGCAGACGAATCATTCTCTTTTCTCACAGAATGTTCTGGGATTGATTGGCAGGACTGTGGACCTTGGATGGTTACTTGTCAATGCCCCTTGTCCTGCTGGTACTCTAAAGCTGTAAGTGTGTATGTGGGAGGGATGGAGAGGGGGAGGGAGAGAGGTGTGGTGGAGGAGCGGGGGGTGGGAGCAGGGATGAGCAAGGCAGCAGGGGATTCAGTGGAGGTGAGAGTAGGAGAGCCCACTGCAGGCATAGAGAACTTATTAACATATGAGTTGTGTTGGAAACTCTTTAAGAATATAAGATTGTCAGGGCACCTGGGTGGCTCAGTCAGTTAAGCATCCAACTCCCAATTTCAGCTCAGATCATGATATCAGGGTCGTAGGATTGAGCCCCATGTCAGGCTCCATGCTCAGCATGGAGTCTGCCTGAGATTCTCTCTCTCCCTCGGCCCTTCCCACTCATGCTCTCTCTCTCTCTCTCTCTCTCAAATAAATAAATAAATAAATAAATAAATAAATAAATAAATAAATAAAGCCTTTAAAAAAGAGAGAATAGAAGATGGTCATCAGCAATTAAATTGAAATTGATGGATGGGGGAATAATCCTGAAGATAGAGGCCAATTGCAATGTCATTCTGGTTCTTCAGCATATAGAGAAAGCTGGGAGAAGGATGTTATAAAAGCTTAAAACAAGACTAAAAATAAGGAAAAACATGGACTTTGCCCTTTTCTGTCTTGGTTTCAGCCCGCGGCCCTTAGTCTTCTTTCTGAGTTGTCTGCTAGAATCACTGAGTGTGAACAGACATTCAAATATTTTTACAACACCATCTTTCTATGAATAATGGGGTGTATAAGATGCTGGACTTTTTATGCAAACTTTTTTAAGTTATGTATTTCCATTTCCTAGCTATTAAAACAAACATGGAGATTAAGAAATAAATTTCTGGGGACCTGTATGAGACAGTGTACCAGAGACTGATACTTTTTTGTTGCTTTTGACAAGCCAGAAACAGGTCATGTTTCATCAAACACCATAAAATTCTCCTTATAGTTTAACCACATGTCAGAAATTGCTAATTGCCTACCCAATATCCAGTCTCAAAAATATTCAGAATATTATTAATAATATTAATAAAATCCAATTATAGTTTAGGGATGCAGTACCCAGCTAGAAACCCGAATAGACTCCCATGTGGAATGAATTAGCCAATGAGACATTATCAAATATCTCCTTGGTCAGATGAGAGTTATGGAGACACTTTAAGTGGGACATTCATTGCAGGTACAATTTGCCACTTATGTTTTTTCTTCTTTAAAATTCTTTAATTCAAATTATGTCAAGTATGAATAGAGATGCAGCAGCCCCTTTGGACTATGAGGAAAAGGCAAAGAGAACTGCAGGTACCCTGGTCCAGACCAGTGTGGGTCACTGAATCAATGGCAGTAACTCTCTATACTTGGATCTGACTTTCAATAACAGCCAAATAAGCCCCGTGTGTTTAAGCCATAGTCCAATCCTTGGTACCAGCAGGTGAACAAAATTTTCCTGTACACGTCTTATAATGACACTGCAAGCTCAGGGAGGAAAGAGACCCTTGCAAGACAACCTAGCATCCTATTTGACACGTCCTCCCCTTCTCATCTCTGCACCTAGCATACGCCTCCTATTTTTCAAGACAAAGATAAACTGACATTTCTAAAAAGTCTTATGTCCTCAATACCCTGAGACAGTTATTCTCTCTTCCTTATTCATGCTGTGCTTCACATTTTTCTGCTATAGAATTTGCAATTCTGTGGTGTGTGTGTGCATGTGTGTGTGTATCCTTCATCAATTCTTTGAGCCATGGACTAGAATTTATATTCCTTTGTATTCTCGCAGCTTATAGAGCTGAGGTATAATATCCCACACCTAATAAATGTCTGTTGAATGAATGAGTGTTCTTACCATGCACAAAACACTAGGCGATGCTCTGGAATATAGAGAAACAAGGATGATGTTACTTAATCTTGGGAAACATCCAGTTTGGGATCATTCAAAGCAGTAGGAAGAGATGGTAAGAAATATCTCCAAGGAAATAAGAGTTTAACAGTAGGGCTTTAGTAAAATTCTGTAGGAGAGATAGTATGTTCCAACTGGAGGTGAGTAGAGATGGAACAATGTGAGGGGAATGAGAATCAGAATTAGAAACCATGGGCTGTGACGTGATAGGAATAGAAGGGGAGGGGAGGACCAGATCCACAAAGAGGCACACAATTGTTTGAACGTTCATAAACTCTACACTGCAATTCTTGCCTCCTCAGTGATTGTTGACTATGTACATCCATCTTGTGATTTACAAAATCATATGTTTGAAAGCTAAAAAATAATGAGCATATGGAAATTTTGCCTCTATCTATGTGCTAGACAAATCCTCCTCTTCACTGTCACTGTCACCACCATCACCAGCTTCACCCCACTGCCAAAGTGGTGAGAATGGGCTTGCTGCTGGCCTCACCTACAAAGGGATGCTCAACCCTAGACTGCCAGTGTCATGTTCTTTCCTGCTAGAACATCTGCATCTTCCCTCTTCTGGACTAATAAATTCAGCCAATACCTGTGCGAGTTACTTCCCTCAGAACACAAAAGCAGGAATTAGATTCTTGGTAACATTCATTCAGCCAGACTATATGGTTTCACAGCAAAGTAGTGGACTCCACAATCTTAACTTGTGTAGACATCATACTATTCAGGCCAGAGTTAGGAGCTAGAAACTCAGAAGGAAGTCTGTCTGCAAAATTGTACATTTTGCTCCAGACACCAGAGCTAGAAGGTGATGCGGGTCATTTTAATCTAACCCCCTCTTGTCACAGAGGAGTTGACTAAGACAACTCTTGGCAGTGCTGGGTGCCAATTAATGTTCACAGGCATGCTGATTCCCAGTAGATATTATTTTAGTTTTTGTTCCAGTGAATGTGTTCTTTATCACACTCGTGGTTGATCAAAGCCCTCTCATTTTGGTAAGCCTAAAACGAACAGAGCTGTTGGGCTATGTGGTCAATGTTCTTCAGGCTAGAGCCCCAATATAAGAAAGAGAATAGCACCCCATATGCAGAAAATAAAAATTGATAATTTGCCACTTAATGTAGTGTTAATATTAAAATTATTCTATGCAGATTTGCTCATTATAGAAGATCCCATTTTAAATTCAACAGTGGGTTGCCTGGTTACAGCTATCAATCTACTCTTTGTCTTCTAGAGTTTGCATGCTATCGCTCATGTAGCTTCATGTGAATGTGATTATATTTGATTTTATTAACAATGAAATCACATTGCATCACTTAGCTTGGACTTTGCAATTATGAATAGGTATAGTAAGAGTAAGATAATTTAATTGTCTTAGAACCTGGAAGTTATTTGTACAAATTGTTTATAATATATACACTGAGTATAGACATAAACATGTTTTTTATGATATACATATATTTAAATAAAACCCAAATGCAGTTCCTTGACCTGATGCCATGTTCCCCTTGTTGTCCATGCTCACATTACTTATTTCCCTCTAGTCTTCCCACCATGAACACACCCCAGGAGGGTCAGCACTGACTCCATTCACCATCTTGTCTCCACATCTCAGCATGGCACCCAGGAAAGCTTTGCAGAGAATAAAAATGCATGTGAGGTTGGAAAGGTCAGTTTGTAAATAGAGCATGGAAAGAACGCCACCTTCTAGTTACAAAGATTACATATTTCCATGGATTTTAGGCATGCTTGGACAACTGATTTTTGGATTACTTTGTTCCTCTACGAAATGTTTTGGAGAAACAATAACAAAAACATCACCTTGACCAGGGGCATTTCTTAGGCAAATTTTCACTTCATTTGCTTCTGATTCAGCATCACTCAAATTAAGTGCATCATTGTTAAAGTCAACCTTCACTCTATGGTTTGGGTCCAATGTTCTTTGTTTAACAACACCGATATTGAGGAGCAAAATGTACAATTTTGCAGACAGACTTCCTTCTGAGTTTCTAGCTCCTAACTCTGGCCTTAACAGTATGATCTTGCTCTGATTGCTCACCCTTTATTGGTCTCCATTTCCTCTGAAAATAACATATAATTGTGAGAAAGGTATGACATAGGGATGTGGCTTAACACAGAACTGGCAAACGGGAAGTGCTCCACGAGCATGAAAATAATAGGAGTGGACATGCCTCCTGAATATAAAAACACCATTTACTTTAATCTTAAAGATGCTGTGGGAGGTATTATCCTTACTTTAGAGAAAACAAGAGTGAGGCTCAATGGACCAGTGGATGTGGGTGCGCCGTGTCATAAGTAGGTGCCATGACAAGAGGAAATACCCCAGGAGACAACTGGGTGCTTGAAGAAGAGTAAGGAGCTGGGCAGGATGCATAAAAGAGGGCACGGGAGAGCCTCTCACAAGGAGCTTGTTGTGGAACTGAAAAGTTAGGACCTCAAATAGCATACTCTTGTTAAAGAATAGCTTTGGCCGTAAAGGCCACCATCATATAAAGAGGAGCAATCTTGGCTGAAGCAGTTCAGAAAGGGTGTGCTGAATCTATCCTCCTTCCCCTCCTGCCCTGGTCCACTAACCTCAAATCAAGGCTGCATGCAGGTGCTCCATATGGAAGAGGTATGTAATTTCCAAATGATGCAAGCTATTGGTACCAAGCCATCTGGAGAATTTGCCTGTATCATCATTTTAAAATTGAATGTCTCTTCTTAGAACTTTTTAATACCATGTTCTCCATAGTATATGTGAGTCATGCCCACCCCATTTGTAACTTAGGGCAAATTACTGAAAGTTTGACCTTGAGTTGTAGATTATGGTACTACGTTTTTAAGCATGAGAAGTTTTATTGAAAGAGACTAATATCATTCTGCCATGTATTTTAATTTTATTATGCTGGTTTTACTATACCCTTTCTGTTATGGTGTATTATTTCACAATACAATTTTAAATGATAACTATTTTTAACCGTCCATTCAAGGGTTGAATAATTTTCTCTTTTAGAAGATTATATATTACCATTTTTCTTCATCTCAAGTATAATCATGGATTTACACTTTTCCCTCTCTTTAAATTGATTAAGGATTGTTTCTCTAATGGTTTTAAGAATGCATATACTTCTGGGTAATTTTAATATTTCTTAGCCCTTTTTGAATAGTTATGCATGAAGCTTTTTCAATTACATTTTTCAAATTAAGAATTAGAGACATATAAAAACCCGTTCCTGCTGGATTAAAAAAAAAAATAGGTGAAAAGTTTGTTCCACTGTTTGAGGAAATAGAGCGTATGGTGAACGCACGGAGCAGAGAGCACAGCCTTGTCAGAGGTCAAGCCTAATTTCCCTCTTACTCTGCACTCTATGCCTCTCTCCACTCCTGGGTCTTCTCATCGGTCAAACCGAAGATAATAATGCTGTCTCCCTCATAGGATTGTCATCCACACTAATCGTGCATGAGATTGCACGCACACGGCAGACGAGTATCAATCACTGTAATTATTATTATCCATCTGTGCTGTACTAATCATCCTGCAAGCTTTATCAAGTGTAGGTTCACAACAACCATACTCACTTTGAAGATAATAACATTTTTCAAAATGTTTAGTGTCTCAGTCGCTTGGGGCTGCCATTACAAAATACCACAGACTGGGGAGCTTAACCAACTGGAATTTGTTTCACTCAGTTCTGGAGGCTGGACATCCAAGATCATGGTGTTGGCTGATTTGGTGCTGGTGAGAGCTCTCTTCCTGGCCCATAGGTGGAGTCACTTTCTTCTTGGCTGTGTTCTTACTTGGCCTGTCCTGGTTGCACAAGGCGGGAGGTGGGATCCGGAAGGAGAGCGGGGAGCATTCTGATGTCTCTTCTTATAAGCACAATAATCCAATCATGAAGGCCCCGCCCTCATGACTCCATTTAACCCTGTTACATCCCAAAGGCCCCATCTCTAAGTACCACCACATCAGGTAATAGGGTGTGACTCTATGGATGGGGCGAGGGGACACGGACATTCCATCCACAATTACAAGGCTGACCCGACTGAAACTGAAGAGGATTCTGATAGCACATTGGGCAGATAGGGTCCCTCTAAGACAGAGACTAGAAAAGTTTTCATTTCCACCTGGTCTCATTTTTATACCTTGTTTTGCTCCAGGAGTAAGAGATAGAGAAATTTATTTTACAAACTTGATATACTAAGGTTTGTAAAGCTTTAATCTAAGAGAGGCTTCCTGGGGAAAACCTAGTTTGTTGAGAGGAGAACACATGTACAGACTCCAAGCTTCTGAACTGAGGATTCCTTCCAAACAGTTGACCTTAGAGAGGTCATATGCAAAATATCTGAACTCAGGGAGGGTAGATCCAATGTATCTCACCATGAGGCTAAGCGCCATCCACTTTAGAAATGCCACAGTAGACCACAGCAGATCTCCATGCACAGGGAGAACACCAGATACGTCCTAGTGGGATCTACACATGGAATCTTGTCCCTTGGTGACATTTTCTTTCTTTTTTTTTTTTTTTTAAAGATTTTATTTATTTATTTGACAGAGAGAGACAGTGAGAGAGGGAACACAAGCTGGCAGAGTGGGAGAGGGAGAAGCAGGCTTCCCGCAGAGCAGGGAGCCCGATGCGGGGCTCAATCCCAGGACCCTGGGACCATGACCTGAGCCGAAGGCAGACGCTTAACGACTGAGCCACCCAGGTGCCTCCCTTGGTGACATTTTCAATGAACTATTACTCAAGGGTGTTTTACCTCCCTCCTTCTCAGGAAGGATATGACTTCAGTTTGGGTAAGCGTTCTCAGAGAAAGGTGACATAAGAAGACCCTAAGGAAGCATTTTCCACCTGACAAATAAACCAGGAATGGTCTTCATGTTACTAGGACATCATTGCCTCAGGCATTTTTACTTACAAATTAACTTTCCATAATAAAGTGCACACGTCCCACGTATTTTTTCTTCAATAAAATTCAAATTAAAAAAAAATTCTCTCCCCGGCCCCAAAAAAAGTTCTCACTGATTTTTAATGGTGTTTATGAAATAAAACTCCAACCTCTGATCTAGGATTGTTTTTTTCAAAAAGTTTCAAAACCTTACAAATATAGCTGATGTCTCACCCAAAACAATACCACCCATTCCCAGACAATACTTGTCCTGAATTCTCTATTCATCATTCACATGTATGTTTTAATCTTATAAAACACATACACATGCACACACACAAACATACAGTGTCCACAAGAGTTTCATATATTTCTTAAAAATTCATATAAATGGTGTGATATGTATCCATTATTGGATGTTACTCTCAATATTATGTTTTTGAAATTCATCCACATTAAAACATGTTGCTCAGATCCATTAATCTTTTGCCATCCCATAGGATTCTATTGTATAATTCCACAATTTTTCATCCACTCTCCTGACAAATGTGGCTGTTTGTTGTTTTTTTTTTCCACTGTAACCAACAGGGCTACAATGTACATCCTAAACAGATCTTACCTACACTTAAAAGAGAATTTTTTTTAGCACATGTATTTGAAATGTCATTGATGAGTTATGGAACACAGATGTTTTCAGCTTTAGTAGATATTGCCAGATTTGTCAAGCAACGGGATGTATCAATGTAGCTGATCAACAGTCGATAAGAGCTCCCATGGGCCACATTCTTCCCTTTATTTGTTATTATCAGGTTTTTTAATCTTTGCCCATCTGACTGATATTGGAGGGTCTCTCTTTGGTATTTTGTTTTTCATTCTGCTTATCACTAGTGAAATTAGATGTTCTCTTTCAGTACTTGTACATTAATTTCCTCTTTTATGATTGTTCTATTTATATTTTTTGTCCAATTTCAATGAGTCATTATTGACTTGTAGGTAATATTTGATATTTCGTATTTTTGTTAACAAGGGAAATTATACTAATATTTGCTTATATACTTTACTGAGTGTAGAGTAGGTGGGAGTATTCACTGCAAAGTAGATATTAGGTAGACATAATGTTATGGCATTCTAAATGAATTGTAAAGTATCCTAGCCTCATTACTTGAATATTCTTTAAAGAGAAAACTGGCATAATATTTTTTCAAACAAAACATATATGATTCTTCAAAGAACAATCAGGAAAAGCAGAACAAAATAAGAATTGTTATAATCAAAGATTATACAAAAACACAAAAATGTTGAGTATTATATAAGAAAGGAATAATTTAAATATGTTTGGAAATAATTCAGCAGCATGGAGGTATATTTGAGGAGGTCACAGGGATATAAATTGGGGGAAAATCACCCTGGAATTACTATTTTCTTGAATAATATTAAGCAAAATTAGGGATGCTGGGGTGGCTGAGTGGGTTAAGCTCAGGTCATGATCCCAGGGTCCTGGGATCCAGCCCTGAGTTGGGCTCCTTGCTCAGTGGGGAGCCTGCTTCTCCCTCTCCCTCTGTCTGCCACTCCCCCTGCTTGTACTCTCTCCCTCTCTCTCTGTGTCAAGTAAATAAATAAAATATTTAAAAAATTAATATTTTGCCTCACATACAGTAAAATTCCTGATGGATGCCACCTTATATTAAAACTTGGTAATCTCTTCCTCTGTCCCTTCAAAGGTTTCTCAGAGTAATTTCTCCATTTTTTATTTAAAAGAAGATACTAGATACTTCTTTTTCTTTTAGAGAGAGAGAGAGCAAGCATGTGTGTGAGTGGGTGGGAGGAGAGGAGGGGAGAGAGAATCCCAAGAAGGCTCCACGCACAACATGGAACCTGATGCAGAGCTGGATCTAATTACCCTGAGATCATGACCTGAGTCAAAATCAAGAGCCAGATGCTTAACGGAGTGAGCCACCCAGGTGCCCCTGGATACTTTTTATTTATTTATTTATTTATTTATTTATTTATTTATTTATTTATTTATTTAAGATTTTATTTATTTATTTGATAGAGAGAGAGATAGTGAGAGCAGGAACACAGCAGGGGGATGTGAGAGGGAGAAGCAGGCCTCCTGCCAAGCAGGGATCCCGATGCGGGACTTGATTCCAGGACCCTGGGATCATGACCTGAGCCGAAGGCAGACGCTTAACGACTGAGCCACCCAGGCGCCCATCCCCCTGCATACTTTTAGATGTCACCTTCCATATCCATAAGAAATACATGTATCCATCTGTTTTTCTTATATCTTAAACTTTTATATTCTTCTGTTTACATTTTTAATATTGATATTTCTTTTGATTTTCATATTAGTGATATTTTAGTTTTTGCATGGTTCACTTCTCTTATTTTTTTCAAAAATTTATTATTTACAAACAAGTTTTGAATATCTTTGTGTTCTAGGTATTGTATTAAAAACAACAACAACAACAACATTATAGCTGAAGTCCCAATGATGTTAAAACCCAACCTCTGCTCTCAGTGGCTTGCCATTTAATGGAAAAACATGGGAGGACAGCAAATATAATCTAATGCAATGATCTGGCTTACAAAGTATTGACATTTCTTTCTAATGTGAAATAAATGGTCAAGATCAAGCAACCTTGTTACAAGTAGTTACTATATGATGGTAAAATTTCTAAGAAAACTGAGTCAAAAGGAAAAAAAAACTGTAAAGAAAGAAGAAAGATCAGTTTCTAAAGTATAGTTTGAAACAAATCACTTTCTCCTTTATATTATCTGTTGAGTATCAAAGACCAGAGTGCTAGCAGATGCCCTAGGTAAATTTGTAAACTCAAAGTTTAGATTTTTAATCAAAGATATACAGCTTTTCTCCTCCTACCAAGCTGTGTTTCTGTGATTTCTTTTCCTTTGAGTTATTGGAAATAAACTAGAGCAGAAACACTCTTGTTTTTACCTGTATGGGAGGGAGGCATACACAACATAGTGTGGAGACAGCTTTTAGATTGGTGAGACAGCCATTTCTTCCAAATTCATTCACCTCCTGAAAATTTTTGCTGTGATTGTTAATTGTCTTTTCTGACTCTTGTAATCAGAAATGGTGATGCCTTTATTGAGAATGAATCATCAACAGTCATGAGTCAGTTTTCACTGACTTCCAACAATACCACTCCCAAATGCTCCCAAACACAGACACACATTATATCAACAATACAATATGTATATGACCTACATCATTTTGAATTATTTATATCAAACTTATTTTAAGATAGCATCTTACTGGCAAAATAATACAATATTAGATTGTGCCCCCCCGTTTCTTCTCTTTGGAATAATCAAAATAGAAATATTAATGCTATCCCAATAGCATCTGGCTCACTGGAGCCATATATGTTTTTTAAATGAAATTTTTGTAGCACTCAAAAACATTAAATTGGTAGTATTTTGACCAGAATGATCACAACAAATATAAACGCAAGAATTCTCTAGCTTCATAAATAAAGTATTTATCTCTGTATCTTATGTAATTTGGTGTAGCATATACATCATAGCCTCAGAAGACAGAAAGTATTGGAATTGAATCTTGATTTTTTTTTACTGACTAGCTCCATGAATTCAAGCTAGTTAATTTTCCTTTCTCAGCCTCATCTATAAAATAAATATGATAAAATAAGTGGAGTGACATCTGTAGGATGAGGAGCCCAGTTCCCTGATACTAACATTTTGTGCAGCATGCTGAAGTTGTTATAGGATGATGTTGATTACCATTAGAATTTCCTCTTATCCTATGAATGATTGGCCATAAGAGTCTCAAACGTTGCTTTAGTAAGACATTATTAGAGTAGGTTCAAAAGGCATGATATTTAACTTTTTATTAGCAATACTCTTTTGTGGTGAGATAGTCCTCTGCCTCACCACCTTTTAAAAGATGGCACAAGAAACATCTCAAGGCTGTACATGTCTCTACAGATCTAGTAAAACAATTACTGGCCCAGGAATTTGCAGGTGAGGGTTCCCTCTCGTAGATCTAGTTCATAAACTAATAAATGGTCTCCTGAGGCTAATTGGTTTTATATATATATATTTTTTTAAGTTTTATGCTTTTAAAGATTGCCAAGCATTTTACTCTGGAAGACTGGTTCCTTCAAGTACTTATTTAGATAGCAGTGAAGATTTCACATCCTTTCCTTTCCTACCCTACCACATGGAAACCATTTTTGACAAGGCTGGTCATCCTCCAAATAAGCCAGCCAGTATCTTAAAACTGATACCAATTAATAGCCTAGGAGTAGAAGACATGCTCACTAACATTTAGGACTTTTTTGGCCAAGACTGCTCCATGAAACTGGGTAAGTTAATAATCTTTTTTTTCTGAGTCTCATCTATTAACTAAAGGTAATATCAACCATACAAGAATAAATAAAACGGCATATATAGGATGATGAAGAGAGAATGTATATAAAGACTGGGTATAATTTCCATTTACAAACTTATTGTTTGAATCCAAAATTTGGGATAGGGTGAAATATGCCAGAATCTTAATTATAATTTACAATGCATGAAAAATACAGTTGATCATAATGAACACTTATCTATGTGTCGAGAACAAAATGATGAAAAAATATAATCCCAATATCAATGAGTTCATTCTAGTGCACTATAGAAGATGAGTATTCTTTCAGACTTACCCAGAATCACAGTATTTAAAGCCCCAAACTGCCAGAGGAAAATCTGGTCTCTAACTTAACCACTATTTTTATCAATTAAAAAAAAGTGCAGCCCATTCTAAAAATTGTGGCATAATTCCAAAACTATATTCATTTCTTTATGAAATATATATATATGCTTCCATATTAGAGGTAACATAAAACATAATAATTATTAGAAATAGGAGGCGGAGCAAGATGGCGGAGGAGTAGGAGACCTGGATTTCGTCTCCTCTCAGGAATTCAGCTGGATGGGGATCAAACCATTCTGAACACCTACAAACCCAACAGGAGATCGAAGAAAGGAAGAGCAACAACTCTCTCATCAGAAAAGCGACCACTTTCTGGAAGGTAGGACGTGCGGAGAAGTGAATCCGAGGCGATATTCGGGAGGATAGACGGCGGGGGAGGGGCCTCCGTCGGCCGCTTCTGGCAAGTGATAGAGCCGCGGAGCACAAAATCGGAACTTTTAAAAGTCTGCTCCGCTGAGGGACGTCTGGTGGCTAAGCGGGGGGTGGAACCCTCCGGGACAGTGTGGTCTCAGGACCCTCGGGGTCACAGAAAGACCGGGGGTGCCTGAGGGCGGCAGAGCTCCCAGGGATCGGCGCAGGGAAGCCGGCTGCAGAGACGGAGCCCAGGCGCGGGCCCTCAGCTCGGGGTGGCCATTGACCGTGATCCGCGGCCCAGTCGGGCCCCTGCTCCTCCAGCAGGGACCCCACAAGCGGCAGATCCGGGGAGACTCACCTTCCTCCCCCGGGAGGAGCCGCGCGGAGCGCACCGCAGGGATCTGCTGGGTTTGGAGACTCCACCCGGGGTCGGTGCCAGAGATAGAGACGTGCGGTCACAGGCCGGGCGAGCACGGAGTGCGGCAGGAGAGCGGGGAGACGGGAGTGACTGGCGGCTTTTCTCGGGGGGCACACTGAGGAGCGGGGCCCCGAGTTCTCGGCTCCTCCGGGGCGGAGATTGGGAGGCTGCCATTTTCAGTCTCCGCCTCCAAAGCTGTATGGAAAGCTCGCAGGGAACAAAAGCCCCAGAGAGCAAACCCGAGCAGATTACTTAGCTGGGAGGGGGTAAGGGCGGGGCAATTCCACCTTCGGCAGAGACATTTGGAAACCACGGCAACAGGCCCCTCCCCAGAAGACCAGCGAGAACAGCCAGCCAAGACCAAGTTTACCGATCAATGAGAACGGCGGAACTCCAGCGCTAGGGGAATACTGCACATAGAATTCACGGCTTTTTTACCATGATTCTTTAGTCTTTCAAAGTTAATTTTTTTTAACTGTCTTTTTTTCTTTTTTTTGAATTTTTCTTTTTCCCTTTTTCAACCAACATCTTATCGATCCCTTTTTTTAAAAAACATTTTTATTTTTCATTTTTAGAGTCATATTCTATCCCTTCATAGTAGTTACCCGTATTTTTGGCATATATATATAAGTTGTTCTCCCTTTAAAATTTTGAGATAGTTTCTTCTAACAGATTAAAATACACCCTAAATCTCTAGTATATGGTTTTTTCTACTCCCCTGCCTGATCACATTTTCTCCCTTTTTTTTTTCTTTTTTTAAATCCCCTTCTTTCTTTTCTCAAACAACTTCTTATCAATTCCTTTTATAAAATTTTTTATAATTTCCTTCTTTACAGTCATATTCCATCCCTTCATCATATCAACCCTTATTTTTGTACATATATAAGTTTTTCTTTCTTTAAAATTTTGGGAGGCACTTTCTTCTAACAGACCAAAATACACCCCAAATCTAGTGTGTGGCACTGATCTATATACCAGCCTGATCATATTTGATCACATTCAGGGTTTTTTTGTTGTTGTTGTTTTGTTTTGTTTGTTTTTGTTTTTACCTTCATCTTTTTCTTTTTTTTTCTTTTTCTTTTTTCTCTCGTTCCCTTTCTTTTCCCACTGCTTCAGGTCTTTTCTGATTTGTTTAGAGTATATTTTCTGGGGACATGGTTACTCTGCTAGCATTTTGTTCTCTCATTAATCTATTCTCCTCTGCACAAAATGACAAGATGTAAAAAATCACCTCAACAAAAAGAACAAGAGGTAGTACCGACTGCCAGGGACCTACTCAATACGGACATTAGTATGATGTCAGATCTAGAGTTCAGAATCATCACTTTAAAGATACTAGCTGGGCTTGAAAAAAATATGGAAGTTATTAGAGAAACCCTTTCTGGAGAAGTAAAAGAACTAAAATCCAAACAAGTAGAAATCAAAAAGGCTATTAATGAGGTGCAATCAAAAAGGGGGCGCTAACTGCTAGAATAAATGAGGCAGAAGAGAGAATCAGTAATATAGAAGATGAAATGATGGAAAATAAAGGAGCTGAGAAAAAGAGAGATAAACAACTACTGGATCATGAGGGCAGAATTCAAGAGATAAGTGATACCATAAGATGAAACAACATTAGAATAATTGGGATCCCAGAAGAAGAAGAAAGAGAGAGAGGCGCAGAAGGTATAATGGAGCAAATTATAGCAGAGAACTTCCCTAATTTGGGGAAGGAAACAGGCATGAAAATCCAGGAAGCACAGAGAACCCCTCTCAAAATCAATAAAAATAGGTCAATACCCCGACATCTAATAGTAAAATTTACGAGTCTCATAGACAAAGAGAAAATCCTGAAAGCAGCTCGGGAGAAGAGATATGTAACTTACAAGGGTAGAAACATTAGATTGGCAACAGACCTATCCACAGAGACCTGGCAAGCCAGAAAGGACTGGCAGGATATATTCAGAGCACTAAATGAGAAAAATATGCAGCCAAGAATACTCTATCCAGCTAGGCTGTCATTGAAAATTGAAGGAGAGATAAAAAGCTTCCAGGACAAACAAAAACTAAAGGAATTTGTAAACACAAAACCAGCCCTACAGGAAATCTTGAAAGGGGTCCTCTAAGCAAAGAGAGACCCTAAAAGCAACAAAGACTAGAAAGGAACACAGACAATATACGGTAACAGTCACCTTACAGGCAATACAATGGCACTAAATTCCTATCTTTCAATAGTTACCCTGAATGTAAATGGGCTAAATGCCCCAATCAAAAGACACAGGCTATCAGACTGGATTAAAAAACAAGACCCATCGATATGCTGTCTGTAAGAGACTCATTTTAGACCCAAAGACACCCCCAGATTGAAAGTGAGGGGGTGGAAAACCATTTACCATGCTAATGGACACCAAAAGAAAGCTGGGGTGGCAATCCTTATATCAGACAAATTAGATTTTAAAACAAAGACTGTAATAAGAGATGAGGAAGGACATTATATCCTACTTAAAGGATCTATCCAACAAGAAGATCTAACAATTGTAAATACCTATGCCCCTAACATGGGAGCAGCCAATTATATAAGGCAATTAATAACAAAAGCAAAGAAACACATAGAAAACAATACAATAATAGTGGGGGACTTTAACACCCCCCTCACTGAAATGGACAGATCGTCTAAGCAAAAGATCAACAAGGAAATAAAGACTTTAAATGACACACTGGACCGAATGGACTTCACATACATATTCAGAACATTCCACCCCAAAGCAACGGAATACACATTCTTCTCTAGTGCCCATGGAACATTCTCCAGATAGATCACATCCTAGGTCATAAATCAGGTCTCAACTGGTACCAGAAGATTGGGATCATTCCCTGCCTATTTTTGGACCACAATGCTTTGAAACTAGAACTCAATCACAAGAGGAAAGTCGGAAAGAACTCAAATACATGGATGCTAAAGAGCATCCTACTGAAGAATGAATGGGTCAACCAGGAAATTAAAGAAGAATTAAAAAAATACATGGAAACCAATGAAAATGAAAACACAACTATTCAAAATCATTGGGATGCAGCAAAGGCAGTCCTAAGAGGAAAGTATATAGCAATACAAGCCTTTCTCAAGAAACAAGAAAGGTCTCAAGTACACAACCTAACCCTCCACCTAAAGGAGCTGGAGAAAGAACAGCAAATAAAGCCTAAACCCAGCAGGAGAAGAGAAATAATAAAGATCAGAGCAGAAATCAATGAAATAGAAACTAAAAGAACAGTAGAACAAATCAACGAAACTAGGAGCTGGTTCTTTGAAAGAATTAACAAGATTGATAAACCCCTCGCCAGACGTATCAAAAAGAGAAGAGAAATGACCCAAATCAACAAAATCATGAATGAAAGAGGAGAGATCACAACCAACACCAAAGAAATACAAACAATTATAAGAACATATTATGAGCAACTCTATGCCAGAAAATTAGATAACCTGGAAGAAATGAAGGCATTCCTAGAGATGTATCAACTACCAAAACTGAACCAGGAAGAAATAGAAAACCTGAACAGACCTATAACCACTAAGGAAATTGAAGCAGTCATCAAAAATCTCCCAAAAAACAAAAGCCCAGGGCCAGATGGCTTCCCAGGGGAATTCTACCAAACATTTCAAGAAGAATTAATACCTATTCTTCTGAAACTGTTCCAAAAAATAGAAATGGAAGGAAAACTTCCAAACTCATTTTATGAGGCCACCATTACCTTGATCCCAAAACCAGACAAAGACCCCATCAAAAAGGAGAATTACAGGCCAATATCCCTGATGAACATGGATGCAAAAATTCTCACCAAAATACTAGCCAATAGGATCCAACAGTACATTAAAAGGATTATTCACCATGACCAAGTGGGATTTATCCCTGGGCTGCAAGGTTGGTTCAACATCCGCAAATCAATCAATGTGATACAATACATTAACAAAAGAAAGAACAAGAATCATATGATCCTCTCAATAGATGCAGAAAAAGCTTTTGACAAAGTACAGCATCCTTTCTTGATCAAAACTCTTCAGAGTATAGAGATCAAGGGTACATACCTCAATATCATAAAATCCATCTATGAAAAACCTACAGTGAATATCTTTCTCAATGGGGAAAAACTGAGAGCTTTCCTCCTAAGGTCAGGAATGCGGCAGGGATGTCCACTATCACCACTGCTATTCAACATAGTATTAGAAGTCCTAGCCATAGCAATCAGACAACAAAAAGAAATCAAAGGCATCCAAATTGGCAAAGAAGAAGTCAAACTCTCACTCTTGGCAGATGATATGATACTTTATGTGGAAAACCCAAAAGATTCCACCCCAAAACTGCTAGAACTCATACAGGAATACAGTAAAGTGGCAGGATATAAAATCAATGCACAGAAGTCAGTGGCATTCCTATACACCAACAACAAGACAGAAGAAAGAGAAATTAAGGAGTTGATCCCATTTACAATTGCACCCAAAACCATAAGATACCTAGGAATAAATCTAAACAAAGAGACAAAGGATCTGTACTCAGAAAACTATAAAATACTCATAAAAGAAATTGAAGAAAACACAAAGAAATGGAAAAACGTTCCATGCTCATGGATTGGAAGAACAAATATTGTGAAGATGTCAATGCTACCTAGAGCAATCTACACATTCAATGCAATCCCCATCAAAATACCATCCACTTTTTTCAAAGAAATGGAACAAATAATCCTAAAATTTGTATGGAACCAGAAAAGACCCCGCATAGCCAGAGGAATGTTGAAAAAGAAAAGCAAAGCCGGCGGCATCACAATTCTGGACTTCCAGCTCTATTACAAAGCTGTCATCATCAAGACAGCATGGTACTGGCACAAAAACAGACACATAGATCAATGGAACAGAATAGAGAGCCCAGAAATGGACCCTCAAGTCTATGGTCAACTCATCTTCGACAAAGCAAGAAAGAATGTCCAATGGAACAAAGACAGTCTCTTCAACAAATGGTGTTGGGAAAATTGGATAACCACATGCAGAAGAATGAAACTGGACCATTTCCTTACACCACACACAAAAATAGACTCCAAATGGTTGAAAGACCTCAATGTGAGACAGGAGTCCATCAAAATCCTAAAGGAGAACACAGGCAGCAACCTTTTTGACCTCAGCCGAAGCAACTTCTTCCTAGAAACATCGCCAAAGGCAAGGGAAGCAAGGGCAAAAATCAACTATTGGGACTTCATCAAGATAAAAAGCTTTTGCAAAGCAAAGGAAACAGTCCACAAAACCAAAAGACAACTGACAGAATGGGAGAAGATATTTGCAAATGACATATCAGATAAAGGGCTAGTATCCAGAATCTATAAAGAACTCATCAAACTCAACACCCAAAGAACAAAGAATCCAATCAAGACATGGGCAGAAGACATGAACAGACATTTTTCCAAAGAAGACATCCAAATGGCCAACAGACACATGAAAAAGTGGTCAATATCGCTCGGCACCAGGGAAATCCAAATCAAAACCTCAATGAGATACCACCTCACACCAGTCAGAATGGTTAAAATTAACAAGTCAGGAAACGACAGATGTTGGCGGGGATGCGGACAAAGGGGAACCCTCCTACACTGTTGGTGGGAATGCAAGCTGGCCGAGCCACTCTGGAAAACTGTATGGAGGTTCCTCAAAAACTTGAAAATAGAGCTACCATATGATCCAGCAATTGCACTACTGGGTATTTACCCCAAAGATACAAAAGTAGGGATCCGAAGGGGTATGTGCACCCCAATGTTTATAGCAGCAATATCCATAATAGCCAAACTGTGGAAAGAGCCAAGATGTCCATCGACAGATGAATGGATAAAGAAGATGTGATATATATATATATATATATATATATATATATATATATATATATATATATACACACACACACAATGGAATATTATGCAGCCATCAAAAGGAATGAGATCTTGCCATTTGCAATGACATGGATGGAACCTGAGGGTATTATGTTGAGTGAAATAAGTCAAACAGAGAAAGACATGTATCATAGGATCTCACTGATATGAGGAATTCTTAATCACAGGAAACAAACTGAGGGTTGCTGGAGTGGGGGGTGGGGTGGGAGGGATGGGGTGACTGGGTGATAGACACTGGGGAGGGTATGTGCTCTGGTAAGTGCTGTGAATTGTGCAGGACTGTTGTATCTCAGATTTGTACCTCTGGAACTAATAATGCAATATATGTTAAGAAAAAAAGAAGAAGAAGAAGGTAGCGGGAGGGGAAGAATGAAGCGGGGGAAGTCGGAGGGGTAGATGAACCATGAGAGACAATGGACTCTGAAAAAGAAACTGAGGGTTCTAGAGGGGAAGGGGGTGGGAGGATGGGTTAGCCTGGTGGTGGGTATTGAGGAGGGCACATTCTGCATGGAGCACTGGGTGTTATGCACAAACAATGAATCATGGAACACTTCATCTAAAACTAATGATGTAATGTATGGGGATTAACATAAGAATAAAAAAAGGAAAAAAAACATAATTATTAGAAATAATAAGATACTAAGTGAAATAAGTCAAGCAGAGAAAGTCAATTATCATATGGTTTTACTTATTTGTGGAACATAAGGAATAGCATGGAGGACATTATGAGAAGGAAGGGAAAAATGAAGGGGGGGAAATCGGAGAGGGAGATGAACCATGAGAGACCATGGATTCTGAGAAACAAGCTGAGGGTTTTAGAGGGGAGGGCGGTGGGGGGATGGGTTAGCCTGGTGATGGGTATTAAAGAGGGCATATATTGCCTGGAGCAGTGGGTGTTATATACAAACAATGAATCATGGAGCACTTCATCTAAAACTAATGATGTAATGTATGGGGATTAACACAAGAATAAAAAAAAATTAAAAAAAACACTAATGATGTACTGTGTGGTGACTGACATAACAAAATAAAATAAAAGAAAAATAAAAGAAAAAAGAAAAAAGAAATAATAAGATAAAAATTAATGGTTTTAGAAAAAATAAATCTGTCAGCATTTGAATGGCTGACTCAAGTTCTGCAAATTCTGGATAGATACGTTAGCATTAGCAAACAGTTAATGGATCATGTAATTTGGTTGATAATTCTACTAATGCAACATTGACTTTCATAAACTCATAACCTTTATATACACTTTAAATACCATAAAAGTCAGCTATTTATATATATCCATATCCCCCTACAAGAAAGATCCCCAGGCAATTCAAAATAAAATTTGAAGTAATACATCCTCTCCCAGATCAGGGGATGGGACACTGCAGTAGTGATTCTTTGTGAGATCTGTCTTATTCCTGAGTGCTGTAGTCATCCCTAACTCACCAGCTCTTCTTGAATCCTCACAGCATACCCACTGGTACTGAGGACTCAGAGCTGACTCAGGCAGCCACTTCTTTTTTTTTTCATTTAAGCTATTCCACCCACCAACAATCCAGGATTATGCAAAAAATTAAAGACTTTTTTTAAAGATTTTATTTATTTATTTTTGTGAAAGAGGGAAGAGAAAGAGTGCACAGAAGTGCATGAGCAGGGGAGTGGGAGAGGGAGAAGCCAACTCCCCGCTGGGCAGGAAGCCTGATGCAGGACTCCATCCCAGGACCCTGGGATCATGACCTGAGCCGAAGGCAGATGCTTAACTGACTGAGCCACCCAGGCACCCAAATTGAAGACTTTTAATACCACATTTTATGAATAGTAACAGATTCCTACAACATGGACATAAAAATTAACCACCACAAGAAAATTTTATAACTTAAGGGAAAATACCTATGTCTTAGAAACAATTAATTTGGGGAAAAAAGAGCAGTTTTTTAGTACGATAACCAAACAAATTTCAAAGTATTATTATAATTTCATTTTGATTCTGGGGCACCTGGTGGCTCAGTCAGTTAAGTGTCTGCCTTCGGCTCAGGTCGTGATCTCAGGGTCCTGGGATCTAGCCCCATATCAGGCTCCTTGCTCAGCTGGGAGCCTGCTTCTCCCTCTCCCTGTACCCCTCCCCCTGCTTATGCTTGCTCTCTCTCGCACGTGCTCTCTATGTCTCCCTCTAATAAGTAAGTAAAATCTTTTTAAAAATTTGTTTTGATTTCATCATAGTATGTAATTCTATACTGATAATGGATTAGATGAAGGTCAAATATAGAAATTTGTAACTGATAGAGAATCCACTAAATATAAAAATAGATCCTTTTCATCCTGATATTTCTCCTTTAGAAAATCAATTTTAGGTGCCTGGATGGCTCAGTTGTTTAAGCATCTGCCTTCAGCTCAGGAGGTGATCCCAGGGTCTGAGGATATAGTCCTGCATCAGGCTCCTTGCTCAAGGGGAAGTTGGCTTCTCCCTCTCCCTCTGCCCCTCCCGTTTCCCCATGCTCTCTCTCTCTCTCTCAAAAATAAATAAAATTTAAAAAAATCAATTTTAAACAAACATATCATGATTGTAGATATTTTCCCACTAAGAATCTAAATTGGACTGAAGTACATTTGAATCTTTTTGTTTATCATTTTATGAACTAACATGACACCATAACCTGAAAAATACATTATCCAAAAATTTGTATGAACCAATCTTTCTTATAAATTAGATGAAATTAACAAATCACTTAAATAGCAGCATGTAGACTCCAGATGAATCTTGAAATAATAATAAATTATGACTTACATTTACTCCAAAATTGAAAATATGATTTCATTTGGAAACATTTTATTTTTTCATATTTGGAAATATTTTAATCCAATATGTTAACATGGCAGAGAAAAATAAAATTATTTACTACATAGAAATACAAAAATTAGTAAAATTTAATATCCATTCTTGATTACAATAAACAAATTTGGAGATATAAGGAAATGACATGTGAATTTAACAAAACAAATCCAGTGTTAAACCGAATGAAATAGGAAACATCCCTATGAAACACCTGTGAATACGATGTCTATTTTCATTAAAGTTATTTAACCTTTTTTTTCCTAAAAATTCTCTCTAATGCAATTAGAAGAGAAATTGAAATAATATAATTATTTGAAGCAAAATCCAAGATATTCATTAGTTTCAGAAGTCAAAAGAATCAATGAGCAACAATTACTAACTAGAAATGAGTTCAATAAAGCTCCTAGTTAGAAAGTAAATCCCATTTTAACACATATTAGCCATAACCATTTAGAAAATTCAATGGGAAAAAAAAAAGTCTCATGCAATGGCAACAGAGTTAAAAGTTAGCAATAAGAATTAAAAAAAAAAAAGCCTTAGAAATCAGTTTAAGCATTCTGAAGACTGATGTGAAGAATATAATAAACCTCTACTGCTGAGGCAAGAAGGTTTAAACAAAAGAGATATAGATATTAATGGATTTAAAAGTTTCTGTGTCTTAAACAGTACAAACATTGATCCCTATAGCATGGTACCTCCAACCAGGAGAGAAATCATGGTTCTTAGTGTGCCATGGTCAGAGGTAGCATCCTTATTTGCTTAATGAATGCATTGTACGCCAAATATTACCAATTAAATATGTATCTTGGCAAGCTTAGTATTAAGACTTCAGTTCCAACCATAGATTCTACCTGCTTTATGCTCTGACCCACCTTATGCCACCACTCGAGCCTCAGAAGACATTGTAGAATGTTATGCATCAATCTTACTATCAAAATGTGTATTTTTAATTAGGTAGTGATATAAAAACTTACTATAGACTATAGAGTATGAAATATAAAATATATATATACAATTTAGCTTCAATTATTAACAATGATCACAAAATGTTTTTATGCTTTTTAACTTTTTTACAAACACCCACTATTTGTCTTTATTATATGCCTCCAAATTAAATATTAAAATATAAGAATTCTTTATACCTGAAATAATAAAAAAAAGGATTTACTCATTCCTGTCTGACATATATTCAAACTACATCTTTAGTGTACTTTCCAGAATAGGTATAGTGTTGAAATGATGAAGAGAAGCAGAAAAAAGTAACCCAAAGATGTGAGATCATTTTTGAAATCATGTTTATAATTTCAGAGTCTGTGCAACTCTGAGGTAGAAACACTGTTACAAGAAAGTTCTAAATTTAAGAACAATGACCCTCCTACTTAAAGATGTATCCAAATCCACAATCTCTTTGTACACAAAATAATTTGTATGCTTTGCCTCCAATCATCTTAAAGGAAGTATCATTGTATTTAGAGAACAATGGGAAGGTGAGTGCGTGTCGTGAACAATCTAATTGAGCTTCTAGATCTGAACAAATTGATGACCAAGCTCTGTGTAAAACCATTATGACCTCAAGTAAGTGGTAATTAGGTTCTCCTTGGCTAATGCTTTCCTCTTGGATCAATACACTTTGCTAATTCTCTCAAGAGAAAGTAATTATTCTAGGGGCAACTAGTGATTGCTTAAAGCCTGCAGAAGGTCTCAAGTACTCCAAGGTATGAGTATTGTTACTTATGTTTGTCAACAGTTTATGCTGGTGAGAGAAACATGTAGTCAAAGTAATTTTCAAATTGTACTTCATTTACTTAAAGGCTGAAGACAGCTATTCTCATTTCAAGACTAGTTTTTTAGAAGAGTAGCTATGTGAGCACATATAAAGTTCACAGGAAACCTAAAAATATCTCCAAATCCATAATGCATACAAAAATAATAATTCTGTGTGTGAAGTTAAATTTTCAAAGCAACATAATCCAATATCCATTCTTAAATCGGTTGCCAAAAAATATATATATATCTGTAAATTATATGGTATTCAGATAGGAAGAGATTGCTAATTGGTTGATAATACCCTCAGGGTAATTCTAACGTGTCAGAGACTTTCATGAAAATAATTCTTTCCTATATAGAATGTTAATTCATGATGCATCATGTTTTTCAGCAAGATTCTTGCTATTTTGAGAATAAGAATCAGTTTCTCATTCCATTGTCCCATTTTATGAATTCAATGTATAAAACAAACATTTCTTAACAGATTCTCTGATTTCAAAATATCTGATTAAGTATATTTTCTTCAGGTATTCTCTTCATATCAACTGTACTCTGAACCACATTCTGTAGGCTGTGCTGCTTTTCATAGTGATTGTAAGTTTGCTCTTTCAAGTTTAATAATGTATTTTTATCAGAGCTCATACACACTTTGCTTATCTATGACCTTTCTGAACATGAGAAATGTGTTTTATCTATTTCTTTAAAAAACCCTCAGCATATCTCATTCATCTGGCAGTTTTGTTCCTTTTCTTGCAATCTATGTAAAGTAGCTTTCTCGAATACTGCTTTACCTCAGTTTTCTCCATAAATGTATTCTAAATAATGCATGTCTTTATCATATTCTATTCCCTGCTTGGCAGTGCAGATTGTCAGCTCCAAAACCAAACGCTTTTCTGCCTCTTTTAAGCTTATTAATTAAGATTAAGTTTATCAACTAACCAGAAGATGCTTCAATCCTTATATTTACATTCTTTTTTTTTTTTTTAAAGATTTTATTTATTTATTTGACAGAGAGAGACACAGCAAGAGAAGGAACACAAGCAGGGGGAGTGGGAGAGGGAGAAGCAGGCTTCCCACCGAGCAGGGAGCACGACGCGCGCTCGATCCCAGGACCCCAGGATCATGACCTGAGCCGAAGGCAGACGCTTAACGACTGAGCCACCCAGGTGCCCCTATATTTACATTCTAATTAAAATACTGTAAAGACCATCTTCATAGAAATTGGTAGTATGCAAATTATAGGCAGATGATGTCCAATCAAATAACTAGAATTACAGGGAATGCCAACCCATCCCTCCCCTAGGTAATTCATCAAAATCATTCCATTACTAGAGTTTGTATCATAGGATTTTATTACAGGTGGGGGACAGAGGAAGGCCATTCAAGGAAATGGAAACACTATGAGCCAAGTTGGAGGAGAGAAGTGGCAGCCTCTTTGAGGAGCATCAAGTGGTCTGAATGGAAGAAGGCAGGTCCTGAGGGAGTGAAAGGCATGCCTGCAGAAAGACCTTGGGGCCAAATGCTGGATGCACTTGAATTCCACCATGCATTTGGATGCTCTCTTATTGTGGACAAGGAACCACAGAAAATGCTGCGAGGTGAGTAACATGATCTGATCAAGATCTCAGATCAGATCAAGTATATTTCTGGAGGAGGAGGACCCAGTAGGGAAGATTGAAGAGCAGACAATCAAACAGACCAGTATTAAAGTAGCAGTTTTTGTGTGTGCCATATGTTTTTGTTTGTTTTTTAAGATTTATTTATTTGAGAGAGAGAGGGAACACAAGCAGGGGGAGGGGCAGAGGGAGAAGCAGGCCTCCTGCAGAGCGAGGAGCCTGATGTGGGGCTCTATCCCAGGACCCCGGGATCATGACCTGAGCCAAAGGCCAAGGCTTAACCCACCCAGTCAGCCAGGCGCCCCACTTGCCATGTTTTCCTCCGATTTCTCTTAGGCATATTTCCCAGTTCTATTTTGTTCAGTCTAGTCACCATTTTTAAATTATTTATATCAGAGCTAAGTTTCATTATCAAACCAAAAGATCCACTTTCACCCCCCTTTCATGGACTGGGCAGCTTCCTCTCTATCCACGACCTCCCTCAGACCTGCATTAACTTTTCTTTTTTTTTTTTTTTTTTAAGATTTTATTTATTTATTTGAGAGAGAGAGAATGAGAGAGAGAGAGAACACCTGAGAGGGGATAGGGTTAGAGGACGAAGCAGACTCCCTGCCGAGCAGGGAGCCCGACGCGGGACTCGATCCAGAGACTCCAGGATCATGACCTGAGCC
Source organism: Mirounga leonina (assembly GCF_011800145.1). Lineage (NCBI taxonomy): Eukaryota > Metazoa > Chordata > Mammalia > Carnivora > Phocidae > Mirounga > Mirounga leonina. The sequence goes on along the minus strand of NW_023270320.1, from coordinate 37,483,126 downwards.
GAAGGCAGTCGCTTAACCAACTGAGCCACCCAGGCGCCCCTGCATTAGCTTTTCTACCTCTGGAACCAACCCTTCCCTTCCTGTAAACTGCTCAGGTGCTGACGAGGCACTTGCAAGGAAGCTTCTAGAGCCTTCCCTCTGTCCTCAGCCCTGTGGCATCTCTCCAGGCTTCTCTGAGTCCCCTCTCCTCTGACACCCAATCTCGCCCTGCACATGCTGAGATTCTACTTCCTGTTGAACCTGATTTTGACTCTGACAGACTCAGCCTGCTCCTCAGTTGAAGACGGCACACCTGCCAAGTTAGGTTTCTACTGCTTTGTCTTACATTAAAAGCATCAGAGTCTCGCTTTTACCCATTAATTTGGAAAATAGAAATTGTGTTTGAGACCAGCGTCATTCAGAATCCAGATGGGACCTCCTGGGTGGTTGTGACTTCCCTCCACCTGGCTCCTGCCCGCCTCCCACGCATCCCGCCCACAGACTCACTGGTGCCTGAAATCCCACTCGGAGGACCTCATTCCTTCTGCTCAAGATCTGATCTCTGTGACCATGAGACTCTCCTGAAGAGCAGGAGCACTTTACACTGTCCCCAGTCGTTTCCTCTCTGCTAAGACTGAATTTTCAACCATTCTGGGGAGGGACCTTTAAGAAAAGAAGGAAAGTGCCCCAGAAATCAAAACAGGAACAGAGTGGAAGGTCAGAATGTTGTGAAATCAAAGGCAACTCTTTTTATTCTTTCCTAATTCTGCCTAAAGCTATCAACATCTGTTGCATTACACATTTTCATTTTGGAATGGAAGGACTGTTGCAAATTTGTATTTATTAATTAATGTATTATTATTATTTGCTTTGCCACATATGTGACCTCAGGGCGCAGTGTGCTTTCTTGGAGAACCATAAAGAGGCATGTGTTCTTACAGTACTCATTAGCATCCACTTCATGAACATGGCAAAATAGTTCATTAGTAATAAGGAGTTCATAAGTAATAAACGCTAGCTGTTCTTGGAAAATGTCAAAAAAAAAAAAGAAAAAGAATAAAGGTAAAAACTCCCTTAATGTTTCCTAATACAATCTTTGAATTTTTGTAAAAGACTTCTATAGTTCACTGGAGGAAAATCCACTGTAATTCAATAAACTTCCCAGAGAAAAAAAATTAGAATCAGGAGAGTCAAAACAAATCAAAATGTTACCATTATCATAACATTAGAAAGGAGGGAAAGTAGAAAAAAAAAATTCTCTCATGCCTAAGAAGTGGCTCTTTTCTGGAGAAGAGATATAAAAATAGTATAGTACCTCAATTTTAAGCTGTAAGTTACAACAAAAATATATTAATGGAATTGCAGCCCAAAATCACAGGTCTACATATTATTAATATATTTAAAGCTTCAGAAATCAGAATCATATCTTAAGATTTCTGTTTTAAGATACTCAGATACAGGGGTGCCTGGGTGGCTCAGTTGGTTAATCATCTGCCTTCAACTCAAGTCATGATCCCAGAGTCATGGGATCAAGTCCCATATCAGGCTTTCTGCTTAGTGGAGAGTCTGCTTCTCCCACTCTGCTCTCTGCCCATCCCCCTGCTCATGCCCGCTCTCTCTCTCAAATAAATAAATAAAATCTGTAAAAAAAAAAAAGAAAAAATAAGAGATAAGGAAAAAACATGAAAAGCCAAGAGTAGTAGACCTTCTCAAAGTCAGACTTGTGAGATGGATAACTTCTCTAGTTTTTAAGATCATTGAAAGACGACTCCGATTTCTGGGCCAAGAGCACCACCAAACTTCAGTGGTGAGATATTAATCTATTAATTCCTTTGTTAATCATTTTCTGAAAGATTAATTGGCCATTAGCCCAGGACTAGGCATGTTTTTATTTGTGTCCAGAGGAGAAAGATGAATCAACTGGAAAGGTAGAGTGGTTGGCAGAGAGCAGGGACGGCTTCTCAGCACATGGATGCCACCACAGTCCACGTGTAAGACTCGAGCGTGCACACATGATGGAGAAATGCAGAGGGGTAAGTACCAGATTCAACAGTGGGAGAGTCATCTGAGCTTCTGGCCAGTCTTTGTTTCCTTGATCAAGAGAAAACACTGTGAATGTCTTCATGTGCAATGTTACATAATGCCTTATATGTGGACATTGCTGCAGAAATGAAAAAAACCCACGGTATCTGCTCCTAAGTTGTTTAGATTCTGTGGTTTGTAGACAAAGAATCCAATGCTAATATAAAAGAAAAATATTGGGACGCTGGGGTGGCTCAGTCGGTGAAGTGTCTGCTTTCAGCTCAGGTCAGGATCCCAGATCTGGCATCCAGCTCCGCATCGGGCTCCCTGCTCAGCGGGGAGCCTGCTTCTCCCTCTCCCTCTGCTCCTCCCCCTGCTTTTGCTCTCTCTCTCTCAACCTCTCTGTCTGCCAAATAAATAAATAAAAAATCTTAAAAAAAGAAAAATCCTCAGTTCAATTTTATAAATGGGAAGGAATACAGGGGAGTAAATTTTTATGCAGCGTCTGACCTGAAACTTAAAAAGAATATTCTTATAAAAACATGAACATTGATGCTAATTAATAATAATTAATTAGCTTCCAGCTTTACCCTGACATCGAAGCCCCAGGTACTGGGAGTGCTATTCTGAGCACGCAGACAGTTCCACGACACGTAAGCTCACACCCTTCCGTGGGTATGTGCATAATTACACACACCTCGGCTCACTGCATCCAGTAGATAGCCTAGTATATCTTATGATATGTCAGGAAAAAAACAAACAAACAAACAACTAAAACCAGGCTTCCATGAGTACGTAAGCACAGAATTATAATATCTTAAAAAACGATACACAGAAACCATATACATCTTAAATAATTAGTTTCAAATTAGTAACATTCATTATTTACTTACAGCATACCTTTGTGGAGGCAGGATATTCTATTGTCTTTGGACTAAATTAGGTCAGAAATAATTACACTCTTTACAACATTTCAAAATCATTGTAGATTCATGTAAAATGTATCTGAGTGAAATGAAATGTTTAATCTGCAATTCTTCCAATAAATTCTCAGTGGATGAGAGTTTAGCATAACGCTTGAAATGGAACATAACTCCAACTCAATATTTCATACTTCTGTTCACAACTCTTACGGATGAATTAGTTTCACACATAGATATATGGATAGATGATAGATAGATGGGTAGATAGATAGATAGATGAGGGAGATGGTTGATACATAGAAGTTTCTTAAGCAACTGAAGTCATATATATTCACAGAGACCAAATAGAAGGAAAGTATTTTGTGAGAAAAGAAATTAGTATCTAATGATATTTTCTTTACCAAGTAACAAACTACACAAACCTAGTGCAGCTAGATTCTAATATTCTAAATATTACTAATTCTAAATTAGTAATATTCTAAATATTACTCATCATTTAAAAAAATTGATCATAGTGTTGCTAAAATTTTACTTTGCTAATAGAAGTGTAAACCATATAAACAAACAAAAAGAAGAAAATGACGGAAAATAATTACCATTTTCTCCTTCCTTTATCTCTTAAAACAAAGATTTGAATAACACCTTGTAGGAAGAACATAATCTTGAAAACATGATAGTCTTGCACACACACACACAAAGAACATTTTGGAAAAATGCGGTGAAATACTTGCCTATTAGTCTACAAATACATGCAAATATATGTATATGTGTTTCTTTTGTCCCCATTTTATATCAGAAAGTCATGAAATGGTACTTTTCTATTGATGGATGTTTAGGGATAATTGGAGAAATGAGATTTCACATTGGATATGCTGTATATTACTGGATAATTACCATTTTTATCTTCAGCTTCTTTAATAGGAGAGTTATAATAGTTGTCTGATGGCTTTATTTTGAGAGTTAAATAGCAAATAAGAATAGAGGATACTCAACAAATTTCAATTTTCAGATAAGCAATGAATACATTTTTAGGGTATTTCCCGTTCACTGTTCACCTGAAATTGGAATTTAACTAGGTCTCCTGTATTTTATGCACCAACCGTACCAACAAGTGGTCATTCATGAGAACTGGCTTTTTAGGTAAGAGGCAGGGTCTGGGCCCGAACATCTGGGTCCAAATCATGACCCTTTGGCTACGGGGACTAATCTCTTTGTGCTTTCATTTGCTTGTGTGTCTGACTACACAACGTCAGTACCTCCTTCAAATGCTCATGGTCAAGATGAATTGATGGAATGCACATATGGTGCTTGGCAAGTCCAAGTGCTCAGCAAGTGTGGATATTGCCATTATGATCATTTTGCTTTTATATAAGGGTCCTTCAGTTGCACTTGAGGTGTCTGGAATGACACTTACATCACTATCAGAGATAACTGAACATGTTTCCATTATACCCTCCATATGTCACTTCAAAAACAGTTGCAGATTGGAAGTATAAAACTGTGGGTTTATTCTAGTGTGCAATTCATTATTCTATTCGACCTATTAAAGATACCTCCTCCACACTCTACTACAGGTCACTGTAATACTGACCAGTGTATTTTCTGCAAAGGTAAATTAGGTCCCAAAGTAGGAACAGAGAAGAAAATATTTTAAAGATTTTTTTTTTTTTATTTGACAGAGAGAGAGACAGCGAGAGAGGGAACACAAGCAGGGGGAGTGGGAGAGGGAGAAGCAGGCTTCCCACTGAGCAGGGAGCCCGACTTGGGGCTCGATCCCAGGACCCTGGGACCATGACCTGAGCCGAAGGCAGACGCTTAACGACTGAGCCACCCAGGCGCCCAGAGAAGAAAATATTTTAGAAGACTACCCGGAGCCCTGAAATAATCAGTACCATATTGGTTCTATACTGGTATCTCAAATCTACTGGGTGCTACCATGAGACACCTCACGTGAAACATCACCTAATGGGTATATGTGGGAATGGCACGCCTATTTTTTCATATTTTTCAATTTTCTAAACTGTGGGCATACAGTCAGGATGTTAAGCATTCTTAATACACTCAAAGTGGTTCTGGTGTCCAAGAGTTGCAAATCCATTATTGATCAATTCTTAGCATGGTCTTAATGGCATTAACAGACCCATCCAAGTCAGTAATTGTTCTCTGCACATTTGCCTGTTTAGTTCACAGAGTCTGTAACGAGTCTGTGTTTACAGGGATGGTCTTCAGCTCTGATCAGCTCTCTCTTTCATATGGAACAGGTGTCAAGATGTCTTCCTATTCTGAACTTAGCTGAAATTTGATGTAGTGCTTCTCGGAGGTACATCAAGTGTGAAGTCAACATGTCATGTTTCACTGCTTGTGTCTCTAAATTGCCCTGTTAACAGGACATTGGAGGTTATAATTTTTTATATTTTGGAGAAATGTTCCCATCCTCAACAAACTTTCTATCTGCCTCGCTTGGAAAACGATCTTACTGCTGTGATTTTTCCCAGACTTAAGTTCCTAATAGGTGCGCTCTCAGATCTCCCAGAAGAACTGTTCTCTATGTGTTGTTCTCAATGATAACATCAACAAACGTGCTTGCAGATGAACAAAGAGTGGATAGTGTAGAATTTGGCCATAAATAGTCACTTAATTGGTTTGCCATAGGCTTCTATAAAACTTCTTGATCTAAATACTTCCCCAAACAAGGAGATTGGTGATGTAAGGCATAAACAAATAAAAAGTCCTTGGCCTTATAAAGATAATGGATGATATTCAATAAAAGACTAGGTTTTATGGAACAGCTATATTTTCTTGGATTTTTTTTCCTATGAGTTTTTAATGTAATCCTTGTCTAGTTTATTTTTTATGGATGGTATTGATAAGTAAATATAAGAGGAATTAAAATGATATAACCTCTTTTTTATATTTTATAGAAAACAGAAAGAACAAGATCAGGAGATATAGTCTTGTGTGTTGTGTTTTCACTAAAAGAATTTTTTTGCCAAGATGAAAGGAATCATCTTTCCACTTTTAAATGAAGGACAGAAGAGCATAAATATATTGATTTCTGTGTTCAATAGAATGTCCTTTACTTAACATTTCAAACAACAATCACAGATGGATTATACTGTAGACATGCATGATAAAAACAAACACACTATTATTGCACTTATTATGTGTTAGTTAACTGTTAGAACTTCTAAGTATCCATGACATGTGCCTAAATGACACAGTAATATTGTATTTTCAACCTCAGTGTGCAAAAAAAAAAAAAAAATCATATGTAAAACTTCCTAAAAATGCAAATTAAAACAAAAATGATAAACATTTTGGTGTCACTTTGGAAAGCCTTTTTTTTTCCTTTTTTAAAAAATATTTTATTTATTTATTTGTCAGAGAGAGAGAGAGAGAGAGCTCAAGCAGGGGGAATAGTAGAGGCAGAGGGAGAAGCAGACTCCTCACTGAGCAGGGAGCCCAATGCGGGACTGGATCCCAGGACCCTGGGATCCATGACCTGAGCCAAAGGCAGACACTTAACTGACTGAGCCACCCAGCCATCCCAAAAAGTCTTTTCTAATGATAATATTCAGCCTGCTTTTATTCACTGCCAGTAAGAGTGACCCTGGGGTCCTGGGATCAAGCTCTCTGTTCAGTGGGGGGAGTCTGCTTCTCCCTCTCCCTCTGTCCCTGATCCCCCTGCTTTGCTCTCTCTCACTCTCTCTCACTCTATCTCAAATAAATAAAATCTTTTAAAAAAATTTCTAGACACCTTTAAGAGTTTAAGGTCAAAATATTACCAAGATGATTCCTGTAAAGACATCCACTCTACAGAGCATAGCTTAGTTTAAATGTTTTCTGTGTCGACATCTCTCTACGCCTCTACCTCCAAAATGGTGTTTGATTTTATCCTGAATAAATAAACTTAAAAATCCCTGGAGAGGGATGTGATCATGAGGAAGAGCAGACAGTGAAGATAACTGCTCGATCATTTAAAGAGTGTAGACCTCCCTTGGGTTTTTAAGCTTTTATTCCTCTCTTCTTGCCTCCCTCTTCATCTGAACTTGCACCTCAGCCAATGCCCTTCTTCCTCACCCCACCCACAACCACCATGCTCTTCTGACATTTCCCATCACTCTCTCCATTACCAATAAATGTGCTGTTTCAGATGAGCATATTTTCACTTTTTCGTTGTGCCATATTTTCCATTTCTATCTAGATGATTCACTTGAAATTACAGACATAGAGCCTCACATTACCACTCATTAAGACATAAAATTTACTAGGTGATCATACCTTTTTATTCACCTTATTGCAAGTATCTACAGAAAGAGCTTATTTGTAACATGCATTTATTTAATCAAGAGCGACAGTTCAAGGAACCTTATATTTAAAGTGCTAACATAATTAATTATAACTTTGCCATTACTAACCTTAACTATAATAATTAAAATCCTGCCTTTATATAACCTGTGATGGTTCTATTTCTTTTTATGTCCTTACAGCTTCCCCAAATGATGTTATCTATCCTAGAATTTCAGACTGCATTTTGTAGTCTATATATCACTCTAGTGCTTAACGGACTCTAAGTCTGGTAAATGTTCAGTTTTATTTTCAATGAATGGAATTTAAGGCTTCGAGAGTGTTAAGAAGGTGGTGATAGCATCTAACAATGTACAACGTGACCAACTGGTGACTCAAAGTTAATAAGTAAACTGATCTATACAATTACAAACCATATAAAATACAGACACATACTGACTCACAGAATGGAATTAAATGTGGGCCAACTCTAGATATACATAAGATCTAATTTGTAGAAAAACAAGCAACATTTTGGTAGTTAAAATATAAGATGAGGTGATAGTAGATAATATATGGCTATTTTTAGAAAAAAAAAGACTAAATGATTCCTGAATGAGGAACCAAAAAATGATTTATGAATTTAACATGAAGAGAGTGCTTTTTTTTTTTTGACCTTATTGTATGGTCAGCTACCCAACAGATGAACACAAAACCACATGGTAACTTCGTGCCATTGTTATCTTGACTTGTGATTCAGCACTGAGCAGAGGAAGGAAGTGTGATGATCGTGTAACAGGTTTTCTTTTGCATTCATAACCTAGCCCTTGGGGTATTTATAGGATAAAGGATGCTCAGTCACATTTTCAATTTCAGTATAATCAGAATAAAGAGAATCCCCATAGATAACTACTCCGAAAGTGACAACGTTCATTTGATAACACCTGTTCTGGTTTGGATTAAAACTGTCAATATATGATGCAAGATTAATACACTGATATCACCATTTATGGGTAGTTGTGGGAGCTAAGGTATGACACATTCCTTTGCTTAGATATTTCTCTCCTGTTCTCATGTTTAAACATTTTCATAAGAAATTCTTTACAGAACAGCAACCATATCAGTCAACTTCTAAGAGTTTTAGTTTAGGCATGAAAAGAAGCTTATTTTACATTAGTAAGATTACTCTTTCTGTCTGTCTTTACACAACATACACACAAACGCACGTGCACACACACACATGATGTGACAAACGCACAAACCATGCTTTTAAACACTTCCCTAAACTTCATGTAAAAAGACAATTGCTTCAAATGTATCAAAGAAACACGTAGGATTAAACAGACTCAAAGGGCAGATAGATATTTGAACAGAATGTCAAATTTCATCCCGGGTTTTTAATCCTTCTTAACTGAGAAATTCTGGAATTCTAGGCAGCATTGTCCTTTAGAATTGCAAGGTTGAGTGGCCCATTTCATAGCATTTCTTCATAAGCGGGAGTGATGAGTTCTTATGTAAATATGGGGGTAACAAGCACAACTTTGTCTAATCACCAAATCTACTGCTACTACCCAGGGGCACTACTATTTTCAACAAGCATACTAACTGGAAGGTGAAATGCAGAAATCTGGACATGGCAACTTGTTCAAGTATCTTAATGCTGCTCAAATTATAATCAGGTAACTTTGAATATACATGTTATTCTACTTGTCATTCTTGGCAGATTTCAATGCAGCATTTCTTGAAGAAGAAGAAGAAAGAAGAAGAAAGAAGAAGAAAGAAGAAGAAGAAGAAGAAGAAGAAGAAGAAGAAGAAGAAAGAAGAAAGAAGAAAGAAGAAAGAAGAAAGAAGAAGAAAGAAGAAGAAGAAGGAAGAAGAAGAAGAAGAAGAAGAAGAAGAAGAAGAAGAAGAAGAAGAAGAAGAAGGAAGAAGAAGAAGAAGAAGAAGAAGAAGAAGAAGAAGAAGAAGAAGAAGAAGAAGAAGAAGGAGGAGGAGGAGGAGGAGGAGGAGGAGGAGGAGGAGGAGGAGGAGGAGGAGGAGGAGGAGGGGGAGGAGGGGGAGGAGGAGGAGGAGGAGGAAGAAGAAGAAGAAGAAGAAGAAGAAGAAGAAGAAGAAGAAGAAAGAAGGAAGAAGGAAGAAGAAGAAGAAGAAGAGGAAGGAGGAGGAGGAGGAGGAGGAGGAAGAAGAAGAAGAAGGAAGAAGAAAAAGAAGGAAGGAGGAGGAGGAGGAGGAGGAGGAGGAGGAGGAGGAGGAGAAGGAGAAGGAGAAGAAGAAGAAGAAGAACTCCTGGGTGGCTCAGTCGTTAAGTGTCTGCCTTCAGCTCAGGTCATGATCCCAGGGTCCTGGGATCGAGCCCCGCATTGGGCTCCCTGCTCGGTGGGAAGCCTGCTTCTCCCTCTCCCACTCCCGCTGCTTGTGTTCCCTCTCTCGCTGTCTCTCTCTTTCTGTCAAATAAATAATAGAATCTTAAAAAAAATAAGAGAAAGAAGAAAGAAAAGAAAGAAAGAAAAGAAAGGAAAGAAAGAAAGGAAAGAAAAGAAAGGAAAGAAAGGAAAGGAAGGAAAGAAAGGAAAGAAAGGAAAGAAAGGAAGAAAGGAAGAAAGGAAGAAAGAAAGAAAGATCCAGTGTAAGCTACAGAAGGAGGCCAGACAGTGTCAGGCTGTGTATTTTGATGATAGAAAGACTGAGTGTTTGCCAACGGCAGCTTGATGTCAGTAAAAATGAATCTGAAACAGTTGCCAACCGTGTTGACAGCTTGAGTCCTATACATTTTTTATTAAGCAAAGATACAAATGGCGAGAAAAATAGATAGGTGCAGAACACATCAGAGGATGCCACTCTTTCATGCTAACACCTACGGGCTTATCAGAGGCATGCTCCCCCATCAAGAACACGGTGATCTGGATGCTAGAAAACCCGGCGTTAACCTGCGCTAAAAACAATTTACCTTGTACTGTCCGCTCTCTCCTGCCCAGGACTAGGCTTTACTATTCTTCTCTCTTTGGAAATATGCTTAATAGAAGAACTGAGGATAGGCTGGGATCCCTTACCCGAGAGTGGACTCGTTGAGGGTGACTTCCTCCTTTCTGATATACATTTAGTTTTTTACATGATCTTATTTGATACGATCACACATTTTTATGATTTAATATGTAATAAGAAGCACTTTCTGAGATAGTATGTTAATACATTCTACCAAAAATAGCTTCCAGTTCATACTTCTTTAATAGATGTGGCATACACCATTTTTCTGTAGCACCCAAGCATCTGAACACGACATTAAACTTGAACATGGACACATAAGTGAGACCAGAAATGCCTCCGGGCACTTGCACGCCTTACACATCAATGCTTTATGATACTCCACGTCTTAGTGGAAGTAAATAGAAATATACAGGCCAATTATTTCCTGTGGTTAAGCTTGCATTCAGATATAGTGAAACCTGCAGAACGGAGCTACGCTGCAAAGGCAGGTTCTGTCAGAAGGTTGTTGACAACAATTCTGTAGATAAATTGTCAGACTTCCCATGAAACAGCTCACAAACAGCTACGACTGTCTAAACCAGCATGTTGCATAACTATATAGTGTGAGCCACCCGTGACCTTAACATTTTCTAAGAGCCATGATGTGGGAAACAAAGGCAGAAGAAAAATTATTAAATTTCCTCACTACTTACAGCCAACCAACAAGTCCTTGAAACAGGACCAGTGAACTTCTTCTAGGAGCTCAGCGGCCTCTATGTTAATACTTTGCTGAGGGCAAAAGGCAATCTCAGCCTGACCCTCAGGATCCTATAAATCTACTTTAACATATAGAAATTCCTTTGGAAACTTCCTTAATCTCTACTCCCCCCAAGATATATGTTGGCAATCATCCCCCAAGCATATAAACCACCAGTATAAACCTGAAGGGTCTCACGACTGAGGTTTTACTCAACGGTAATAAATGACCTTTTCCCCAAAATAGCTAGCCCCCTCAGGGTCCTGGAAACCTTGTTTCCAAAATCCCTGGGAGACTTACACTCTCCCCTAACCCCCTCACAACTTGAAAGTAACTCATGGGCCACTCCTCATGATCCTAGTGCAACTCTTTCTGCCCACGGGTCCCATCCCCAAGCTTTAATAAAATCACCTTTTTGCACCAAAGGCATCTCAAGAATTCTTTCTTGGCTGTTGGCTTCGAACCCTAATGTCTTTCCTACATCAGCCACATTTAAAAAACTAAAAAGCAGGTGAACTAACGCTAATAACATTTATTTAACACACTCTATAATGTTACTTCAAATTATAACCAGTGTGAAAAATATTAAATGGTATGTTTGTTTTACATTCATTTTCATTTCCTCAGTGGTCACTTACCGCACATCTAAATTTCCATCGGAAATACTTTTTTGGTACCTAGATCGCATGTAATTTACAATTTAAACAGTAGATATGCACACTCATGTTTTTCCAAACATTTTAAAAATTTAACAATAGTAGAATGGAGTATTGGTTTTTAAAACTTTAAATTGGTTAAAATGGAATCAAGTCAAAAACTCAGTCCCACAGGTGCTTCTGCTGCATCTCAACTGCTCAGGACGACCTGAGGCCGTGCAAGGAGGGTGTGAGCCCCTCATGGGCCCCGAGGTGGTGCTAGGTCCAAGGCAAGCTCCAGGCCAATCAAGGTTTTCAGGTGCGTGTGAGTAAGAAGGACCCAGAGAGTAAGTGGGGGAAAGACCTGGCTATTCAACTATGGCCTTGGGGAGTTACATCCATCTCTCAACAGCAATATGGAAAATGAAAAGAAGGGGTGGGAAATTGATGGTAGCTGAGAGAACAGATAGGCTGAAGACTTGAGAATAAAACAAACCCAAAGTGGATGGGGTAGGCCAGTGGTCTTGTACCAAAGACAAACACAAAGGAGAACCTTGACTTCCACGTCCAAAGTCATGAAACTACAAGTTCATAGGGAAGTGAGTTTGAGAATAGTACATCCTGTTGTCAGCTTTTGAATTCGTTAGAGTTTAGTATGTATTTCATTAAAATAGTTTTCACATTAAAGTTCATACAAAGGGATTTAAAAAAATTTTTTTGACAAATGTGAGCATTTATTTCCTATTTCCTATTTTAAAACCTAAAAAGAAAATATTAAGCAAGAAGTTTGAACTTATACTTTACATATTGGACTTTCTTATTTGACATGTAATTCTGTATAATAACATCTATACATAATAATACACATATTATATGTACGTATGTATGTAATATCTACGTATTAACATCAAATGCTAACATGATTAATGTCCTACTTTTTCTTCAAAACACATGAAAAAATGAAATGATAATCTTATTAAAATGTAATCTTATCAAAATTATTAAATGTTAATTTGCTAGCACTGCCTCATGCACATGCCTAATATGCCGAAAATGTGTTTTGCCAGTAATAAAGTTAAGTGACATGATATTGGTAGAGTAGCTAGAATTCAGGCCCTGACCCAGGTCTGCCTCCTGCACAATCCCCAACCACGGTGAGTCGGTTCTCTTGTAATGTGAGAGTGTTCATTAGAAACACTTTTCCCAGGAACAATCGACGGAAGATATACTTTTATTAATCCAGGAGAATTTAAAAATATTTTAAAAATTATTAAATATCATTCAAATACTATTTCAAAATAGACACTTTCTTTTAAACTATAAATTTTGATCAATAGGGCCCTAATAATGATTTGCTTCTGAGGTTATAAAAAAAAAAAAAAGGAAAATCTTAGAATTGCACAGAAATGTAAATTTCATCTATTTGAACTTGTCATTTTTGAGCTAGAGCACCAGACTCAGGACTGTTCGGACATGGCCAACAGCCAAGATCAGAGCATAACTCTTTCGGCGGCCGTAGAAGAACACTTTCTCCCTAGTTTTCTTGGACTGGGTAGCACATGGATGTCCTCTTTTCTAGTGATTTCCTCATGCCAGAGGGTAAAATGCTGCAATTTTAGTCATTTTGTTTAGTTTGGCATAGTCATCTCCCACTTTGAGTTTGTGTTAATAAAGAAACCCAATGGATGAATTTTTTTCCTAGGTAGCAAGCACCATAAAAACAATATTGAATGAGTTGATCTTAGATGATGATAATCAGAGAGAGACAAGCCAGCGTATTGTAGGTATTCATGTTGCAATTTCATGTATTTGAATACCATGTAAAAACCAGTGTGACAGCATGAAAACGACTCACTTATAATCTGCGTCAAGGAGGCACTTTTAATTACTTATGGAGATAATTTGTTTAAATGGCAATATTTTGAGAGCTTTTTGTAGTAATTACATTTCATAATGGAGTCAGGTATGGAACAGCTTCAGTGAAACATCACTGAGAACCTGACAAGCATTTTCATTTTCCAAAGATCATGGTTATATTTTATATTAATGTTTGAACTTACTACTGCCCACTGTTTGCTGTCTGAACATTTTCATTTCAAATATGGACCTGCACATTTCAGACTCACACTTCCCTATCATTTCGCTCACAGTGCAATATTCTCCTCTAATAGCATCCTTCACCAAATTTCTATTTTCAAATTCTTGATAGCTAGAAACAGACTACTTTTTAATGGAAATACCTTGTTTGTTGCTGACTTTAAAAACTGCTATGAGTAATTATGGATGAAAATGCTAAACTGCTGGTTTAGTACAATTATATTGACAGTCTTTTAAACACATTGTATTTAAATTATTTCTAAAAATGATATTTTTTTTTCTAAATTTACATTGAAGGTATCCACTATCCTTCAGCAAAAAGTTTACAGGGAGAATTTTAATGCAAATTCTGCATCTCTGAGCTGCCTCTCATTTCATTGATTTCTTTGCAGCTCGAGTTCTCCTTTATTCTCATCATGTGCAAATGCAAACATCTTGGCCATCTAAACAGTGTAGATAGATCATAAACTGAGTTAATTATAAGAACAGATTCTATTCATTTGGGTACAGGCTTTCCAAATGCAAATCATCTGTTACATTTTTCCTCCCACTGGTACAAATATATTTTCCTGGTATTCTGCCCAACATTCACACCTAAGGAGAATCATTTTCTAGAACTAAAGGTATCTCACTTAGTTCAAAATATTCAACAGATACACTAGGAAACTGAGGCAGATGAAGGACAAGTGACCTTCCCAAACATGCACAGTGAGTCAATGACAAATACACACAGCACGTCTCAGTTTTTGTGTATTCATTTTAGGTTCTGGAGAAGCACATTTACAATTTTCTAATCACCCAAGGTATGTTTGATCAGATTAAAATTCCAGACAAGAAAAAAGGAGAATAAGAAGAAAACATCTGGGGTGCCTGGGTGGCTCAGTTGGTTAAGCGACTGCCTTCGGCTCAGGTCATGATCCTGGAGTCCCAGGATCGAGTCCCGCATCGGGCTCCCTGCTCGGCAGGGAGTCTGCTTCTCCCTCTGACCCTCCCCCCTCTCATGCTCTATCTCATTCTCTCTCAAATGAATAAATTAAAAAAAATCTTTAAAAAAAAAAAAGAAGAAGAAAACATCTATTTTTGTTCACCTACAAATTCTTTCTCTTGCCTAGAAGAACCGCTCACAGTTTGATGCAACAACGTTTAGACTTTTCTCAATGGGTTTTTGTGTATTTTCACCATAGACCTTTTGCGAATCTTGATACATCTTTATTAAGAATGTTCTCTTTAGCGGGATACATGGGTTGCCATGAGTGTGGCACCACATGTTGTGTTTGTACCTTGTGTCCAACCATAACAAGAACACAGGTTCTAGGTGAACATATGCTAAGCCCCGCACTTACTAGGCAGCCTCAACAAAAAATTTGGTGTCTTCCACTGAGCTGAGAGAGGTAAACCTTGGAGTGGCAAGCAGTTCTCAGAGTGTGGACCTCGGAGGGTCGTTAAGACACTTAAAGCAGGGATGGGGGCGCCTGGGTGGCTCAGTCATTAAGCGTCCGCCTTCGGCTCAGGTCATGATCCCAGGGTCCTGGGATCGAGTCCCACATCGGGCTCCCTGCTCCGCGGGAAGCCTGCTTCTCGCTCTCCCACTCCCCCTGCTTCTGTTCCTGCTCTCACTATCTCTCTGTCAAATAAATAAATAAAATCTTAAAAAAAAATAAACCAGGGATGGAAGGTCAAAATTATTTCCGTAATGACATTAAGGCATTATTTTGTTCTTCCACTGTGTTGGCATTGACGTTGATACCGCAAAAGCACTTATAGTTAAATGGGTGGTGCCTTCGCATAATGAAGAGAGCAGGACCCAGGGGTGGTGATGTTCATTGCCTTCTTCAACACACACTCCTGTCCTACTTGTGACACAGGGCAAATCTTCTTGGTCTTAGGTGTGCCCAAACAGGAGCATGTCCGGGGCACGTCTGCTGAATGATGAATGAGGAATGAGGCGTTTTTCAAGGAAAGAAACATATACAGTTGTTTGAGTTGAGAGTTCAACTCACAGCTTTGCCAAGGAACACTATTTTTTATTTGAAAGGAAAACTAACAAACTATGGTTATTTAGATTTGGGTATTTGACCCACATCTTCTTGAAAATGAACCTGTTCCTTCAAGGAAGACAAATGACAGTATTTGCAGGTCAGTGAAAAAAAAAATACCATTCAAGGGGAAAACTAGGATTTTGTTAACTTTGTGAACATTTTGTTGACTCATTCACTACGGTGAACTTGAGAGCTTCCCATACTGAAAGACTTTTCAGAGGAGTGTGGATAGTACAGAATGTGATTTTGTGCATACTGAGTAGTGAGATGGGGCAACAGTTGAAAGAACTGTATAACTTAGGGAAGCAGTATGTTTTAAATAAATAATGCACATTGTAGCCAAGTTATGCATGGATAAAGACCAATTCAAGGGACTAAATAGATCAATAAATGTTAAGGTAGCAGAGTATGAAATCCTTTCTTATAGCACAAAAAAAAATTGAACACAGGGGCGGATATAAGAATCCAGGTTTATTCTCTTGAGCCAGATGTTAGAAATTTGAGAAAATATAAACCAGTGACATTATTACCACTAGTTGTTTTTGTTTGATTTAGAAAAATTTTTTAAATAAAGTCTATGCCCAATGTGAGACTCATGACCCAGGATCAAGAGTCCCATGTTCTACTGACTGAGCCAGACAGATGCCCCCCAAAATATGGTTCTTTTTAATAAGAATATGTTATTTATATTAACATGTAACTGAATCTGTAATTATAGTTTAGATGAATACATATTTTAAAATTTTCTTCACTTTAATTTCTAATATGATACATATTGATAGAGCTTCTCAAAATCAAAGTTTGCTGGAGTCTTCAATAATTTTAAAAATAAAGTTTTTACTTTGGAATAGTTGTAAATGCACAGAAAAGTTGCCAGGATAATAGAGTGAGCTGGATACCCCTAACCTTGTTTTCCAGAAAGGGAATATTTTATATTATTGTGGTGCATGGTGCATTTGTCAAACTTAAGAAGCCAGCATTGATACATAACCAGTAAATCTAGACTTTGCTTTTCACCAGTTTGTAGACTAATGCCCTCTCTCTGTCCCAGGACTGAAACCTGGAAAACACACTGCATTCAGTCATCAATAATTTTTAAAAATATTAAAAGGTCCTGAGACTAAAATTTGGAGAACCGCTTTTCTAAGAGAACGTCTCTGTATGACTAATAATACCCACCCTCTGGCTATAGTCTAACCCTTGCCACAAATCATCCAGTTTTACCTACTTCAATGTTTTCCTCAGAAGAGGATATAAACTAGATGAAAATATACTCTTAAATGCCCAGTTTTCCTGAGTTCAGGTTCCAGATCCACCAGCTACATTATCTTGGGCAAGTTACCCAGGCTCACTGCAAATAACTTCCTTCACCTGTGAAATGGGACCGATAATGGTACCCATTTCCCAGTTTTGCCGTAAGAGTTACACAACAGTTGAACAATTCCTGGGGAATAGCAACTATTAGCCATCACTATTATTGCTAATGAGATAATTACTTTTTATTTATAAATATTTAGGTTGTGCAGAATTTTGTACTCGGTGGATTTTTATCCCTTCTTGTATGTCAAGGAGTGACCGTGTTAAAATACAGGACACTTGCATCCAATCCAGTTCCATTACACAGCAGATCAACTGTGGCTTTAAATGACATTTTATTCTTATTTAAATCATCAAATTGCTCTTTGAAGCCATGTGCGGTCTTTTACTTGATCCCTCACGTGTAATATCTATCAGAACCTGCAGCTTCATACCATTCTGGAGGGAAATGGATTTGTGACCACAGTTCTTGAACCAAATTTATCATTGGAACTACCCAGATAAGGGTATTAACTCAAAGTTACGGGGTGATCTAGGAAAAATGAGCTTTCCAAATAAATGGAAAATGAAGGCAGGGTTATTATGCAGGGCTCTCTAGGCACGAACCGGGCTTTCTCTCAGGGTGGAGGGGGAAGCGCCTTGCTAATGCTGATTTTGAATCAAGCCACTGGAGAAACTGAATTCGCCAACATTTCCCTAAACAGAATAGCACAGATGGTGTGCATACACTTGTCCAGAATGGCAGTGGTGCAGGACGAACTGTGCTTTCCAGATCTTGCCAGGCAGGGCCATTGGCTTCTGCTCATCCCATTAGGGACTCTGGAGATGGTAACAGCTTTGCTGAGACCCGCCACCTCTGCTTCTCCCTGGCTTGTCCATGGGATTCCATGTAAACGCAAGCAGCCTTGGCAACTTCAGTCAGGAACGTCATTACCCGTGGTCTCTTCCTGCTCATAAGGTAATACAACTGAATGCTTTTGCATACCATCTACAAATAATTCTCTATGAGTTTTCTCTTTCACCTGACTATGCCGTAGCCATACCACTGAGATTCCATGTGTACAATGAGGCATCTTTACCTTTGACACGAAGCAGGTTCTTCTCCAGGTGACCCTTCTTGGCTTGGGGGAATACAGTTATGTGCCTTAGCCCCGAATACTATGGCAAATAATTAATATTCTTCGTACGACTGTCGACATTAATAAAGTATATATTTGATTCCTTAAGTCCTTCTAGGTGCCATAAGCAAAAATCAGCAGGGTCTTGATTTTTTTTTTTTTTTCAGATTTCATACGTAAATGTGTGTATCTCCTCAAAATTCATACGTGAGGGGCGCCTGGGTGGCTCAGTCCTTAAGCGTCTGCCTTCGGCTCAGGTCATGATCCCAGGGTCCTGGGATTGAGCCCCGCATCGGGCTCCCTGCTCCGCGGGAAGCCTGCTTCTCCCGTTCCCACTCCCCCTGCTTGTGTTCCCTCTCTTGCTGTGTCTGTCTCTGTCAAATAAATAAATAAAATCTTAAAAAAGAATTCAAACGTGAAACGCCACCCCATGTGAAGACATTTGAAACATACGGAGGATTCGATGAGATCATGAGGGTAGAGCCCTCCTGAATGGGATTAGTGTCCTTACAAGAGTCACAAGAGAGCTTGCCTCCCCTCTCTGCTCTCTGCTCTCAGAGGACACAATGGGAGGTCCTCAGTCTGCCAAGTGGAAGAGTCGCCTCACCCACCCTGACTGCACCCTGGTCTTGGAATTCCAACCTCCATGTCTGTGAGAAATGAATTTCTGTTGTTTATAAGCCACCTAGTCTATGGTATTGTTGTAATAGCAGGCCAACCTAAGATATTTCCTCCTGCCAAACTCCATGCCTTCATCCGCCATGTGCGCAATTTCTGGGTCACTGTCATGTAGTGAACCGCAGTCCTCGTGACTTTGACATGTCCTAGTATTCTATGGAATGATGGTTTTACCTTTCAGTTAGCTCAACACTGTAGTCCTTGACCAACAGCTTCAGTTAATGTGTGGTGAAGCATAGTGAATTCCACATTTATTTGGTTGTGAGATTAGCTGTTGATGTCATCTTTGAACAGGACAGTTGTGACACAGAAAAAAGTTCACTCTTCCAAGATACTGTGGTACAACCATTCAAGGCGAGGCCTTTCTCATCAGTATGCTTGAGATGGGGGCTCGATGCTGTCGATTATCAGCTTTATCACCTGGAGAGCATCCTGACCTCTCTAAGATGGTGAAATGGAATAGCAACAATGCCTATTTTGTAGGAGTACAGAGAGAACCGAATGAGAGATTTCACATAAAGCATGTAGTATACTTGCTGGAGTCTGATACATGATAAACATTAGTTTTCTTTCCCAAAGTCTATTTGGCTGGAAATGTTTCCTAGGAAACCAAAAGTTTATCTTCCTGTTCCTGGTGCTGTTTCTTGTTAGAAGGCGTGTGCTGGTTACACTTGAGCCCACTTCATTCCATCTTGGAGGCAGAGGTCACTGGATAGGGCAGCTTTAGGATTGGATAAGCCCCCCCCTCTCAAAATCAGTTGTATGACGTGAATGTTCATTCTAAATAAATGGCCAAATTTCACTTGAGAAATGGGAAAATTGATTAAGAGTACACTAAGGCTTAATAATTTGAGAAAAAAAGAGTTCCAATCTGCTTTAACATGTAAATTAAGAGAACCAGAATTATTCAACACCTGGTTTGTTAATGTGGAATTGTGTGGACTGGTTCTGTGTAATTTAGAACTAAATGGATTAATTTCACTTACATTGCTGATTAGATGTCTTGACTCTATTTCCTGGAAAGTTCTAAAATTCTTCCCTCATGTTGCCTGACTATAATTAGTGTTTCTGTATGTCTTTATTGTTAGATAAATCAAGAACATTTGGAGAAGTTACTTTACTGATGCTGGTTAAGGTAACACAAATAATCTGGGAGAACATAATGGAAAAGAATCATATGATATTCAATAATGAAGACGGTATTTCTGACTGTAATTTATCACTTTCCATATTGAAAGGCACGCTAGAAATGACAAGCCTAGGACACTTACTTGTCTTTAGGGTCTAAGACTAACTGTGTTGACCATACATTGTGTGTAGCTTCCCTTTATAGTATAGCTGGTCAAGATGAGAGGCTGTATTTTTAAGCTCCTATGACATTACAGGGATCAAGCTCAATACTTTACATGAACTTAAATGTACAATTGCTGCCTGTGATCCGTATTTTTACGGGCTTTTTTGCCAGCGAGCTGTCTGAAACCCAGCAAGGTTAAGTGAATCACACAGTCACTGAAAGGGTAGTCAGTCATTGGGACATCCTCGACTCACAGCGTCTGTCCTCTGACCTGCCCTGGCCACTGAATGCAGTCATGGGGCCAGGCCTTCCCCCACCCCTGGGTGACATGAGGGCAGCCTCAGGCCATCCCAGCTTCTTCTGAAGCAGTAAAATGCACCATGTTCATTTTCAGTTGTAAATACTGTCTTTCTCTGGTTAGCGAATGTGCAGACCATATAATAATCTGATATAGGAATTGATTTACAGTTAGAACTTCTTTTTTTTTTTTTTTTTTTTGCTGGGGGCATCAGAAAGAAGTGGTCTCCTGAGAGGCCCCCATTGGGAACATTCAATTCTCTTTTCCAGAGTGTGGATCACGTATTTTCCTTTGGCTGTCAAATCCCAGTCCCCATCCTGACAAACTATCCATCGGCACCCTGCACCTCTGCAGTTCTCTTGAGCAAACCTAATGATTCCAGGCAGATGGTCTTAAAGGGTGACCTACAAGATTCCAGCTCTGTCCACACATAGCCAGTAAAGTCTAGATGAAAGAACACAACCGTTTCTCCTGGGGTGCTGATGCTGGGGTCCCAAGCTAACCCAAGCAATCCTAGAGGTTTTCCAGGCTGGAGCAGACACCAGGGCATCTAACTGTAGGGAGCAGTGTGTCTGTGAGGTTGGATGCAAGATGGGTCTAAGACTAACATTTGTGTGCAGCTTCCCTTTACAGTACAGCTGGTCAAGATGAGAGACTGTGTTTTAGGGGAGCAGAGAGTTCAGCTGGGTTGGGTTGGGTCGCTGAGACCTTGATGCACAGTTACCTCTGGGACTAAATATGTCCCACTGGCTGGATACCCCACAGGGAAGGAGACACCCCCTTCTGTCCACCCTGTGTCCCAGACTCATCTAATGCATGTCCCAGAGTGGGCGCTCAACGAGTATCTGCTATCAAAATAACATGGAAGCATGAATGAAGCCGACAACAATTCTGAGCCTAGGTGAGGAATTGGGAAAACTATGGATCTGTCTTAGCACCTTCCCTCCTTCATTCAGCTTCTATGGTTAAGGAATGTGTGTGTGTTAGGCACCCTCCTCATTGCAATTATGCAACTGGGCATCTTGCATGACTGCTTAGAGGCAGACAGCTCTGCAGTAAGCACCCAGACAAGAGAAGTCGCATTCCCAGAGAGTCAAGGACAAGCACGGGACGTCTCCTCAGGAAAGCAAGTGGGGTAGAGTTGAATCTTGACAATTAGTCAAACTTACTAACCTTGTGACTACTAATTACAAATTACTAATCTTGTAATTAGTCAAACACATGTGTGTGCACATGTGTGTAAAAACGCACCTCTGTGTTTTTCTGGTGGTGATGTTTGTGAGAAGAAAAGCATGATTTCAGTGCCCAGGAGCACAGACGCCAAGGGTCAGAGACGTGCATCATGGTGCAGCGACAGTTTAAGACGTCTGAGTGTGGGAGGGTAGGTCTGAAGATGTACCAAGTGGCCAGATTAGAAAGGTCTCTACGTTGAAATTCGAGCTTGGAGGTTATACTGTAGTGGGGAGAAAAGTCAGATAGGTTTGTGAGCTTTGGCAATGGCACCCTTTGTTGCACATGAAAAAGAGGGGCAAAAAATGTTTCTCTGGATACAGAAAAAATAGAAACAAAGATTTAAGAAGGTCGTTCACTACTCTTCCGCCTCGCACATTTCAGACAGCTTGCCAAGAGCAGGTAGAAGCCACGTTTGGGAATGTTTGCTTTGGCCAAATAACATTCACAATTAAAATTCAGCTTCAAGTAGCTGGTTCAATTACCAAATAATGGGCCTATGATGTAGACAATGCTCATTCACTTTCTCCACATATCTGTAGTATCATAAGGGGATTCTTTTTCTGTACATTCAATTTTCCTTGTAGCAGAAAATTGTAGTTTGTAATTAAAAAAAAAAAAAAAAGATTTTCCAGCAAAGTGAAAATACCCATCTGTCCCTGGTGACTGAGTCTCCAGCTTTCTGTCCTCTACACTTCTAGCAGCTCACAACTTCAAATAAACTCCTATTAATTCATTCTTTCTGAAACTGGCAGGAAAAAAATTTCATCTTTTGACAATATTTATTAAATGTATCTGTCATGTCAACATAAGAATTTATTTGTATTCTCATCTAAAATAGTACAATCAGAATTGAATTTCATATTTCATTTTGAATAATAGGAATATAATTTCTAAACGCTTCTGTAATAGGAGTCTATGTCTATTGTAATTAATAGTTTGGGAGAGGGTCCACATTCTGTTCAGTGTTACTCTAAAATATGTTATCATGATTTAGACTTAAAAAAAAAAAACTTAAAACGATACTCTACCTGCACATACGTTTATGCTAAGTAGTGAAGAAATGAATAATTACAGGGATAAATATGGATTAAGTCAAGAAAATTTAAAACAGGATAATGAGTGTAATACTTTAATTCAGTATAACATTAAATATAGAAGCATGGTATAATTTATTCTTATATGTTTTAAAAATGCCATGATAAAAATAGATCCTCTAAACCATGGCAGACTTTGGATTGGCAGTGCTAAAGCATATCTTTATTCCACTAATTTCCACAGGTTTTATTTTGACTGTTTTTTTTTTAATAGCACATGTTTCATTTAATTAAAGTTGCAATATAACATCTTATTTGTATGGTCATTTTCCATATGATGTATTTTTTTTCTGAAATTGAACCTCAGTGTGGAGAATCTATTTAAAAAAAGAATTTTTCACTTATTTGGTGGTAAAACCCATAAACACAGGCAAATCAATGATATAAAGATGAAAGTTAAAGACTGTTTGATGAGCTATTTTTAAGTTATGTATCAGGACAAAGTAATATGGAGTTCTTATTTTCCATATAAGGCATATGTCCTTTGCAAAATCATTTTGAAATTATTCCAGATTTTGAGATGATTTCAAAACAAGTGTGAAATTAAAAGGATCATATAAAATTAACTTTGCCTTCCAAGTGGACAATTATTTTGTATTGAAAAGAAACAGAACTTACTGTCGTTTATGTGAAATAGGGCAACAAGCCAGTTTCCAGAAGGAACTTCTTCCACCGGACACAGTATGAAATCCATCATTTCTTTTGTGCTGGTGGTGTAATTCTTTTGTTACCTGGTTTGTGTGCAAGTTTAGAAACTTGATCAGATAATGAAACACCAGAGGGCTATAGGAGAGAAAGGGAACATTTGTTTTCCTGGTCATTTTGCCTTATTAGTTTTTATTTTTTTTATTATTTTTTAATTTATAAACTGAAGCCAGGTCACAGCTTTTAGAATGGATAGACTTATTTATTTATATGTGCTCTTTTCCCCCTTGCTTTTTAGAGAGTTTTTCAATTGAGTAGATTTTGTAATAACTCACTCTGGGACAAGTACTTATAGAGGGAAATGTTAGGAAAACAAAATGTTTTAGTTTACTTTTCCTATATCATAGTCTTATTGCCATTACTCCAAGCATTCTCACTATCATTCAAATTGACTTTTTTAAATGCTGTATCCAACACTTCCGATAATGACATCTTATTATATAAAGACAAAAACTGGCCTAAGTCAATCTAAATGCTAAGATATATCAGGTCATTTTAGCATAAGAATCCTTTATAATACTTACAAAAGTGATGACATTGTTGACACACTAAAATAATGCTTTGAGTAAGATACTGATAAAATACAGAAGAATTCTTATGAGTCAGGGTACCATGGATACTGACTACAATGGGTCAACTGAAGGGGATTTAAAAAAAAATTAAGATGTTATTTCTTTATAGTAGTTTTAGTCAGGGCAAAATGAAGCAGAAGATACAGAGATTTCCCATACACTCCTTGCCCCAAGGAATACACAGCCTCTCCCACCATCAACATCCCCACCGGAGGGCACACTGATTATAATTGAACCTACATTGACATATCATCATCATCCCCCAAACTCGATAGCTTACTCTATGGTTCATTCTTTTTTTTTTTTTTAAAGATTTTTATTTATTTATTCATGAGAGACAGAGAGAGAGAGGCAGAGGGAGAAGCAGGCTCCCAAGGAGCAGAGAGCCTGATGCGGGACTCGATCCCAGGACCCTGGGATCATGACCTGAGCCAAAGGCAGACGCTTAACCATCTGAGCCACCCAGGCGCCCCTCTATGGTTCATTCTTTATGTTCTACATTCCTTGAGTTTGGGCAAATGTATAATTACAGTATAATAGAGTGGTTTTCCTGCCCTAAAAAACCTCTGTGCTCCAGCTTATTTGTCCTTCCCTCCCCATAACACTTGACTATTTCTGACGTGTTTCTATAGTTTTGCCTTTTCCAAAATACCATAGAGTTGGAATCATACAGTATGTGGTCTTTTCAGATTGGCTTCTTTCACTTAAGTGATAGGCACTCAGGTCTCCTCCATGTCTCTTCATGGCTTGAGAGCTCATTTCTTTTTAGTTTTGAGTAATACTCCCATGTCAGGATGGTTCAGTTTATTTATCCTTTAAATAAATGAAGGGCATCTTGGTTGGGGATTTTTTCTGAAAGATAATGAATATATTAATTCTGCAAGAGTGTGGGAAGAGTTAATGGAAACCAAAAGGAACCAGGAAGCATGCCAGAGCCAGAACATGTGGATACTCTACTTCCCTTCAGTCCAAAGGGGCATGGAAGGGAGAGAGTGGCTGCCCCCATAAAAGACATCTACTCAGCAAGAGCTGTGTCTGCAATAAGGCACACACTGGCTACACAGGAACAGTAAGCGAGGTCCTGGGGCACCTTCCATTTCCTCTGATGCACTGTTCTTTGTCTAATAGTTCCCATTGACTGACTCAGTCTGGTAGCCCAAGAGGGAAGATGCTCATCGATGCCAACCTGAAAGCCAACTCCAAGGACACAGAGTGATACAGAGGAGAGACAGAGTTGGAAGCAACCAGTGAAACCTAGCCAGTTCAATGGCAAACATACTATGCTGAAACTATTAATTTCTTATTAATAAACCAAATTTAATATACTGAGCAACTTTTAGTTCTTACATTAACCAAAGCTATGGGTTAAACAGTGTTGAAAAGAAATTATACAAATATGTGGAAATGATTGTTTATGGTCTGACTCAGTATTTCTTTTCTACTCTATTTTAAAATAACTCAAACCATGAGAAAAATAGACTTGCCATCCCTTCGCCGTATTGTCCAAATTAGAAATGATCAAAAAGTATATCAAGAACTAAGCAATGCCGCAATATTATATTTTGTTTATATGATACATTAAAGATAGATTAAGATTACATTATAAGTAAATTATAACACACATTACTCAGAATGTTGTTTTATAATGTAAAAGAAGTATCTTATACACATTTACATACAGAGATTTATTATATAGCTGTTTTGTATATAGAAAACATAAGCAAAACAAACATATATTCTTAAGCATCTTTCCATTTGGTATCCTAAACTTTTGTACCACTTTTTGACACAGTGGTATTCTTGATGATAGGGAAAGCTTTAGAGATTTAACATTTGACAAAGAACTGTTCCATTAGGGTCTCCTGGATAGTTTTCACAACACGAATGCTTTTTGCAAGTTTTGATGTCAGTGCCTTTTTGAACTTACCAAGTAGTGTGTATGAAAATTTGTTGGAAAACCATCAGGATTCACATACTTCAACAAATGTTGCTAGATGTTTTATGGCTAGAATACCAGGGATTTGTGGTTGTGCGGTCCTGTCACCAGGAATAACAATCTGCAGTAGCAGCCTGCCTCTGACTGCCGTCTGGCCAACTGCAACTAGAAGTTACCACTAATGGTCAGCATCCCTACCCCCAGCCCCAGAGATGTTTCAAGGAGAGAGAAAACCCTAGGTCTTAGAGTTAATGAAACAGATTGTTACAAATTATCTATGTACAAAAAGAGGTTTGGTGTTTTACATCCTTTTGGTAAATGATCATCTTGTTGCCATTTTGCAAAACAAACCTAACTATACAAGGGCAGGATTTGAAGAGCACAGACACCTGTATTTCCTCCTGAATATGATATTGATGGGGAAACTTTATGTGATAGACAGTGATTTACTTAATTCCTCATGTATCATCTCAGAGATGCATTTGACAAATGCTTATTGTTATCTCCTCCATTTTGCTGATGAGGACACAAAAATAACTTGTCCAAGTTCACCTGTTTAGGGAAAAAAAATTGATATTGGAAACTAGGCCTAATGGGCTTTTCATAATGACACCAAGGGAATGTCTACTCATACTTCTCAGTATAAGAGAATTTTAAAATACTTTTAATATGACCATATAAGCAGGACTATTCTAAAAGAAAGTTAAGAAACTGATGATTTTTCTTACTGTGATCACACGACTTTCCAAAATTCTTTATGTATAATAATCATCGGTAAAACAAAGACCTGAAGAAAGTGTGCTTAACTCCCAATTATCAACATTTTTGAAATAATTCTATAAGATTTACTGCTGCTTCTTTCTTTCGTCTTTCATTTGCTATCAAATGTCTACAGAATGAAAACTCACATAAACATGGGACCCTAGAGATTCCCTCTTCTCTCAGATCAAGTGCCTGGGATATTTCTATGATCTTAATTCACCAAGTTAGCCCATCTTAACCTGGGTCAAGTTCTTCTTCTTTATTTGGAATCTAACTTGTGAGAAAACTGAGAGGTAACACCCCCATTCCTTACCCCGTCCTGTTATCCCAGTCTAGCAATGTATGGCCCTCATCTTTTCTCCAGTCCCTGCTTCACCATTTCATCCCTCCTCAGAAACAAAGTATGCTCCAGACTCGCTGAGTCATCAGAAAAAAAGGAACTTGTTTATTACCAACAACAGTGAAGGGACCCTCTACTTGTCTTTCTGTAAGGACAGAAATCTTCATCAAACCTCCCAAATGAATCAGTGACAAAGAAGGCTGTGTCAGGCCAATCTGCAGGGCCACCCCATTCTTCCCTACCCCTCTGGGGTCTCAGATGCTGACTCATCCCCCACTGGATCCCATTTAGAACCCCAATTAGTGGTTAGAGAAGGATTTCTGCCACCACAGGCTTGAAGGGACCATGGCAGGAAGAAGTCTGCAGTCCAAATGCTTATAGATCATACAGTTTAGGCATTTTATCCTGTGAACTTATATGTGTATATTCAAGTACCACATACTTTCTTTCTAAACATAATAATGACTAAAAATAAAGGATCATCATAAGAGTATGAAATTGTATGGCATTTGGATTCATGGCCAAAGGTGAGATTTAAATAGTTAAATAATTCATCTCTTTTTCTTTAAAGAGATCTGTTTGGTTTTGCTGCTAAGCATTATTCATTATTCATAATACAAAGGATGAATGCATTGCTATATATAAATTGGAAGCAAATTTAATTTCTATTTTATTATATTTCATTGATTAAGCAAATATTTCTCAATTAATTAGTATGTGCAAGACCCCTTGCTGGGCACCATGGAAACAAGGACAGATGAGGGTCCGTGCCTATCTTAAGGTCTATCCTAATGGGTTTGTTTTATTGCTATAAGAATTTCCAAATCATAGCTTCATGCTGGTGGAAAATCAAGACAAAATATTGCAAATGAACTCATTCAAAAATATTTGAGGAGGGCCTACTCTGTACCAGATCTGTCCTAGCTCATAGTCTAGTGTATGAAAATGGATAGTGATCAACAAAGAAATAAAGGAAAGATACAGTCCTGTAAGTCGGGATGGTAACAGTACGGAGGAGAGAGATAAGGAAGAGAAATGCATAGATAGCAAGTTGCCCATTGGGGTAGACGGAGTAGCTTGGGGGACGTTCTAGGGTATCACAGGTCACACCAAAAACTTGTTTTTTTTTACTGTAAGTGCAACAAATATATGAAAAATATATAAAATGGCCATGTAAGTGTTCTAAAAATGTAGGAATCATGAAACACATGACTCAGAATTTACCCAGACTATGTGAAGGAGGAGCCCTGTATCCTACATGCGATATCGGGAGGGTCTTGATCAGAAAGCTTCTGTTAACCCAAATCTCAGAAAAATAAATGAGCTATTTCAGGGTATTCCTCTGATGTGTACACCTCATCATTATTGACTCCCAAGTGAAGACTCTGTGGAACCGAGTGAAAACTATTAGTTACTAGAGATTTAGAAACTGATATATTTTTTAAAGATTTTATTTATTTATTTATTTGAGAGAGAGAGAGAGAGACAGCACGAGAGGGAAGAGGGCAGAGGGAGAAGCAGACCCCCCGCCGAGCAGGGAGCCCGATGTGGGACTCAATCCCAGGATTCCGGGACCATGACCCGAGCCGAAGGCAGTCACTTAACCAACTGAGCCACCCAGGCGCCCTAGAAACTGCTATTTTTATTCATAGTAAATGAGAGTCTCATTCAGACCCCTCTTATCTCTTTAGCTGTAAGTCTCTCACAGATAATAGATTCATAATGCCAAGCATAGGGGAGGGGTGCTTTAAACTCTAGAACACTCAATTTCTGGAAAAGCTGAGAATGAATTTTTCCTATCACAAGTTCACATGAGGGGTTGGGATTTGACCACTTTCTGCTGTTGTTTTAGCATTAAACTTAAGACACTATTTATCCCCTCTCCGTTGGGACAGTGGTACTAATTATGAACAAACAGCCTGTAAGGGTTATGTTTCAGAAGATTTTGAGTTAATTTAATGATTAAGTTAAAGTTGACATCTGAATATGTCACTGCATACACTGCTAATAATCTGAAAGCTTTTTATGAGTGAAGAAAGTTCACCGAATATCAAAAAACACATTTAATCAGGAAGATTTTATTAGCAAAAGAAAGGAAGAAGTCGTGTGATTGAAGACCCAGCGGATTTCTTTCCTGTGTCAGTCACGGTATCGTCTAACATGAGGTCAAGCCTCGTGGCTCACTGATGCTCAAAAGCACTCATCTCTACGGGGCTGGTTCGTGTGTGTGTCAGGTGTTTAAAATGTTTGTCCTCATCTAAAATCACTTAATTTCTTACTGAACACCAGATGTAATCCCACTGATTCCATATATAGTTGACACCTCCAGTTTATCTAGAAGCAAGACTATGGACCAGTGGGTCATGGTGATCCGTTGTTTGTCAGGGCAGAGTGACAGATCCAGCTGTGAAATTTTTGGTCTCGAGATTAATTCACCATTCAAACCAAAAGACAGATTTTTTTTTTCCTAGAAAAAAAACTTTGTGTATGTGAATGTGTCCAGAGCCTCACCACTTCTGTATCAAATTAATTCCAAACTCAAACAACAAAAACCTGATTTTTTTTATAGAATGAAGGAAAATAAAATAAAAATAAGTAGCTATGAAAGATTATATAATGTTGAAAATTTTTGAGTGACTTAAAGAAAATTAGAGTACATTATGATTCTCTCTAGAAGTTTCTCTCAAAGTTACATAGGACATAAATATATTTTTTTAAAGATTTTATTTATTTATTTATTTGACAGAGAGAGACACAGCGAGAGAGGGAACACAAGCAGGGGGAGTGGGAGAGGGAGAAGCAGGCTTCCCGCGGAGCAGGGAGCCCAACACAGGGCTCGATCCCAGGACCCTGGGACCATGACCTGACCCGAAGGCAGACGATTAACGACTGAGTCACCTAGGTGCCCCCATAGGACATAAATATTATAGGCTTCCTAATGAATGTAACCTCTATCAATACAGGCACCATCTGTTCCAGATTTCTGCTTTCTACTCTTAGAAATATAATGGAAAAAACCCAAAATATTTGTTGCATTTACTTAGTTATAGTGAGGTACTGAGCAAACATTTTTGAAAAAGGCAGTAAGAATTAGTATCTTACCACCTTATCACAGAGGCCAAAGATCTTTAAATAATTTATTGATATACATATATTTAACAATTTATTGATATATATTTAATAAACATGATAGATTTAGTTAATATATACATTGAATCAATATATATAATTAATAATATATTTAATATATTTAATTCTCTCAGTTATACATTAAGCAAGAAGCCAGTTGCTGTATTCCTTCTGCTGACCCAATATCGGTTTCCAGCATCTTTACTACCTCTGTATTTCAAGAAATATGCCATAAAAGGAAAATCCTTTCTGAGCCCTTTTCATGGTGAGGGTGACCCTGGGCTACATTCTAGACAATGTGATACACAGAGGATCCTACTGGACTGGACAGGGAGAGTCGCTATTCCTGTTCTTCCTTCCCCCTGACCTTCATGCCTAGAGCTGCATCTGTGAAGGACCTCGGGAGGGGTGAGGGGACAGAAGAAGCCAGTGAACTATAAAGACGTCATTGAACTATGTGTACCACCACCTTCCAATGTCAGAAAAACAAACCACGATTGCTTAAGCTGTGATGTGAATTTTCCGGTGGGCATGAGCCAGATGTAAACCAATTCAAATTGGGGAGAATAATCTCATTGAGGTGCAAAATCAGATCTAAAGCTGTTCTACTTTAATTATGCAGTGCCCTGCATGCCAAGCTAAGGATTTTTCTTTATTAATAGGGATCATGTTTGTTGTAGATTATAATATAATATTACCCAGGATACTGATTTTACATGCTAAACTGATTTCTTAGACACATCCTGTGTGATTATCACAGTAAGCTCGTGAAGGAAATAGAGAAGTTGTTATCATCCAAGTCATATAGCAGAAGAATAGGAGCTCCTAACTGAAGCTGCTCTAGGTTACCCAGCCAGTGGGGGGGTCAACGTCTGATCCCAGCTGACGTTTTATTCTTCTCACTTCTGGGGTTTTGCAACAATGCCCCTTTCTCTTTCTATAACATGTCCTGACTTCATGTACAATTAGATTTGTCTAATTGTCTTTCATACACAAATGGTACGTCTATCAGCTAGGAAATGTCTCCTACCCAGAGCCAGTGAACCCCTCTAATGGAGAATCAATTAGACCATTTGACAAAAAAACCCGCCAATGAATTAAAACACATTTAATTAGAATACTTATCCACATCTTAGTTCTGATTATCATTTGGAAATCATTCAAATTTTTGTCTTTAGACTCTATGTCAACTTATTCTGTCAATCGTTTAACAGTAACAACAACAAAAGTCCCTTAATCTATCAAAAGTACACGTTAAAATAATGTTTAAAGGTGAAATGATGGGGGCCATCCCTTGTAGCAGGCTGCAGTTGTGTTTCTGTTTTAAACTAATTCCTGGGGGCACCTGCATGACTCAGTCATTAAGCATCTGCCTTCGGCTCAGGTCATGATCCCAGGGTCCTGGGATCGAGTCTTACATGGGGCTCCCTGCTCCTTGGGGAGCCTGCTTCTCCCTCTCCCTCTGCTGCTCCCCCTACTGTGCTTGCTCGCTCTCAAATAAATAAAATGTTTAAAAAACTATTAAATTAATTCCTGAATGATAATGCCAACTGTCCTTTTAGGATCACTCCCCTGTTTCAGCTTCACTTCTCAACAAAGCGACATATTCGTTTTAGAGAATGGAAGGGACACAGTAGGTTTTGTGGCTCCTGAATAAACTAAGAAGAATGAAAACCAATACCCTACAGAATAAAAACTGATACCCTAAAAAAGGGGTGCTGGACTTTTTTTTTTTTAATTGAGGGTTTTTTGTTTTGTTTTGTTTTGTTTTAAACCCAAGTAGAGCAAGTCCTTTTATAAATGAGCTTCCAAAAGTGGAAGGACAAAGCTCGTGGGAACTTTAGGGCTTAAGAAAATTGGCCATTTCCAATACCTGGGAACAGAGCTGAAACAATTACTCACAGTTGACAAGTTGGGCAGACACAAAGCCAGGCAGTGACAGAGGTGTGACTTGATCTTGATTCTAAAGACCTCCACAATGATCACAGCATGAGATTAGCATACTCCTTCATCAGCTTAAGTGCAAGGCATAATTGATTAAACTTGAAGTAAGGTAAGCCACTGGGCCGCCACAATCATTGTAAAATTAATGTGCTTTTATGGGCAGTGGGTTCCCTGAGGATCACACGGTTTTGAAGAACACTTTATAGTATTGGTATTCTCTCTATAAGGAAAGGAAGGAATAAACAAGCAAGAGCAAAAATTAACCTTTCAATACAGAATCCACTTAAGATTCTATTATTTGAAGGACTCGTGAAGACATTAAATGACATCCTAAAATCTCAGAGCACGTATCACGCAGAATACATACATCTGTATGGAGCAATCTCATTCATATACAGATGTCAAACAAGCCTTAAAAACTGATAATGACAACAACTTATATTTTAAGTTTTGCATCATGAAAATAATATATGGAATTCTAAAACCTGAAAAATAGTGCCCAACTCTCTAACAAGACCATCCTATCATGTATATCCCCTTCCAGTGTTTTCTTAGCTCATATTTGTATATATTTTCACATGTTATCAGAATGCTTACCATTTGATAGCCTTTTTATAGTACTAAATACTACTGCAGAATAATGTTCATACTGCTACATAATATTTGCAGATATTCTCTTAATGGATATTACATTCAATAGATTTGCCATAATTATCTTCCATCTGAGCTACAGGGCACAACTGTCATAATTATCTTAACCATTTAACATTACTGGACATTTACATTGCTTACATTTCTTTTTTTCTTTTTTTTTTTTTTTAGATTGCTTACATTTCTTCATGATTGTGTATAGTGCTATAGTGAGCATTGCTTTTAATTTTAAAATATTTAAGATATATGTAAATATTTTAATTTTAAAATATGATTTAGTTAGGGTAAATTCTTAGGAGAAAGATTACAGATTATGTTTCAAAACATCCTAAATTGTCTGGAATAAAAGGCTAATGTGCTCTCCAAAAGGGTTCCTGCAATGTACCTACCATGAGTAGCAGATAGCAGTCCTGATGTACCACTGACCTCCCTAATTTTAGATCTTTGATGACATACCTGAAGGGGAAAAGCCAACTCTACTCTTTCACTGTCACTATTTATATAGCTTTCACTTCTCTGTATTGTCAGTCCCTTAGCTTAGAACTCTTAAAATGCCAAATTAAAATAAATACTGAGTAGAATGGAAATATGTACAGTCTCACTATAAAAGCTCAATCAAGAATATTTTATCACCTTCATATTTTGAATGCCTCAGCACTGGGGATCTTGTCTCTCCAAACATTAGTATCCAGTGTTCACCTTGAAAATTAAACTTGTCATCTTTATGCAAAATAAAGAGCTCCCTCCCTGCCCCATTGTATATTAATTGTCCTACCCCTTTCTTTGCTGGGCATATTTTGGATTCCTGCAGTCTCATTTATGTACCCAGAGGTAGCCAGATACTGACTGCATGCCATTGATACCAGACTGAAAATGGCCCTGTCTTCCCCAAATCCTTTCTCAGGTGATGGGCACAACCTATGTGAGCACCTGACCTCTGCAGCTGGTGCTGCTGGAAGGCTGCCCTGGTCAGCCCTTCCTTCTTCTGCTCATGATACCCCATTCAATCCCTAAAATCTCCATATTAAAAATAATCATCTAATCATTTTTCACTCTGCATTGGCAAAATCTGCAGTGACCCTCCCCATCCTTGCAAAATAGACATCAAACTCTGCAGTCATGATCCATCTGTTGATACCACCCTGCACATCACTCAAATCTACTCCTTTCCCATGTCATTGCCTTGGTCCCATCCACCATTATTTCTACCCGCATCATGACAGCCATAAAGTCTGCTGTACCACTGTCTCAACCTGTTCCTGCTGCTGCCAACAGAAATTGTTCGTCACAGCAAGCCCACTGTCCTCATGCCTCTTCCATGAGCTCTCATTTCTAGAGCTGGTCTTTAGCATACTATTTTCCTCACAAGCCCTGTCCCTCCCATATAATTGTCATTCCTAACAATTCAGGTCACTCATCAATCTAAGATCTGAGATGAACTAATCAGACACATAGTGTGCCAGAAAACCCTACCACATACCAATATCCTAGGATGGGAATAATGCATATCTACATTGGGGTACAAAGGCAGTCACATCTGTGGGAAATTGAATGGAGCCCAGCTTGCCTTGGGACAGGTATCAAATCATCTGCTTCCTGCAACCTTTCCCCATCACACTTCCTATACACACCAAGTTGAGAGGTTATAATGAATATCTGATACCACATGCATTAGGGCATGTATTAGGATGAAAAACTTAACTGCTCTACTGAGTCAGCTGTTTCAAAACATTTCCTCTCCTAATTTAAGTTTGGAGCCGATGTATAAAACTGATTTGTGCAATAAGCAAATTTACATAATTTCGAGTCCCACGAACTACAGGAGATAGGATAGAAAATGGATTGGAGGTCACTTTTTAAATGTATAGTAATGCTTTTGGTAAGGAATGGGAGTGAAAGCCTATGAAGGCAGCTAGAGATTTCAATCAGGGTGGAATAACACCCAGTTGATTTATCTAGTTACACCACACTCTGGGAGATCCTAATAAGATGATTTAACTGCTTTGAAATTTAAGAGAAAGCCTCATTGAGGAAAAGTAAGAGTTAAGCAAAAAGGGGCCACAGAAAGACCAATATTTTAGGAGGAGTACCCTTCAAGATACCAGGCCCCTTGGATGGGAAAGAGCAGGGATGCCTCTGAAGAACCTGCAGAAGATCATTATGTCTGGAGCCTAAATTGTGAAGGAGGTCATGCAGCAACATGACCCCAGAGAAATGGACCCACCTTCCAGACCACATTCTGTAATGTGTCTCTATGCTGAGAACAGTGACAGAAGAGAAAGAGTGTGGCAAAAACAGGTTGATGAACGTGATTTATATAAAAATATGATTTTTAGAGCATTGTCCTTTTCTCTATGAGATAGGAGATGGGGTCATTTCAGGTAGTATGGGTGTGGTGCTTTGCCTGCATGTGTAGTTTGTAGTGTGGGGTGTGTGTGTGTGTGTGTGTGTGTGTGTGTGTCTGGTGTCTGGTTTGTGATGTGTGCAGTTTGTGGGGTGTGCACGCATGCATACTGGTGTATATGTGTTGTGTGGAATGTCTGATGACAGTGAAGAAGGTTTGGAAAATATTTTATCCTCAGCAAGGGCCAATGTGAGAAATGGAGAAACATGGGTTTCGGCCATCTGAGACCTTCCTGTAGCACAGATGACCCTCTCTTTGAAATATCCTCCTATGTTCTTCCAGGAAATGTTCCTTGGAGCAATAAAGACAATTTTCTAGACAGGGTTTTGAAAGTCAATAATTTCTGTTTCCAAAAAAAAAAAAATCTATAATAGGTTTCACAAAAATGTCCAAAGCTTTTGGAGTTGGCCCGTGTGTGTTTGCATGTGTTAGGATACCTTACTTGGACATGGCCCCAAATGAAACAGGGTGGCATCTGAGATTGGTTGTTTGAATATGATGACTGTAGAATATTCACAAAATTGCAGTTGACAAATGAGTATTTAAACAGCTAGGTTTCCTTCATTGGTAAAGCAATGATACTACATAGCAAATGTAAATTGCAATTATATTCAGCAAGAAAAAAGAACATGACAAAAGCAATCAGAAAAATACAAAGGTTATATCTCCCCTCTTTTTTTTTTTTAAGAATGTCATATATGATCATATGGAGCCATATATCCTGAAAGTCTCTCACATAGTGTTGAAGGAACTTCTAAAGCTAAAACAATACATGCATAACAGCCAATGATTATACATTGGATGCTGTTCTTCAGGCCTATATTATCTTTTATCAGTGTCATTTTAGTAATGACTACTCCTATCCTATTTATTTTCATCTATGCCAGGGAGGACTTCACATACACAGGTTGATTGAAAGTCTTTCTGAATATCTACAAGAGTATGAACAGTTAAGTTCAATTTTAGGGTCAGTTTAACATTCTGGTTAAGTGCAAGGCTCATAAGTTTAATTAATTCACCAGAATACTAATCATTCAGCTCCTTGAGAAACAATAATGGCATTATGTAGCACATTATTTTATGAAGTGAGATGTGAAATCCCTTAGAAAGAGCTTAATGTTATTTTTGTGTTTTTTGATTGTTTAGAAAAGGCACTCAAATGGCTTAGAAATATAAACAGGAAGTAAGTCCAGGGTTTGTAAGTGATGTTAAAATGTGGACCATTATAAATAATAGTGGAAACAATAATTTCAATATTGTGTGTAATATCCAAATTCAAATTTACAGATAAAAAAATGAAAATACTGACTATATATTTCTGTTATCAAATTCTTAAGCTAAAATATAAATCACATGGTCACACACACAAAGCATAAATTACGTGTTCACACCGAGAAATCAAGCTCTCATTTGCTATGATGATATTCCCTGGTACTATTCCCCTGTTGGTGCAGTGATCCTGGCAGGCTACCTCTGCTGAAATAAGACTGTTTTTGGGTACAACATCTGTATAGTTTTTTAAATCATTTCTCTAGGATTACCGCATATGTAATATATACAATATAATTTATCACAGCCTTTTGAAATCAGGGTTTTACCACATTAAGTACACTGTAGAAACCTTTTTTCCGTATTTTAAATATAATTGTCTTAAGTATTTCCTCTGCATACAGAGCGCCACTTTGGATGATCTAAAATGCGCTTCAACAATAAAATATGATTTAAGAAACTTAAAAGAAGTATGACAGGCTAGAGTATTTACCCCTGTGTTTATCCGTGCTGATTTTTTCTTTCTTGCTAAAATTTCAAGACTTTTTCTGTTATAATTTTCTGTTTTGAGAACTTGGCTTCAGTCATCTCTAAAGGGAGATTTGCCACAGCAAATCCTCTTACTTATCTCTGTCTGAGAATTTACTTACTCCCCCTTCATTCCTGAACATACTTTGGTCTGATACAAACTTTGCTGTTGACAGTGCTTTCCTCTCAGCCCAGGACAAATGTGGTGCCACTTCCTCCTGGGATCAAGGTTTCGGAGGAGAAATCTGCTGTCAGCAGTTGGTTTCCCAATGGGTAACATCATTTCTCTGTGGCTGCTTTTAAGACTGTTTCTTCGTCTTTCATTTTCATATGGCTAATTATGTGGTATGTTTTGGTGTGATGTTTTTGTTGGTGGTGGTTTATCCTTTTGGGGGTTCACTCAATTTCTTGAATCTGCAGGCTTGTGCTTTTTGTCAAATTTGAGAATTTTGTAGTGATTTCTTTGAATACTTCCCCAATCTCTCTCTGTCTCTCCCTCTTTCTGTGTCTCTCTCTGTCTCTGTCTGTCTGTTTGTCACTAATATCATGATTCAGGTCCCTGAGACTCCGGGGACAGTGTTAAACTTTGTCAGACCTGTGATCCTGACAAACAATGGGGAGTTAAGAACTTCTGCCACCCCTTTTGTGTTTGGAAACAGCTTATAGCAAAGAACCATCCCGACCCACATGGTCTGGATAAGAGCCACCCTGTGTTTTGGTTTGCCTATGACCAGACCAGATATAAATCCTCCAAATTCTCGTTCTTTGTCTCAGAAATGGTTAGCTGAACTGCTTGTTCCCACTGATGGGTCAGAACAAAATGCGTGTTAACCAACACTGGCCTCCCTCTCCACCAGATCCTTGTATCTCACCCCCCTCAGTTGAGCCAGCAGACAAAGCTCCTGCAAGCAGGCCGGCCTCAGGGTAAGACCTTCTCTGACCTACCACCCATCATGGCCTCTCTTGTTCACCTCACTCACTGTCCCTGACTCACTGCAGCTCATTCTGCCTACCTGGTTAGGGTAGAGACTTAGCTCCTCATGCACCCCAGTGTCACTGCCTTTCTTGGAATGGGGAATGGAAGGTCACCCCCTAGGCCCCACTGAAGTGGCTGCTGGTGGGGAGTCTTTCAACAGCTATTTGGCTGGAGTAGAGCAAGTATTGTGAAAAAGAAAAAAAGCTTTTAATTTTCTAAAAAAAAAATGTGTAAGATAAAGAGGATTTAAAGCCTAGGAAAGATAAATGTGTCATGTACACATTTAACACCTTATTAGCTTTTTTGAACCCTCTTACTCTCTTAATTTTCTTTCTTGAATTTTGCCCCAGTAATGCCCCACCTAGAGAACAATGACAAACTCAGTACAATCTAAGTTGTGTTCATTTTTCTTGGCCTATAACTTAGGGACTATCACATATAGGAAATATTTCTTAGTATTCTCCCCTAGACCAGCAAGCACTGAGAAACTGAATTTACAAATAGAAAATGGCCAGGCCAAATATGAAAGCAGAACTCTGACCCACCACCTGCACCCACCTGTCCAGGTAACCAATTGATCTGTTATCTACAATTACCAGTCAAGAGAGCCAGCCTGCTGGAAATCAGGCTTATAGGAAGTCAGACTTGTGTGAAGTCAGACTGCTACCTCTCACAATAATCTGGGAAGCCAAATGATAACTTCTGTAACAATTGTACCAAATTGGCAGGGACCTGCATAATAACTGATAGCTTTCTTAATTTTGTCCTTGCTTTCAACTTAAAACCAACCAGAGAAAGCCAAATACACACCCATAACCAAGTGTATAGGATATCCTCCTTCTAGCGGCCCCACCTACAGCTCCCTCAGGCCAATGGCCTTCAATCAGAGCATCTCTGAAGCTGCCCCTGTCTCACTATAAAGCTTCCCGCACTCTTCCGTCTTCTTCGAGTCTTTGCCAAACACAAGTGATGGTGGTCAACTTCCTTTCAATAGCAAGCTTTGAACAACCAGCTGTGCTTTCCTCATCTGGTTTGTGTTCATTTATTTCTACATACCGAATATTTTCTGTTTTTCCATTGCTCTTTTGTGGTTCTATGTTTATAAGAGTCTTAAATGTTTATCTGTACCTTATCTCCACACTCTTTCAATCATCTATGAAGCAACTAGAGAGCAAGAGCCAGCTATTACACATAAGAGATTTCCCCAAATCATATTTGTACAAACCTCAAACTTTAGTATTGAGCACAAAGTGGACTTTGAGTACAAAACTCAAAATTAGCCAGTGTCTACTAACATAGCTTGCTAAATTACATTCAAAATCTTTAAAAAAAAAATAAGTGGTATGCTGTTTGAAGACATCATGTTAAGACTTTGGGGGACACAATATTTTTTTTTTTAACTGAAACTCTTTTCATAGACTCACAAATAGGGAAAAAGACTTTTTTTTTTTCATTTCTTTCATCCATTCCCTTCTTTTTATAAATATATATAAGTCATTATCTATCTTCCAGGATGTGCTTTACATATTAAGGGAAAACAAAACAAAATGCAAACAAACAAATGAACAAAAACATGTGCTCTCTAAAATTTAGAGATTGAAGGAGAAAAAATTATATGGTTACAAAACATGTAAAATGCATTCAACTGAGGGAATGCAATGACCTGGTAGCATGGTGGGGTCTGGGTGCAGATCAGGAGGCTCTCCAAGACACAATGTCCAAGTTAGTGGCAGAAAAGGGGGGGCATTCCAGGAAGAGTGACAAAAGTTGCAAAATTATGCCAATGTCAAAGAACACTTTATATCAGATTCCAGATTCCAAAGTGTCTTATTTTTACACCAAACTAAGGAGCTTGCAAGATGCTATAAATGGTGTGAGGTTTGAAAGGTGAAGTGGTATGGAAAGACAAGGTAATCATGACTGGTGAGATCTGCAGTGAATACCTATCAGACATAAGATTCATTCATTCATTCATTCAACCAGTCATGCATCCATACATCCATGCCTGCATCCATCTATTATCCATCCCTGCTACCAATCCTTGCTGTATGTTTATTACATTCCAGACACGGTATTAGGGCCACAGAGAAACAATGGTGATCAACAGTCTCTGTCTAGCAGAGGATACTGGCATTATCAATCAAGTTTTCATCTGGTAAAGTATTAAATTAGAATTGTGATCATTGTTACTAGAGCTAAAACTTTTACAGGTGGGCATAGAAGGGGAAATGCCCTCCACACAAATATGGGCTGACCTCATAATAGGGTTCTCACATGGTAGTCATCACAGATAAACTATATCAGGCTCAATAACTGTCATTGTGGTATTTGGGAAAGCTATAGAAATTATGTGCAGGTGTTTGAAGGATGAATGACATACATTTATTTTATCTGATGTTCATCAACTTGAGATTTCTTTCTTCCACATTAAGTTAAATTGCTTTGTTAAAACAGAATGAAAATCTCAACAATTGTATCTCACCCAAATTTTTGATACTTTTCATAGTTCTCAATGATATCAAATCAACATGATGTGTTTGGGAAAAAACTCTATGAGGCCCTTGAATAAATCCACAAAACGTAGGTGAAGACAGGCATAACAAACAGAATATGACACAAATACAAACATTTATACCATGAAGAAAGTAGGTGAGTCATGGCAAAGAGATTCCATTTATTCATAGCCTTGCAAAAGGAATAAATTAGTATCAAATCTTACCTTTGCTTATTTCAACCAAAAGACTATTTTGAAAGAAATGCATTTCCATGAAAGATTTAGATAATATTAAAATTTCTTTCATTTCTAGCTACTAAAAAATAAGTTTTATAGAAAATGCTTCAATAGGGCACCTACGTGGCTCAGCTGGTTAAGCAACTGCCTTCGGCTCAGGTCATGATCCTGGAGTCCCTGGATCGAGTCCCATATCGGGCTCCTTGCTCAGCAGGGGGTCTGCTTCTCCCTCTGACCCTCCCCCCTCTCATGTGCTCTCTCTCTCTCATTCTCTCTCTCAAATAAATAAATAAAATCTTTAAAAAAAAAAAGGAAGAAAATGCTTCAATGATTTCCAGGAGTTTAAGTAGAGAGTTATCAATTGTCTCGTTACAAGCATCATATTTTTAAATATTTTATGATTGTTTTTACAAATGTTTTCCATGTGTACATACTGAAGAAATATCTATAGTATCTGTAGGTATATAGAGAATACAAAAACATATACTCTCATATTTATATGTATGTAGGGAATATATAGATACATTCTAAGATGTTTATATACCCTAATTTATAACTATAGATGAAGTTCACACTTAGTGAGCACGACGTAATAGGTAACTGATGTTATTTGGTGATGTTTTGTTGTTATATGCCAAATCTTATGAAGGGGGTGGAATCTTCTTCCTCAAGAAAATAAAAGAAAAAACAGAATCAACATATGAAAGCCTGCATGCAGAATAAAAGTATAATGCACACCAAATCAATTCTAAACTTCAATTAACACAAGTTTTCCTTAGATGAGTTCAAATAAAAATCATTGATTTATATTCACATAGGAACTTTTAACACACATGCACACACCTCACACCTACTTTTTTTTTTTAGTGTTTACACTTTAGAGATCAATTACATTTATTATTTTTAAATATTTTCCTTATTTGAGAGAGAGAGGGAGAAACAAAGAGCAAGAGGAAGGGCAGAGTTAAAGGGAGAAGCAGACTCCCTGTTGAGCAGGGAGACTGACATGGGGCTCAATCCTAGGACCCTGGGACCATGACCTGAGCTAAAGGCAGACATTTAACTGACTGAGCCACCCAGGTGCCCCGAGATCAATTACATTTAATTGAGGAAACATATTTAGAGCTTTTTTATGAATCAAATTTGATTTAAAATGTTAGGACAAAAAGATGATGAAACTCAGGAGGTCACAGCTATGTCACAAGGCAACAGATATGATAAAAGAGTTGGCAGGATGTGGTGAGTACAGTGATAAAAATTGGTGTGGATAATTATGGCAGCACTAGGGGAGGCACCCATAACCTGACCTGGAGGCAAGGTGTACCAGGAATGGTGGTGGGCGATGGGAATCAGAGAATAAGAATACTTTCATATAAATTTCCGGAGCAGAAACTACATAAGAATCTAGTCCCAAGATAGCAATGGAGCTAATGGAGAAAAGCAACATCCTCATGGTCCCTTAGACAGTGAGAAAGCTGGACCAGCTATGAATTTCTAACCTACTGGATGGTCAGTTTTTTTCCTCACCTAGGGGATAATAACAGGAAAAGGTTAACAACCTTGAAAAACTACTTTGCCAAATGTTCAACCACTTTCCTCTGGTGCCCTTTGAAAGGACAGAGGATCCAGTTACTACATTCAAGGGATGTCTCAAAGACGTAGGTATCCAATATGTCAGCACCAAACAAACTCACTATTGTAGAACACCACCTAGACTCTGCTTTGGGGAAGTCTATCTGATGCAAATATGACCGACAGGACTCAGATGTTATTTAAATCTACTCTTGGAAAATGTTTGCAGAGCAGGACCTCAAAGAGCTCTTCAAGGAAAAGAAAAAAAGAAAACAGAATAAGGCATAGGTTACATCACAAAATCTTTATCATAGGAGGAAGTGAAGACTTTTGGAATTATCTTGTGGACATTTGCTATGGGCTAGCAGACACTTTTTAAACATCAACACACTTAATCCTCCCAAGCCCAGATGAGATGAGATAAAGTTCATTTTAGAGAAGAGACCTAGGAGTTCAGAAAATTTCAGGAACCCAACTCAAGGTTATATAACTTAAGAGGTAGAGGTGAAATTTCCAGTGGTTTTGTCTATGCCAAAGTCAGTGTGTTCTTTCTATCTTGCAAGCTGTGTTTTTTTGTGGAAGAATAGAAACTAACAGACCGTTTCACTGAGAAATTTAGTTTTCCTTGGGTAGATGAACTCCATGTAGAAAAAAAATGTAATAGAGTATATGTTCAAGTACTAAACAGTTTGATAGCTCACAAAAGCTACAGTAATGAGCCTCCACAGGAGAGTTCTTGAAGTGAATCTCTGAGTAGTAATTGAACCTCCAATGAAGAAGATGAGAACTTCCTCTCCTGTCCTCACTGCTTTACCAAGTGGGAGAGATCATCACCATCACATGAGCTCTGGCAGCAGTGAGACTGGATTCTTATAGCTCTTCTGGAGACATTCTATTCAAAGATCAGGAGAGGCTCCCTTTTTCCTTTTTATACCCCCAATTAATGAATACATCTCATTTATTAGTTAGTAAATGAAAGATTTAGAACTTCAGGAAGGCAACATTTCTTACCAAAGGGACCTACAACAAATTGAAGTTTCTACTTAAGGCAAAACTAAGAAATAATTAGGTTTTCTTGCACTAAGTTGTCAGCACCCTGTGGTCTTTCTCCCTGACCACTTAACAACTACATGGTGATTTCAGACCCTTGCCTCTCTCTGCAGAGGAAGTAATGGCTTTGGCCTCTAATGAGCTCATGGACACAATATGATCCATGCCTCCTCCACGATGTCACCACTCCCCGTGAAGGAAGAAGGGATGACAACTGGCAGTAAGATATCCAGTTAAACATCGTGTTTCTTACCAGGGCCCTGAGGGGGCGAGTCAACATGTATCCAACTCTACAAGAATCCCCAAATTGTGTAAGCTCTAAAAACTAAAGTACATCTCATCTTTTGGTTCCTCTGTTCATACTTCTTATGATTTAACTCATGTTAGAGTGAAGTCATAACATAACAGGAGGGAACATATCATAACATTTGCAATGACCATTTACTGAGTATATTGAGCAACTGGTGAAAGAAACATTGTCAACGGCAAATGGCCAACGTCCTCGTCTGCCACACGAGAACTTCCAACGTGCTCCTGGCAGGGCGAGCATTCAAAGGCAAACTAACAGAAATAAAAGTTTTGTGTTAGGAAGTAGTAGGAGATATCTTAAAATACATGCTAATTATCAGTTCCTTGAATACCTAAGAAGTATGGGTTTGCTAATGCCTTGGGTACCCTTCCAAGAAATTAGAACTGATTTTCACCCCC
Organism: Mirounga leonina; assembly: GCF_011800145.1. Lineage (NCBI taxonomy): Eukaryota > Metazoa > Chordata > Mammalia > Carnivora > Phocidae > Mirounga > Mirounga leonina. Next base: position 37,439,114 of record NW_023270320.1, on the reverse strand, counting down.
AGGGACACTACCAGTTTCACATGAGCATTTTATTAAAACATGCAATTTAATTATACTATTTGTAAATTATGTATTATGCCAAAATGCCTTAAGGAAAAATGTTATTTATGCACATATGACTACAAGTTATTTTTCACATTTATGTATCTGACCCACATCTCCCAATGCTTTAAACCCAGAAAAGATTCAGTGCATAACATGAGAATGAAAAATGAATGAAACAGTGAGCCAATAAATTAGACAGTCAGGTTTCTAGAAATCAGCTAACAAACATTCAGTATTTACCCAGAACTCTGCCAGACACTAAGAAATATAAAAGATGATCTTGGTCTCCAAATATAAAACTATTTTATTGAATAGTCAAAGTTAATAGCAACATGATGATTTTCATAAAATGGCCATTGAAGCTATGTTTGCATAAAATGGATTGAGCTGTACCAAAAAAAAAAAAAATGTAAAACTGAAGTTTACAATGTTCAAGATGCACTAGAATATACAAAATAAAATATGACCTCTTAACTCATAAGTAATACAGAATGGGAAATTGCATGATTGTCTTCTTTTGTTCTTATTTTCTCTTTTGTGAAAATTCAAGCATTATTGAAATTTGGAAAAAGCAGTCTGATAAATATATTAATCTTAGAGTAGAAAAAGTGGTTTTTAAAAGGCAAACACTTATGGGGCTCCTGGGTGGCTCAGTCGGTTAAGCGTCTGACTTCAGCTCAGGTCATGATCCCAGGGTCCTGGGATCAAGTCCCGCATCAGACTCCCTGCTCAGCGGGAAGCCTGCTTCTCCCTCTCCCTCTGCTGCTCCCCCTACTTGTTCTTTCTGTTCTCTCTCTCAAATAAATAAATAAACAAACAAAAAATAAATAAAAGGCAAATACTTATTATGGTTAACCTTTTAAATGACTACTCGAAATCTTAAACAATCTAGATATTCCCTCTACACTCTAGAAGTTATTTAGACTCTAAGACAGCAAGATCACAGATTCTGAAATTTTGATTTTTTTTCATGGTCTTCCACATGCACCATGTTTTCCCCCTATGAATGTGCTTTTGTTGTAATTTGTAGATATTTCTTTTTTTTTTAATATTTTATTTATTTATTTGACAGAGAGAGACATAGCGAGAGAGGGAACACAAGCAGGGGGAGTGGGAGAGGGAGAAGCAGGCTCCCCGCAGAGCAGGGAGCCCAATGTGGGACTTGATCCCAGGACCCCGGGATCATGACCTGAGCTGAAGGCAGATGCTTAACCAACTGAGCCACCCAGGTGCCCGATATTTCAAGCATTATTTAAAGTAAATGAATTGCACATAAGTGTTTTCTGATGTAAAGACCCTACATCCTGGGTTAAGACAGATCTGCATTAATTCTTAGTTTTACCAGCTATTTCCTTGTTTATAGAGAGATTACCTCCACGATGGGTTTTTGGTTGGTTCGTATGTGATAGAAACAGTGAGTCTCCGATAATGTTCACAGAACCCTAAAGTTTCAAAGAGATACAGCAGAGATGATATAACATGGGATGAGGGGAGGGGTGCCCTGTGTTTGGATGCAGGACACTGCCATGGAATGACCCTGAAAAGGAAACCCCCTTTTATGTGTTTAAAAGTAAGGGGGTTTTGAGGAGGATGATTAATTAAAAAAAAAAAGAGGAGTCCCACATACATAAAGCATTTTTCAAACCACGAGATAAATGTATAGAATACTTCCCAAAATGTCAGTGCTTAGTGAGTGAGGTACCAGTGGTCACTGTTGTCCTTGCTGCACTGTTGCCCACCTAATCTCAGGGAGGGGACGAATCTTCCTCCTCAGAAAGATGAAGACAAAATCCAGATGTGAAATCCTGGTTACAGAAGGAAAGTATGATGCACACCAAATTAATTTTAAATTTCAATTAACACATGTTTTTCTTAGATCAATTCAAGAGAAAAAGCATTAGCAAGAGTAAGTAGCATTGACGATACACTTGTGTGGCCGGGCACTGTGTGTGTAAGCGGCTGGAGGATGTGTGAGCGCAGGGCCTTGGTCTCCTAGAACTGATCACTTGCACCGAACACACTGTAGCAAACCCTCCACACTCACTGAGGTAAAGGACTCTCCTTAGCTGTTTCAGTTTCTACATTTTCCAGAGACAGAATTAAAGCATCCAGTTTAAGTGCCAGTCACTTAAAAGGAGACACACAAACAGATAAAGACGGAGACATGGAGGGGGTGGGGAGGAGGGAGAGAAAGAGCGGGGACCGTTTTAGGTACCAAAGAGCTGCAAATTTGAACCAGCAGTTCTTGACAGAGGTTGAGATGAAGTACCGTATTGGGTGGGCGAGAGGTGCTATCCCAGCCAAGACACATCTGTATCACTTAGGAGGCTTTCACACTTTCAAATTTTCCTTTTTCTTTTTTTTTCCTGCCTACTTCCTCCAGAAATGTTCTTTTATATAGCAAAGTAGCTGCTATATTTTAGGCATTCACCAAACATTTGTTTAATGCATTTTTCACCAAATCAAACCATTTTGGGGAAGATGACAGTACATCCCATCCTTCAAGTGTCTTGCGGAGGAAATACAGGTTGATGTTGGCATAGCACACCGTTCAGGACTTAATATTTTTTGAGATGCTACAGCAGTTATGGAATAAATATGTGGAGACATAACTGAAAGTCAGAATGAATTCCTTTATCAACACATAAAATGGTGTGTTGATTTTTCTCCTATGGGTTTACAACTCAGTTGTCCCTATCTGTAAAGAAGCACCAATCCCAAACTTTTATCCAACTACACTGTTAGTGACATTGTGTAACATCTGTACGCATGAATAACCAAGTAACATTCACATCTGAATAACTAACATCTGAATAACATTCACACCTGTGGAAGTGTAATAACAATACTTAGTTATGTAATTAGTTATATAATAACAATACTTAGTTATGTTATTATGCTTCCACAAGTTTGGATGCCTATGATAATTATTATAACAATTGGAATAACTTATTTTTTTCAATTTAGAAGGACATGGTATTTGGTTATTGTTTAAGATTTTTCCATAAATATATAGTAAGAATTCCACTCTCTTATCTCCACAAACAAAACCCAAGATCTTTGCCATTAGATTGCCAGTTCCTCTCTCACATATCTGTCCTTCCATCGTGCCTCTACCCTGTGTGTGTGTTTGGGGGTGGTATAATAGATAAAAATTGCATTGAGGGAAACAGGTCATTTGCAAGTAATGGAATAAATCTTGCATTTGGGATCTAAAGTCAAGAGAAAATGCAGATAAGCACTCATTAATTAACAAAGTCATTTAAAGAGCTTTTAGGTTAAAGATAAGTGTAAAAACAACTTGATTGAGATGCTTATCCTTCTTGAATTAGTAAGTAATTAAAAATGAAATGCCTAAACTCCAGACTCTTACCAACTCTGTTTTTGATGTCACTGATTTTCAATTCAAGGTTTAATACTATTTTTCTGAAATCTCGAACAGTGCATTTCACTGTATTGGTTGTGATTCTCAGTCAATAGTTAACATGCATTGATACAGTCCTTACAAGCAAGTTAATTGTAAACTATTTGAAAAGCTAACTTTTACCCACAAGTCATAGTGCAACTGACGGGGAAGATGTCAGAATTCTGTTCTAAAGGAAGGTAAATTCTAAAAACTTTCTCAACTGCAAGACTGCAAAGTCGGAGGCAGGTTTTTAATTTTGTTCTCTGTGATAAAAACAAAGCAAGATTGCAATCATGATAGCAACGCTTGTGTTACCCATTCAGTGAACATCTTGAGGGCTTACATTTATCAGAGCACCTTGATATGCAAAGTGTTCACTGCTTAACTGAATAAACCTCTTCTAGTTTGATCAGTGGACCTCACATATGGATGCACATTATAATAAAATGAGGAATATATTAATAGTTACTGAAGCATGGGCCACCCTCCAGATCAATTAATTCAAAATCTCTCTGGACACCGACAATTTTTGCAAAGTTCCCCAAGTGATTCCAATTATAGACGTGGCTGAAAAGTTATTTAAACCATGGCTATAATAATTCCATTTTTCTTTTCTTCAGTTCCCACCTTTCTTTTACACACTAGTTTCTTCTAAATGTCCCCAAAAATCTTAACATACTCTGATGCTCGCTTTTTCTTTTTAATAAACCTGTTTCATGGAAATATGTTGCCTCTGGCTTCTGTCATCTGTAAGTGAGCCTCAGCCAACATAATCTTCTTTCAAAAATGGAAATAACTGATATTTCTCTTTATGGCTTTGATAGGGTAGTAGGGCCCAGACTTACTCTCCAACCTGAAACTACAAAAAAAAAAAAAAAAAAAAGTAAAAGAAAAAAGAAAAGAAAGAAAGAAAGAAAGAAAGAAAGAAAGAAAGAAAGAAAGAAAGAAAAAGAAAAATATAGGAAATAATCCTTTTTGTATGTTGAATAATAGGTAATTCAGGGCATTGATTCATGAGGGAAGAAAAACAAGTGAGTCTATCATTACCCTGTGTATTGCCCAGCAAGAGTTTGCAGAGAGCAGAGAGGGTAAGGGGACCCAGACAGGGTCTGGCAGTTTCCCTGATTAGAAGAGACAGGGTTGACATGGGGCAGAGCAGGGTGAGGGGCCTGAACTACAGGGCAAAGTACAGAGGGGAGAGAGCCACATGGAGAGATGCACAGAGGATTTCCTAAAGTTTCCAATTGAGAACCATCAGCATAGCCATGGGACAAAATTACCCCAGGCAAGACAGTCACTGAGCTGAAGCTGGAGAAAGAGCAATCAGAAGGAGCAGAGGAGTTTACTCTCAGAGTTCACACTGAGCCAGGTGTTTCTGTTCTCACAGCCAGAGTGGGAAAATCCCATAATACAGGAGCATTGGGTAAAGTGCTCAGGTTATTGCCTCAGTAACAAGGAAAAAAAAAATAGTTCTAGAATAGAGACTTCTCTTGTCCCACTTAGGGTTTAAAAGCAATTTCAAAGGGATCCAACTGTTTGCAAGTAACTTAACTGTGCACCAGAACAAACCATGAAGTTTTAACTATTTAAAGAAATCTAAAAATATATAGCACTTGAAAAGGTAAAATTTACAATGTCTGGCATCTAAGCAAAAATTACCAGGCATGCAAAGAAGCAAGAAAACATGACTCATAACGAGGAGAAAAATAAAACCAATAAAACAATCATCGTCCTCTGATGAAGTCACGCTATTTGTTTTCCTTCAATGAATCACACCAACAAATCTATTTTTCTGCTTAAAATTTCTTTCCCTTCTCATCTGCTTCCTCCCAATGTAAGGCACTTCCCTCTTCTGAAGGTCCTGTTTAAGTATTACCTCCATATGTAGGTTCCTCTATAAATTATTTTCTCATGTGTATTCACATTATGTCTTACATACACCTCCATTAACACTCATCATGCTCCCTTATGTTACACAAAATTTTTGTCTTTCTTTCCTCTGTGCCAGTCAAAGGAAGGGATAGTGTCATACATGTGTGTGTCCTAACACCTAGCACATTAACTGGAACGCAGTGTCCAAAATGTTTGCCAAATACATAAATAAATCAATGAAGGATGCTTCAGGTTCCCTTGCTTATTATTCATACTCTCGGTGTTGATATGTTCAGAGTTCACCAAGTCTCTTTTCTATTATTTCCTCCAGAAATGGCTTTCTCCCCTGTCTCACCTCATTAGTCAAAAGACATGGACTTAGCAATTAGAAAATTATTTTCATCTGAAACCTGTTTCTAGCACTTTGGGACCTGTGGCACTGAGAACTTATTTTCTCTTACTTCTCCATGCATATGATCTAGACAAATAATCCAAAGGCAAAGGATGGTTTAAAGACTGAAGGAGAGAATGTGTGTGTCTGGTGCATAAAAGGCACTGAGTAAACTCCCCTTGATGCTCTTCTTCGGCATAGTTTAGTGGTGATGAACATGAAAGCGTTGCTCCAAATTTCTTGTTAAAATAGTGATAGAAATCAGTGGATTTGTTGATAAATATTTCCACAGTCAAGGAACATCTAATAATACTCACTGTTTACAGAATATTACTTATTTTTAAAGATTTGGCAACAAAGTTGAAAGTAAAATAAGAACCTGGAAAGGGTAGGATACTGTCCAACCTGAAAATATATAGGTACAGACTTAAGTGATAAGAAAGGAGAAGGTAGAGAAGTTTAGGTAATTATTCTGAAGCTGTTTCTTCCTTTTTGCAATGAAAAGGGGTTATGTTCACACTGACTATCCCTTTCTAGTTCTAAAGATTTTTGTCCACTGATGTAAGATAAGATAATTTGGGTGTCATTTTAAGTCAATTCTGCTTAAAAGATTCTATAGCAAGGAGAAAATTATTATATTATAGTCATAGTCAATATAGTAATTAAGCCTCTTAAAATTATGAAAAGTGAGAAATACAAATATAATATACATATAAATTCTTCCTGGATAACAAGGCACTCAATGTCATAGCCACATTCTTGTCTCCTTGATAGGAAGTTGCCCTACACAGAGGTCAGACCATTTTGCTCCAACTGAGCATCCTGGCAGTACCAGGGACCTCCACAGACAAACACAGACATGAGAATCCCACCTGGGGAGATGATCTGGTAGGCACCACACATTTGTGCTCCAGAGAGTCTATGTGGCTGATCTAGAAACTGGAAGACAGAAGAGAAAGGACAGTGAACAGAAGCCAAGAGGCAACAGAATCTATGAGAAAGATAAAGAAAAATGTAAAATAGAGTAGAGTGAAGTAGAGGGATAGAGAGTGGGATGTCAATGTTTGAATTCAGCTCCCTCAAGTTCTTCTTTCCCATTGCCACATGGCCACCTTTTAGTTTCACTTCCTAGGCTATGACAGGTGGAAAGCCAGAGTGCTCCGTGCTGAGGAACTGTTTGCCGGGCAGCTTCTACCAAGAAAGCATACCATCAGAGTCTCGAAGGAAGGAAATGAGCCATGCACTTGGAGAGAACACATCTTCTGGCCCCAGGCACTGGGACTGGGCAGCCGGGGGCACCGCTTCTTGCTGCCAGGGCTCCCATGGTTCCAGATGCAGACCACTCCCTGAACAGCCCAGGACCACTGTGCAGTTCTACAGCCTTCCAAGAGGCTCAGCGTAAACTCAATAGCCTTCGCCTTCCCAACTAGACCCCCTCTGAAATCTTCTGCTTAAACTGCTCACATGCAGCTGGGAATGCTGAACAATGAACCAGCGCATGGAGAGAGGAGAAGGAACATCACAACAGGGGAGTCTGTGGGATGTGTGAGGAGATGCATCTTCAGGTAGTTCCCTGAACCTGGGATGTGTGACTTCAGAGAACTTCTATCTTACCCCACTAATAGTGCATCTTACCAATGAATCAGCTCCATCACAGAGGTCAGTATGTGGAAGAGCTCTGAATAGCAGCCATTAAATCAATGAGCTGTCAGGGAGGAAAGAAGAGAGACCCTTCATCCCAGCAGGGAGGCTAAGAGCGTTTCTAAGTGTAAAACAGCTAATCAAGCCCCTCTCCTGAAGACTCTTTGGAAACAGATGATATGGCCTTAAAAGAGGGGTGTTTCTCCACCTCAATTGCCCTCTCCCAAGAATTGGATCCTAGGGGCCACTGTTGTGGAGCAATTTCAAAGGACGAATGAATAAAGAAAGAGTGAAATGGGCTAGTTCCCTCTTACAGCCTTAGGAACAATACAGAAGAAAACAGAACAACATGGCCTGTCAGACCAGCCCAGAGAATGTAAGGACAATTCTATTTATCATGTCATCCACAAGACGTGGTGATAGAGGAGTCAAGGTTTTGGGTTTATTTTGGTTTTATCACCTGAAATGAAAGTTGAAGGACTGTTGGCTAAGAGTCTACTGTTATATTTTGGAGAGAGCACAACCTTGGCAAAGAAGGGCCTGTGGACATCTCAGACCCACACATTATAGAACATTGGCTCCTCAGAAATTTTCAGTCCTGAGTTAATTTTAGATCTAGAGCCTCTTAAATGAAAGGAGGGCAATCATATTTGGACAAGATTCCACTGCCTGACCCACTGAATGCTGCCCCATCATTCTAAAGCACTCTGGCTATGCACCTAGGGAGAGCAGGGGTGAGTAATCAGAGGCTGAACCTGAGGTAAGCCCAGTGCACACACCATCAAATGCCACTGTGATCTGTCACAGAAGCAACTCTGCGGAGGCCAGGTAATGAAAGAAGCTTGCTTCATGTGAGAACACTGAGTTCTCCAATCCCCCCGTGCGTATCATCTATTGATTTTCACGTGTTTACATGGGATCAATATCTTTGGCAACTGAAAGAATACATACGTTGTTACTTCTAACTGTGAAGAAAGAATTATTATAGGAGGGAGGAAGACATGAAAGCATTTGAATATTTTCTCAACCCAGCAAAATGACAAAACAACCACCATCTATCTGTGGGGCTAGAGAGTAGTGTGTATGGTAGATGAAATGTAACATAAGGAAAAGTGGAAGTTGGAAGCATCTCTAACATTTTCCGTCTCCCTGACCAACAAAAACAATAGGAAACCACAGAAAATGCAGGATTAAAAGATGTGCTAAATATGGCTCAAAGACAGAGGACGTGAACAGGTCTGGACCCAAGAAGATGGAACATTTATTTTGGGTAATATGAAATGGGCAACAGTGGAAGGTCTAATCAAATTTAATGGAAGGTTGAACATGCAGGGGTGGGATTCAGAAAATAAATCACAAACAGAAGTTTGGCTTTGAGAGTCCTCGACCAAAAGGTCATAGTTGAAGCTTTGGAAAAGAGTTAGTCTACAAAGGACTGTATATAAGGAGAAGAAAGAGAGTTATGAGCCATAACCTTAAAGAGTGTCTACTTTTGAAGTGCAGGCAGACAGAAAGGAGTCAATAAAGGAAACAAAGAGGAAGTGGGGGGGGGGCAGGGAAGGTCGATATCATGGACCCACCAGAGGAGAAAATCCTAAATAAGAGACAGAATATAGCATAGTTCTATGAAGAAAGAGTGGAGAATCCACCTATCACATCTGCTGTCATTGATAGCCAGCCCTGATAGAATATAGAAATGCCCTACATTGTTATGTATGTAACCTAGAAATGATACATCTCTTCTCTTTAAAAACGATATAAAACTTCATTTTCTTTGGTCTTCAGTACAAATTCCCATTTTATAGTCATTTGTTCTCTCAGTGGTTTTTTTGGTTTTTTGTTTTTCCTTACATTTTTGACTCCTTCCTTTGTGAGAACAATTTGAAAAGAGAATAAAAATAGGCAGGAAGCTAAAAGGAAGGTTAATGGGAAAAAAAAAAAAAAAACCCACAAAACTCTGAAGGAGTTCATTGGGCAAATCACAGAGCCATCACCCAATCAGCGAAAATGTTTGTGACTTCCAGGTTGCTGTCTGTTGGTACCTAGCAGCCAACCGTCCCCTGCGCCACCTGCATTCATCCCTGTGTGATGCGCTGAGTTTCCTAGCTTCAATGTTAGCTCTCCCACTGAGCGCTCATCATGGTCATCCATATTGCAAAGACATTAGGAAATCAGAAGGGGGAAAAAACGACACAACATCTGTTCATAGAATGTGGTTTTAGTCTAGACACAGATAATAAAAGTATACAATAAGTGATGACAAGAAATCTAGAGTTGAAGAAAATTAGTTAAATATATTAACTTTTTAATCCAAAGATGAAATCCAGCTCTCCTTTTGCAAAAATCTCTCTGTAGGTATAAAATAAGGCAAAATTTTGGGACACCTGTGTGGCTCCGTTGGTTGGGCATCCAACTCTTGATTTTGGCTCAGGTTATGATCCCAGGGTCCTGGGATTGAGCCCCGTGTCAGGCTCTGCTCTCAGCAGAGTGTCTGCCTGAGATTCTCTCTCTCTCCTTCTGCCCCTCCCCCATGAGCACTTTCTCTCTCAGGTAAATAATCTTTAAAAAATAAATAAAATAAGGCAAAATTTGGTTTGAAAATTAAAACATTTTGTACAGAACTTTTCATTCTTCCTTTTTATTTTGTGCCTCTAATGTGTAATACTAACTCTGCAAGTAGATATCCCCATGTCCATTTATTCATAGCCCAATGCTGGGGTGCCTGGGTGGCTCAGTCGTTAAGCGTCTGCCTTCGGCTCAGGTCATGATCCCGGGGTCCTGGGATCGAGCCCCGCATCGGGCTCCTTGCTCTGCGGGAAGCCTGCTTCTCCCTCTCCCTCTGCTGTTCCCCCTGCTTGTGTTCCCTCTCTCTCTCTCTCTCTGTCAAATAAATAAATAAAATCTTTAAAAAAAAAAAAAAAGAAAGAAAGAAATGCTCAGAGATGTCATAGTCTTATTCAAGGTCATGTTACAAGACAGTAACTATTCTGGTTTTCACATTCTATACATTTTCTCTTATGGTGCACCCACTTACTACAAAAATTCCCTGTCAGATAGAACAATTCTCTCCATATCTTTGCAATCTGGCTTCCCATAGCTCAGTTAAGCCAGATGTGAGGTCTCAGACTTCAATCTTTCTCAGCATTAATAACCTTTTTTACCATGATTTCTTCTTATTTTTTCTACTTTCTGAACAGTTTGGACTTCTTAATTTTCATAAATTTCTATTTTCATGTAGAAGGCAAAAGTTGACAGACTTATGGAAAGTATAAAATGTTGTTCCTGTAGTTTTATTCTAAGTCAAGTCACTTTGTTTAGAAATACCTATAGTTTGTTAACGATAAAATGACCTTTCCTCTTTGAGTGGTACATCCACATGTTCTTCCTACTTGGAAGTGTTTTTGAAGCTATACTGAGGCCTGAAATCCATTGTTGTGGTTTCTTTAGAGTTACCGAGTTGTTGTTGTTGTTGTTGTTTTTAAGTTGGAATTCTGACAAAGCATCCTCTCTTCTTTAAAGAAACTTTGAATAATGCCACCATGGTTTTAGAAGTTTAAGCAATTTTTGCCAGAATAATTGTAACTAAATCTCGCAAAATGCCCTTATCAGTTGGACTTTGTGTAAATTCTGGGGTGCTTAGTTTGCAATTGCACTTTTTTAGGGGGGGTAATGAATTCTCAAATTTGGTAGAATCTCACTATGATATTTATGTCTATGGTCGCTATTCCTATTGGCCTCAGATATGTGTCTTCCTTTATAAGTGAAGACTGCTGACCCAACCCCTGGAGAATGACAGTGTAATATACAAAAATCACAGAGCAGGCAGACCCAGGACAGAGGTCAAGTCTGCAGACTGCACAACTTCTCCTGCTGCCTAACACCAAACACATTGTTTACATCCAGCCCTTAACATGTGCTAAATGTACAGATTCTGAAGTACAAATCATTTTGGCCCTGGTCATTGAAAGATACACACAATACAAACAGAAATTCACATTGCTCAATCCTTGAAAGAAAATGCTTGTTTTCTTCATGTTCTGTTCATCAGTAGAACACTTTTAGCTGACTCCTCCTCGGTCATCCCTGAGGCAACTTCACAAACTAACCTTGCTCCAGGCATCACCTCACGATATATACATGTACCAAATGGTCATGCCTGATACCTTAAACTGATACAATGTCATATGTGAGTTCTATCTCAGTAAAGTGGGGGAAAGACTTTACAAAGATGGGTATCCAAGCAAATATTCAGTAGAAGTGGAAGAATTGGAATACAGCCATATGAAGCAGTTTCGTCTGGTCCAGCGGGACCCAACATATCTTGCGGCACTCTTTTACAGACTGCACTGCATTATAGATAATATTTATTAACTGCATTAAAATAATTATTATTTAAGCATTTGAATTATGCAAATATCTGATCATTTAAATTTTATTTATGTAAATATTTGAATATGTAAATTTTAATTATTCGAATCTTCACATACTTAGATCTGTCATTTCCAGGGCCACCACATCATGGATTTAGCGTTTTTGTAATAATCTTAAATTGAGAAGGCATCACTTTATAGGTCATAGATCTAATTCTATTTTACCTGCTTTTACATCTTCCCATGTCTTTGTATTTTCTACCCTCCTACCCCCTTACTCCACTTTCTGGATATTGAAGACACCTCTAAGTGAATTTGTGACTTACCTATTTCCAGCTGTCTCCACGGGCAGTTTCCTTATGCCCAGATTCTTCCATATCTGTTTTCTGAAGCTCTATTCATCTTTCCAGACACAGTTCCTATCTTACCTCACCAGTTCTACCAGTTAGCAGGAACTTCAGTTTTTCTTATAAGCCTCTTTATGCATGTATGCTCAATGCCTTGTGCTGGATTCACTTACACAGGGGTTAATCTTTGTAACTAGACATACACCCTGTAACCAGATGCAAGACAGACACCTACCCTACTTGCTTTTCTTTTTCTTTTCTTTTCTTTTTTTTTTTTAAGATTTTATTTATTTGCAAGAGAATGAGAAACAGAGAAAATGAGAGGGAGGAGGGTCAGAGGGAGAAGCAGACTCCCCGCTGAGCAGGGAGCCCAATGTGGGACTCGATCCTGGGACTCCAGGATCATGACCTGAGCCGAAGGCAGTCGCTTAACCAACTGAGCCACCCGGGCACCCCAACCTACTTGCTTTTGTTAATCTGCTATAGCTCTTAGCATAATACCTTACACATACCACATGCTGAATAGATGGTTATTCACTGTTTAATAATTTACTTTTCTTACTCTCCAGTATGCAGCTATATAGAAATGAAAATAATATTCTTCCTGATCTAAGCTGCTGTGATGCCAAATAACCTCCCCCTCACACACACATAAATACTGTGCCTGAGAACAATAAATCAGAAAAGTTTCCTAAAAAGAGCTGACAAGATTATTGTAACATCAATGAATCCCAGTGGTCACTCACCCTGAGAGCCATGAGCTTGAGTAAAGAGCACGCAGAGGCCCGTAGGTGGTGAGCTGCACGCTGTATGCCGCCATTTCCCTTTTCCAGACGTCTACATGTCATTTCAAGGGGGAATCTATCTTTGGAGTCAATAATTACAAATGTTATGCAAAAAAAAAAAACAAAAACAAAATTTAAAAAATGTTATGCAAATGTACTGTTCTCAAGGATAAGAATTTTCTCTAGAGGCTTTAATCTGTATTAGTCGCAAGGTACTTAAAACTTTGTCTAGTGGTTGTTGGCTTTCAGGTTCTTGAAAAGGCACCCCAGTTTCTGGTCACAAGAACCTTGCTAAGCCTCTTGTGGGTTTTGTGTTTTGTTTTTCAAACATGTCTTAATGTTTACATCTCTTTGGAAGTTGGGCAGAATGGGGGGTTGGATTAAATACACATCTTGAAGCGGGCAGAAAGCAAGGCCAAACCTGTGGGGGCCCCCGTGGCTTTCTCTTGCTACTGAAGTCTCAGCCATAATTGATAAAGCTAAAAGGTAGCTGTCCCAAGTGCCCCTGTTTAGTTCATTTCAATGCCCCTTGTTTCCCTAAAGATTTCAAAATGACCCTTCTAAATATTAAGCAGCTCCAGTCATGTGTCAAATCTTCCCAGGATACGCTTGCACATTTGACTCAGTATTTTTCTTCCAAGCAAAGAATTAATCCTCACTCCTCATAATGCAGGAAATTTGTTTTAAAAAAATACTTAACACATACCTTAAGAACTTAACTATTTATAGACCCACATAGTGACTATCTTTGAAAGTCTTCATGGCCACGCACAGGAATGCATTGTCTGTCATTTTATGCACAGCACATCTGAAATAAATGTTTTAAGTGATTTCCTCAAACCCAGAAACAGTTATTGATACTTGAGGCTTTTTATCTTATCAGTTTGGCTCAAGTGAATCACCTATTTTCAGTTTTGCCAAAATGTGTGAATAATCCTGCCCCAAAGTTGTCATGAAAATGTCAGGTTGCTCTGGTAACAGTGAGTCAGTGGACAGAAATAATCAGGAGGTTTGAGTGAACAGGTGTGGAGGCCTCCGAGCCCTGCTATTGGCTGCCATCACCAGAGCCCACTACCAATGAGCCAAGGGCTGCTCTCCAAGGTTCTCTGGGGCAGGATTGCAATCCTTTTCAATATTTGGATAGCTAAATGGCTAAAAAAAGATAATAGCCCTGCACTCAAATTAACTACCCCCACCATGCTGCAGGTGGGTATTATGGATTCTTTTCAGGCACCAGTGAGTTAAGGACTGAATAGCTAAAAACAGAGTGTTTTTCATCGTCCCAACTGAGCTCAGGAAAATGTGTGTTCTTCTCCTGTTTTCTGCTATCTTCTCCCAGCATTCCCCTTTCCCACCGCACAACACACACAGACACCCCATGACACGCACAGAAGTTGAGATACACAAACATACGTAGTGTTTCTCATGATTTTAGCTATCCGTTAACCCTGGAAGAATAGTAGTTTCTGTGCACATGAAGAAGTAGTAAGTGCTACTTCAGTGTGAGGTATTACTCTTAGAGATACATCTGATTGTATATAGTGATTTTTCAAGTTTAAAATTAAGTTACGTGTGTGAAGATTTCATGAAAACCGTGTTTATATGATTTAGTGATTTTTCTCCAATCATCTACTATTCTAAACAAAGTATTTTTAATAAAGACAATGGAATGAGTTGGGAAAAGCACGGTACTATCACATTTTTCTTTATAAGGATGTAAAAAAAAAAATGCTCTAAGTTTAGCGCCTATGATTTCAAGGTGAACGCGATGTGAATGACCCTAGCAACATCAATGCATTTCTCACACCTCATGCAGTGACCACTTTCAATGTCAAGATTGTTTCATAAAAGTACTATTTTTTTTTTCAGGCTAGTGCTGTGTTTAGAAGATTTGAAAGTAGCAGGTGAAATCTAATAACACACGAGTGGAAATCAGAACACCCCCAGAAAAATCCTTTGTGAGGTGGGAGGCCATTTCACTTAGGATTCTGAACACAACAGAAGTGATGCCCTTCCTGTGACCCTGGCCACAATTCTGTCAAAGCCAAGCTGAAAACTATGCCCTCATCTGAAAGGAGCTTCTCAGATTTTGTTGAATATATAGTTCTAGGAGAGATAATAGACAAGAATTTAGAGTAAAGTCACCAGGACAGGCCCAAGGGACATGTTTCCCGGGGTTGACTTTCTGCCTCCCCATGCTCTTGTCCCATAAAGCTTGAATAACTTACTCAAACCCTCTGAGTCTCAGTTTCCTACTCTGGAAAATTAGGATAGTACTACTCTGTGCTAGAGACTATTGTAATTATATGAAGTACTTCAAACAGGGGAATAGAGGACAACAGCCCTTAACACATAGTGAGCGTGCGACGCACATCAGTGATTGTTCCCCTTACTGCTGTGGCTCTCAGTCCTACAAACACGTGAAAAGGCACTAATCTAAGTGCATAAGAACATACCCATTGACAGAAAGCCCTTTTCTCCAATGCCATCTAACTGGACAGAATTATAGAATCAGCTGCCTAAAATTAGGAGATTCCAACGTCTGGTCCACCGGCTGAAGTGTGTAGGGAACCTTGAATCCTGCTCTGAGAGAAGCCTCTGGAATCACACTACCTGAGCGCACATCTCACCTCTGCCCTCCCTGGTTCTAAGATTCTAGTAGAATTTCCTTTAGATCATCAAAAAGTGTAATGCTTACAACAAGGTGCTTAGAACTGTGTTTCATCGTTAGTGCTAAGAATGATTTAGATATTTCTGATATTATGATTAGGACTAGAAGGATCATCTGTCACCTTATAGATTGCAGGACTGATCTCATTAATCTTTATACTTTCCTATTCCCTAGATCTTTATCCACATCCCTTACTTGGCTGGGTCACTCTTACATACTTCAGGCATCTTACCTTGACATCTCCACCCATCTGTTTACTCTCATATCAATCCATGTACGTGTTTTCATTGTACTTATATAATTATCTACTAAAGAACATTTTCTATTAGACAATCAATAGGAACCATTCCCAGTACCTAATCACCTTTATACCTTCAGTGATGGTTAATTTTACTTGTCCAATCAGCTAGGCTATGGTGCCCAGTTTTTTGGTCAGACACTGTGTAGAGGTTGCCGTGAAGGTTTTTTGTGGATGTGATTAACATTGATTATCAGTAAAGCAGATTCCCTGCCATGATGTGAGTGGCTTCATCCAATCAGTTGAAAACCTTAAGAGCAAAGACTGAGATTTTCTGAAAAAGAAAGAATTCTATCTCCAGACTACAACACAGAGATGCTGCCTGAGTTTCCTACCTGCTGGCCTGCCTTATAGATTTTGGACTTCTCAGCCCCCAAAATTGGATGAGCCAATTATCCCAATCTCTTCCTCTCTCTCTTTATATATAAGCACATAACATATATTATATATAATAACATATACACAATTTCTCAGGAGAACCTCAACTAATATTCATCTTTATATTTTCTTTGCTCAAGAAAGTTGTGGGCAACCAAACTGTGTACTACCCAATTCCTATCACGAAAAATATATTTTACTTGCATAGGTGTGTCAACAATGTGGAAGATTCTACCATAGTTTAAGCTGAGTTTAGTGATCTTCTGATTATACAAGGACAGCACCATCTTCATCAAAAAGAGAGCACAAATTACTTAACAGTGCCACTTTTTGAAATCAATGAATTTATTGGGACTCTGGAATACAAGAATTCCTGGAAGCCTGAAAATGTCGCATCTATGTAAGAGCACCTGAATTAGCTTACAAATCCCCATCCAACCTGAGCTGTCTCCTCTCTCAGACCTAACTTTCCTATGAATTCTTCTATAGTTGTAGTTACTTCCTTTATTTATTCAGACATTTAATAAAATTAAAAATTGCCTGGAGCATGGAGTGAATCATACACAGTGATACACATGAGCCCCAAGTGAGAAAACTATAAATTATCTCCCCTAGAGGAATTCCTGGTACCGCAAGTGTCAACTCCTAATGATGACAGTACAATATGATGTCAGCATGTCACGTGGGAAGTGCAGCACTGACCAACCCAGTGGGCAGGTGGGGGTGTCCAGGGCAGGGAAAATCCAGAAGGGTGGAGAGGGGAGAGCCCCTCATGGCTTCTTTGAAGACCAGTGAATGTGGTGGAGCCCCACATTCAAAAGGAAGATCACAGAGGCTAACACAGCTAGGAAAAAAATCATAGGAGCAATGGGACTGACTTGCTGGAAAAAAAAACAAAAAAACATAAACTACAGGGAAGGGAACTGAGGCACTGAAGGGGCTAATGTGGGTTTGGTCTGGTGGAAGGTGCTGAACCTACTCAGTCTTGCATTCGGTTAGGTTATAATTGGAAATACATGTTCTCAAATTTCTGAACTTCTTCCATGCCCTCATTTAAGTAATTTGGTCAGTTCCAGGAATTCCAAAAACAGTTCCCCAATCCATGAGAAATGATGTGAAAATCTCTCTTGTTAAATTTTAACTTCTTGTCTTAAAATCTATCTTGGACAAAAACAGTCCTCGTTTTCATATTGCCCTGCTTAACTCAGTGAGTGTAAACTATAGGAATCTATCTGGTTACAGTTCCAAAGTCCTTTAGGGTCTCCTTAAATTCCAAAAATAGATGATTTTTATAGCAGAGGCCTTACCTTCCATCACAAAAAAGCCTCTTGGGGGGGGGGGGGCTCCATTGCTAGTCAGAAGAATGAGGAACAGAGCAATAAGAACCAAATTGTCAAAAGTATGTAAAACAGAAGTCTGAGCATTCTGACTCTGATTAAGCAACTCTGCAGCAGCCAGCCAGTCCGTGTTAGCATCTTGGACATACATATACGTTTGCACATCAGGTTATATAGACACGGACACATTTCTATGGTGTCTGACTCACATTCTGGCGGAGGCTCAGTAAGTGTGTTCAATGAACTTGCTAATATTACGCCTTTTTCTAGAAGGCCTGAAGTGACACAGCAAAAGTTGCATTCATTTTAGATGGGGAACACACACACAGTCAATGTTAGCTATGCAGTGCCAATAAATAAGTCTATGTGCGTGCTTTATTTCTCTCCTCTTTCCTTGATGATATCTGTCATCACTAATACCAAACATGGGATGAAGCCATGTATTCTCTCTAGGGGCCATGACTGCCTGAGGAACTTGGCCCCTGGGATCCCGATGGGCAGAGCTGTGCCAGGATGAGTACATTAACCAACTGAAAGGTGGGCCTTGTGACCTGCATAACTGGGAGTAGGGATAAGCATATGGCTGAGGTTCCTTTCTAATGCAAACTCTCTATTGAAAAACATGGGAAAATAAGAATACATTATATGTTAATTGAATTTAAATTAAAAAAAAATTGAAAAAAGAAAAAAATGCATGGGAAAAAAGAACAAAGCTGTAGGGTTCACACTTCTTGGTTTCAAAACTTACATCAAAGCTCCACAGTAATCAAAACAATATGCTACTGGAATAAAGGCAGATACATAAACCAATGAACAGAATAGAGAGCCCAGAGATAAACTCTCATATATATAGTCAAATTATTTTTGGATACTAGGGTACCAAGATCATTCAGTGGGGAAAGACAGCCTTTTCAAAAACTGGTGCTGGTAAAACTGGATATCCAACATGAAAAAAAAAAAAATAGAAGAAGAAAAGGAAGAGGAAGAAGAAGAAAAGTTCAGCCCTTACTTAATACTCTATACAAAAATTAACTAAAAATTGGTCAAAGCCCTAAATATGAGACATAAAATTATAAGACTCTTACAAGAAAACATAGGACAGAAGCTCCAACACATTGCATTTGATGAAGATTTCTTGGATATGAGAGCAAAGGCACCAGCAAGTAAAGAAAAAACACAAACTGTGCACTTAATAGAAATTAAAAAAAAAAAAAAAGATAGGCACCAAAGAAAATATCAACAAAGTAAAAAGGTAATCCACAGAATGGAGAAAAATGTAAATTACATATCTGACAAAGAATTAATACCCAGAATATACAGAAAATTCAGTAACAATAAAGATATTTGAACATGGGCAAAGGATTTGGATAGATATCCTACAAATAAGACAGAGAAATGTCCATTAAGTGCACGAAATAAGAATAAGATACTCAACATCGCTCATCATTAGGGAAATGCAAATCAAAACTGTAGGGGCGCATGGGTGGCTCAGTTAGCTAAGCATCTGTCTCTTGATTACAGCTCAGGTCATGATCTCAGGTTCATGAGATTGAGCCCTGAATGGGGCTCCGAGCTCAGTGCAGAGTTTGCTTGAGATCCTCTCCCTCTGCCCCTCCGCCTACTCATGCACTCTCTCTCTCTCGAATAAATGAATGAAAAAAATCCTTAGAAAACAAAACAAAAAACTATGAGATGCCACCTCATACCAGGATGACTACTTTTAATAAAAAATCCAGAAAGTACTAAGCGTTGGTGAGAATGTGGTGAAGCTGGAATCCCTGTGTACTATTGGTGGGAATATAAAATGGTACAGCGGTTGTACTGAAAACAGTATGGTGGTTCCTCAAAAAATTAAAAATATAATTACCATGTGATCCAGCAATTCCCCTTCTGGGTATATAATCAAAGGAGTTGAAAGCAGAATATCAAAGAGATATTTGTACACTCATGTTTATAACAGCATTATTTACAATAGCTAAAACATTAAATCAACCCAAATGTTCATCAAAAGATGAATGGATAAACAAAATATGGTAAGTACCTACAATGGAATATAATTCAGCCTTAAAGAGGAAGGGAATTCTGGGGCACCTGAGTGGCTCAGTCATTAAGTGTCTGCCTTTGGCTCAGGTCATGATCCCAGGATCCTGGGATCGAGCCCCGCATGGGGCTCCCTGCTCAGCGGGAAGCCTGCTTCTCCCCCTCCCACTCCCCCTGCTTGTGTTCCTTCTCTCTCTGTGTCTCTCTCTGTCAAATAAATAAATAAAATCTTAAAAAATTAAAAAAAAATAAAAAGAGGAAGGGAATGAACATGGATGAACCTGGAGGACATTATGCTAAGTGAAATAAGCAAGTCACAAAAAGACAAATACTTTATGATTCCACGTTGTTTTTTGTTTTTGTTTTTGTTTTTTTTTAAGAGGGAAAGAGAGAGAGGCAGAGAGAAAGAATCTCAAGCAGACTCTCCGGTGAGCACAGAGTGTGATGTGGGGCTCGATCTCACGATCCTGAGATCATGATCTGAGCCAAAATCAAGAGTCTGATGCTTAACCGACTGAGCCACCCAGGGGCCCCATGTATTGTTCCATTTCTATGAGGTACTTAGAATAGTCAGAATCATAGAGATAGAAATGGCAGTTGCCAGGGGCTGGGGAAGTAGCAAATGGGGAGTTTGTGTCTAATGGATATGGAGATTTAGTTTTACAAGATAGAAAGTGTTCTAAGGATGGACAGTGGGGATGGTTGCATATTATAAATATAAATAATACCACTGAACTAGACACTTAAAAATGGTTGAGATGGCAAATTTTATGTGTATTTTTACCATAATAAAAATTGGGGAAATATTAAAAATATCAAAATTAGAACAAAAAACATATGGGGAGTATAATTACTTAATTTCTATCATAAATAATAGTGATACTGAAATATGCTAAGCTGTAATGTTTAAATTGAACAAAAGACTTGAAATCTGGTATGTACATATATCTCACAAGAATGATGGGTTATCCATCCTCTTTACTAAATCTACAATGATCAATGTCATTTTGTCAACAAATTGTGTTCCAAGCCTGATTCCTGTCCCAGGACACATAGGGCTCCCGGCCCTGGGCAGGAGACCAGGCCATATACTTAGGCACTTCCCTTACAATTCTATCTGTCCCTCCAACTTGAGCAGTTTCCCTCAAAAGAGGTTACCTACTCTGTTTGCCCAGAAGGCAGAAAACTCCAGTGCCTGATAAAACATAACAATCACTGCAACTAAATGCTTATTTTCTCCTTGACATTCTTCTCTGCCATCAAGATCAAAGTTTATCTCTGTTACCACAGCAACTGACAATTGTTGCATGCTTCGAGCCAACTCATTTTTTGCCCCCTCTCCTCAGATCAATAGACCATTTAGTTTCAAAACGCTGTCCTATTTGAGCCTCCTGTTTCACATCCAGAGTCTTTTGCTGACGGAATGGTAAGCGGTCTGTGTTTTCCTTGTTTAATACATGTGCATGCATTCCTGTGATAATTCATGCTCAGACCGTAGCATCATTTTTAACGACTGAGCCACCCAGACGCCCCCTGTAGCATCATCTTTAAACAATAAACTCAGCTATGAGGTACACATGACCCTATAGATTCTTCAAGCTCAGAATTGTTATAAAAAATTAATGAAGGATTTTAGACATGTGTCATTCTGAGCCACTCTGTTGACTTACAGCAAATCATTCTTACCTTTTTTCCGTAGGCCTGCCCGTTTTTTTTAGGTGGTATATTCAAGTATTTCACATTAAAGCAGAGTGGGCGAGGGACACAACTTTCACACTAGGCTGTGGTTCTTGTAAACCACATGCAACTTGATGCATTTCCAATCAGTAATGTAAACAAGGTCATCACAACACTTCTTGACCCTCAGTAAATTCCTTGGAAGTCAACACAGGGTGCTCCCATTCTCTAGTCTTAAAGCAAAGTGAACCCATAGCTACTCAATACTTGACTGGTCATCTGTTCGTTTCTTACCCTTTAAATTTCTGTTTCCTCAACTGGAAAATGTCATAGTTTTCACCAAACAAAGCTCTTCTGAGTATTCAATGAGAAAATGTAAGTCAACCATTTGTTTCAATAAGGAGAAATCATATTATTTTCTTCAATATATGTTTTAATGTATAATTTTGGTCTACGATTAATTTGAGAGTTACTATGATTTTTATGCCAAAGCATGGTAGTAAAGGATTACAGAATGTAAGAACTAGTGATAGAGATTATAACAGAAACTATGTAGACACATAATTACAGTTCTTGCAGGTTTCTAATACTGCATTGGAATAATGGCATTACTCCACAGTTGAACAAATGCAATATTTGAATGGGGCAATTGAGTAAAGTTATGTGTACATTTGCTTTACATTTGGCATATTCAGCCACCCTCTTCAAGATCAAGAATACAAAAACAACAACAACAACAACAACAACAACAACAACAAAAAAAACATCTTATATTTGTGAATTATACCAGGGCATGCAACTCTGTGGGTACATGGTTGAGGTTTCTCCCAGGGCCGTGCAAATGAGGTTTTTATATCTTGAAAGTTCTCTCATGTCTTCCAGTTTATTCTGTTCTCATAATAACAATTTCTGGGTTTTAATTTAATTTTTATTTTTTTTAAGATTTATTTATATATTTATTTGCAAGAGAGAGAATGAGACAGAGAGAGAGAGAGAGAGACAGCACATGAGAGGGGGGAGGGTCAGAGGGAGAAGCAGACTCCCTGCTGAACAGGGAGCCTGATGAGGGACTCGATCCAGGGACCCCAGGATCATGACCCGAGCCAAAGGCAGTCGCTTAACCAACTGAGCCACCCAGGCGCCCAATTTCTGGGTTTTATAAAGCCTCTGATAAACTTGCAGTGGGAACAACAACAACTAAATAAAAGTTTAAATTATGTCCATCCATTTGACTGCCGTAAAATGTGTTAATTAGAGTCAGAGACAGGACTGGCAATTCCTGCCTCCCAGATCCCAATGTATTTCTTAACTTGAATTCCTTTCCTCCTAATCCATAGTCAGATATTAAACCTCCCAAAAGGAAGTGAAATTATATTTCTATTATTTATATGTCGTGGTAGCTCTTAACATTATTCTCAAAGTTCAGGCTTTCTTCGTCGTCGTCGTCTTCTTCTTCTTCTTCTTCTTCTTCTTCTTCTTCTTCTTCTTCTTC